>NW_006399881.1:8777569-8778962 GCF_000299155.1 Elephantulus edwardii | reverse complement strand
GGAGTCTTTCTTTTACTTTTCAAAGAGAGGAGCGAACTGGGGGGAGGGGAGGGCTGGGCAGGGAGAGAAGTACAGCAATGAATGAATGGAAATGCAAAATCTCTGTAAATGTTCATTAAAATCATTTAAAAACAAACAAGCAAAAACCTGGTTTTCATATAATCATTCATATGCATTGTGGTTCATAAGTGTACATTGTGTTTTATTCAATCATTCATATACATTGTATTTTACATAGTTATGTACCACTAACCAATGCCTTTTATCACCTCATCTAAGTCCACATCGCCTATTCCTTCACCCTCCCATTTTGTTCACTAATCTCTGCTGTCCTAGTGGTTCCTCCCACCCCATCCTCATTTCTAAGGAGTATTCTGATTGTGCTTCATCCAAGACAGATTGGTTCATTTTTTTCCTACCTACCTAACCTCCCTTTCTCATCCTGAAAACTTTCTGAAAATAGTTGTCTATACTTGTTGTTATGTGTCGTTGTGTTGTCTGCAACTCATAGCAACCCTGTGCACTGTAGCTCTGAACCCTGCCCTATCCTGAGCTAGTCTCACTGTCTCTTGACACACCTATCCCCATTATCTCAGTTACTGTGTCAATCCATCTCATCTGGGGTTTTCCTATATTGCACTGTCCCTCCATCCTTCTGTGCTGCAAGCATGATGTCTTTCTTCAAGGACTGGTCTCTCCTGGCAACGTGCCCAAAGTATGTTCGATGGAACTTTAAAATCCTTGCATCCATGGAGCAATTTGGCTTCACCCTCTCTAGAACAGACCTGTTTGTTCTCTTCACAGTATAGGGTATGTTCAATACTCTTCTCAAGCACCACAACCCAAAGTTGTATTCTCCAGCTTTCAAGCAATTGCAAAGACCATGGATGACCTAGATCAGGTGCACCTTAGTCTCACGACTGACATCATTGCTCTTTAGCCCTCTGGAGAGGGCCCTGGCAGCATGTTTTCTGAATGCACTTTGCGTTATGTTTTTCCTGGCTAGTGGTGCCAAGAGTGTATTGTGGAGTAAACTGAAATTGTTAATAGTCTCAATCTCTGCTCCATCTATGTTGGTGCTGCCACTTGGCCCAGTGGTGACAATCTTTTTTTTCTTGAGGTTGAGTTTCAGTCCATATTGAAGACTGCAATTCTTGACCTTCTGCAGTAAGCATATCATATCCTTTGTTTCATCAAGCAAGGTCTTGTCATCTGTATAACACCTATGTTGAAGAGTCTTCTTCCAATTCCGATGCCACATGTTGTTGTTGTTGTTATGTGCCATCGAGTCGCTTGTGACTCAAGAACTCTAAATGCTGTTCTATCCTGTGCCAACCTAGCCATCTCAAACGCACTTATTCCCACTGCTCCAGTCACAGAATCGATCCATCTC
>NW_006399881.1:8771764-8776057 GCF_000299155.1 Elephantulus edwardii | reverse complement strand
GCCCTTTTGATTTTCTGACTCCAGCTCTCTGCACATTTCATTATAGTATCTTGTTTTATCGTCCCGGGCTGCCCTTTGAAATTTACTGTTTAGCTCTTTGATTTCTTGGTTTCTTCCTTTAGCTTTGGCTTCTCGGCGCTCTAATGCAATATTCAGAGTCTCATCTGACATCCATCTTGGCCTTTTCTTCTTTTTCATCCTTTGTAATGATCTTTTGCATTCTTCATGTACGATTTTCTTGATATCCTCCCAGAGCTCATTTGGTCTATGCTAATTGGTGCTCAAGGCCTCAAACCTGTTCCTGAGATTGTTTTGGAATTCGAGTGGAATAGACTGAAGATCAAATTTTGGTTCCCATGGACTTGATTTAATTTTCCTCAACTTCACTTTGAACTTGCATATGAGTATTTGGTGGTCTGTGTGTGCCACAATCAGCACCCGGCCTGGTTTTCACTGCTGATATTGAGCTTCTCCACCAAGTCTTTCCACAAATATAATCTGTTTGATTCTTATGCATACCATCAGGTGAGATCCATGTGTATAGCCTGCGTTTATGTTTCTTATAAAAGGTATTTGCAATGAATAAGTCATTGAATGTGCAGAACTCTATCATTCTATCTCCAGCCTCATTTCTCTCACCGAGCCCATATTTTCCAGCTACTGAACCTTCTTCTCTGTTCCCAACTTTTGTGTTCCAGTCGCCACATGCCTCCTCATAAAATCCAAGCTCCTGAAGAATCTGTTCTGCATATAGATTAAAAAAGTATGGAGAAAGACTATCCATTTTCATTTACTTTTCAAAGTACTTAAACTATCTGGACTATTGCTGTCTGGTTTCCCACCTCACTACAGCCTAAACTGTTTTTGCTAAGATTGCTTGTGAACTAATATACTTAATCTAGTGGACTCGTTGTTGTGTACTGTCAAGTCGGGACCTACCCATAGCTGACCCTCCAGAGGCTGTCAGTCACACCGGAGGAGATTGCCCATCCACTTCCTGTGGAGTTGCTGGTGGATTAAAACTGTGCCTTTGGGATTGCAAAACAGCTTCTTGCCACTAGGCCACCAGAGGTCCTGGTGGACTCATTGGATTCTAATTTTACTTGACATTTCTGTTGTACCTAACTTTGTTAATCACTGTCTCCTTGAAAATATGTATTCTCTTGGCCTTTTTGTTCTCTTTGCTTGCCCTTCTGTTGTATTTCTTTGCTTGCATGCTTTGTTAGTTCTTCATGATCCACTCAGTCTTTACACACTGTTGTTACCTGAGTTTGACTTCTTAGTCAAGTGTTATAATAGAAAACATCTCTGTAAATTCTCTTAGTTATACCAGGGTTTCAGTTCCACTTAGAGTCAGATGTTGTTCTATATTTCTAAATTCTTAACAGAGTGTTCCCAGTGAGCTTTACATTCATTCCTAACAACCTGCTGGAAATCCGTACCTGAATATCTCACAGAATATCTAGTAGTGTATTGTCCTTTCCATCAACTTATGCCTTCTTAATTGGAAAATAAAGTTTTGTTAATGTATGTTGGTACATCTAAGCACCCAGAGTAGATGGTTGAGTGTAAATATATTATTAACACCCATCAGTAATATCTAAAATACAATTTTTGGATCATACCATTGACTTGCTTGAAAGGCTGCAATGGTATTCTTTTGCTAACAGGAGAAATGGAAGGTCAGGAGAAAATTGGACTCTCTTATATGGTCTATCAGGCCCTCTTTGATAGCTTCTCTGCCTACCTACATCTCCAGGTCACATTCTATCCTTTTCTCCTTCAAACTTTTGTGCTTTAGCATGTACAGGTCTCCGTAATATTCTGTTTCTGAACTTGATGTGCTGTCAGGAGCGACCAGTCCTTGGAAACTTAAATCATACATGGAAAAGTAGAAGGTCAATTAAAGAGAGGAAGACCCTTAGTAAGATGGATTGACACGATGAGTGCAGCAGTGGGCTTAAACATGGCAGAGAGTAGGAGGTAGGGCAAAGTTTCGAGGTATTGTCCATAGGATGGCTATGAATCAGAGTTGACTGGATGGCACCTGACAACAAACGTAATGTCTTTGCTATGTTTTTTGCTTTGAGTGCACTATTTTCCTGCAGAGTTGGACATGGATCACTTGATAGGATAGGATGCCTCGTTTCTCATGGAAGCTAAAATTAATTGGCAATTTGCTCTATTTCTCTGACCTCAGCATTAATGAAGTATGTTTGGTCTTTGTTCGTTTTGTTTTTTTTTTAAATTGGTCACCTAGTGGCAAGAAGCTGCAATCCTGAAGGCACACGGTTTGAGGCCACCAGCTGCTTCGCAGGAGAAGGCTGGGCAGTCTCCTCCTGTGTAATTAAGTGCCTCTGAAAACCTGCTGGAGGGCCAGCTATGGGTCAGTTCTAACTCTATGCTACACAACAACAACAAATAATAGTCATCAATTAGAGAGGCAAGTCTAGGCACCCTGTTGTCATGAGGTGTACAAAGGAGAGGAAAATAAGAAGTAAAGGTATTTCACAACTCTTCAATTATGTAACTTGCTGTTGACTACTTCTAGAAACTCTGGTGGTGTAGTGCTTTACATGTTGTGCTAACTAAAAGATGAGTGGTTCAAATCCACTGGCTACATTTCTGCAGGACATAAGAAGTCACAAGCACTTTTAGTAAAAATGGTTTAAATATCAATGGAAGTGTCAGTAGTTTTTTTACATCCTTTTGTAAGGTTCACTTGATTCTTTTTTGTTTCTTCATTCTTTATAACATGAAATAATGAAAAAAATGCCAAGTGTGAAATATAATGCTCGTTGTTTTGGTGTTAGATTTATTATAGTAGAATTCTTGGAAAATAAAAAATGGTGTCCTGATTTTATGATTAATAATAAGTGTATAAATGTTATGAAATAATACATGTGAAGGGCCCGACACAGTACTTGGCATATAATAGTAAACAGTTACTCGAGTTGCTTTTTCTCCTTTCTCAGATTATGAAAATAACCATGGAATTCCATTCCATATCTTACCAAATCCATTGCCACTGAATTGATTTCAACCAATAGTGACACTTAATCAGGTTTCCAAGGCTGTATATCTCAATGGATGGAGGCCTTCTCATCCTTTTCTAATGGAGTGGCTGGTGGGTTAGCAGCCCAATATTTAACCTACTACACCACCAAGAACTGATTCTCTATACCTTAGTAGAAGAAAATGCCCAGCAAAACCAATGAAAGTTGGTATACTAAATATCTGGAGGGATACAGAAATATTTAAGGACTTTTCCTACTCAGTCATAGACATTAGGTTATTATTAAGTATTTTATAGTTTCTAGGCTTCTCCTCTACTTACTATTCTGAAAACCTGTTTTTAAACTATTGCTATTTTATAGGAGCATAAAACACTTTGAAGGTTGTTTATGTACCACATTTAATTAATCTCATTGTTTGTTGTTGTTGTTGTTATGTGCCGTCGAGTTGCTTGCCACTCATAGCGACCCTATGTACAACAGCTCTAAACTCTGCTCTGTCCTGTGCCAATCTCACTGGCTCCGACACACTCATCCCAATTGCCTCAGTCACCCATCTCCCAGAGGGCCTTCCCCTCCACCCCCCCATGCATGATGTCTTTCTCCAAGTACCGGTCTCTCCTTACAACATGACCAGAGTATGTCAGACGAAGTCTCATAATCCTTGCCTTTATGGAGCAGCCTGATTTAACCCTCTCCAGGATGAATCTGTTTGTTTTCTTAGCAGTCCATGGTACCCTCAGCACTCTTCTCCAACACCAAAGCTCAAAAGCATCAATTCTCCTTCTGTCCTCCTGGTCACTGTCCAGCTCTCTGACGCATAACAAGTGATTTCAAAGACCATGGCCTGTATCAGGCTCACCTTAGTCTCCAGAGACACACTGTTGCTCTTGAGTACTTTAGAGAGGTTCTTAACAGCAGACTTTCCCATTGCAATACGTCTTTTCATTTCCTGGCTGCTGGTGTCAAGAGTGTTGATTGTGGAGCCAAGCAGACTAAAGCTGTAAACAATCTCAATCTCTTCACCATCCATCCTGATGCTGCTAATTGGTCCAGTGGTGAGAATCTTTGTCTTCTTGACATTGAGCCTCAATCCATATTGAAGGCTGCATTCTTTGACCCTCTGCAGCAAGCGCTTCAGGTCCTCCTCAGTTTCAGCAAGCAGGGTTGTGTGAAAACCTATTAATCTCATTGTTGTTGTTGTTGTTATGTGCCGTCGAGTTGTTTTTGACTCATAGTGACCCTGTGCACAACAGCTCTAAACCCTGCTCTATCCTGC
>NW_006399881.1:8764947-8771164 GCF_000299155.1 Elephantulus edwardii | reverse complement strand
TCAGTCCATACTGAAGGCTGCAGTCCTTGACCCTTCGCAGGAAGTGCATGAGGTCCTCCTCAGTTTCAGCAAGCAGGGTTGTGTCATCTGCATAACTCAGATTGTTAATAGATCGTTCACCAATCCTGATGCCACAATTCTCCTCATAGAGCCCAGCCTCTCAGGTAATCTGCTCTGCATACATGTTGAAAAGGTATGGAGATAGGATGCATCCCTGGCGTACACCCTTCCCAATTTTGAACCATGCAGTGTTACCCTGCTCTGTTCTGGCTACTGCCTCTTGGTCCAAGTATAGGTTTCGCGTTAGCACAATTAAATGTTCTGGGATTCCCATTCTTCTCAGAGTCAGCCACAGTTTGTTATGATTAATCTCATTAGTTAGCCTAATTTCATATGCCAATTTAAAAACCAAGGTGCATCCCATTCAAGCTATGATGTTTTCAGTTGCTTCATATTCATGTGAAAGTTGGACATTGAATAAGGAAGACTGAAGAAGAATCGATACCTTTGAATTGTGGCGTTGGTGAAGAGTATTGACTGAACTACAGATTGCCAAAAGAACAAACAAGTGTGTCTTGGAAGAATTGTGACCAGGGCCTTCCTTAGAGACAAACTTAGGGCATGTTGTCAGAAGGTGCCAGCCCTTGGAAAAAGATATGATTGGAAAAGTAGAGGATCAGGGAAAGAGAGGAAGATATTCGATGAGTTGGATTGACACAATGACAGCAACAGTGGGCTTGAGCCTGACAGCGAGGGTGAGCATGGTGCAGGATGGTGCAAGATTTCAGTTTTTTTGTTCGTAGGGTGGCTGTGAGTCAGAGTTTACTTGATAGCATCTAACAACAACAGTGATGAGGGCCCTGAAGAGTGATCTGGCAGTTTCTGGCAGGGAGAGGAATAGAACAATGATTCTTTTGGGATGTGGCTCACCAGTTGTGTATGGAAGAATGGTAGCTATTGTATTTCAGGCCTCAATAGATGCTGAATAAATATTTGTTGAATGCATAAATTAATCTTGTATTTGATCAGAGTGTTACCTAAAATGCCTCTTTTACTTTCTCCCTTTTATGCGGCTAAAATTTTACTTTCTCCATTTTATGCTGCTGAAATTAGGATAAAGTTATCACTAAAATTCAATATTTGATAGAAAAGACATCAAAAGCTGAGAGGGAAATGTGCTCATATTAGTCATAATTAGGAAAAGATTTTTGAGAAATACATGTGCTGATGTTGCTTCTCTTTGCCATTTAAAGTTTTTTGCCCTGGTACTGACTCTCTGTAAAACTACTTTCCTGGTTCCCCTAGTAGCTGCAAAGGGCTTCCCAAGTTTGAGGCCAGAGTAAATGCTTCATTTTCTTGGATTCTCAGGTGGCTGTACTGTTAATGGTCATGTTTGCCTAGTAAAACAGAAAAAAATTAGCAATTATAATAAAACTCAGAGACTTGAGGGAAACTTTTTTAGATGAGTGAGTAACCTAGCAATTGTGCAGGAATTTAATGGAATAAATATCAGTATCTAAGAGTTTTTGCTACATTTAACTTTTCATTGTTGGCTGGCTTGCATATTTAAATAAGGTTCAGTGGGAGAAAAGATAAAATCTTAGATAAGATTGCTAGGGGGGATATTTGTCCATAAGCTTATTGTGGAGAGTAGTAGTAACCCGACTGCCTTCACCCTGATAGACTACACACTCCATTTAGTCTTAAACTTGCTAAATTCACTGCTCTTTTAAATGGATAAATCTGTTCCTTACATCTTTGGTTTCCCCAGTTTATTTTATTACTAACATGTATTCTATAAGGCTTAGAAACAGTTGTTGTATTATAACATAATGAAAAAATAAGACTCTGAGGATGGAAAAAACTTTGATTTGATTCTGGCTTTGACAGTTCTAGTGTGTGACCAGGACAAGATATTTAATAACATTGTCTTTTTAAACTGAATTATAATTAAATGTGACAATGCATGTCAAAATACTTAGCATCACTATGTAAATGTTCCAAGAGAATGGTTGTTAATAAACTCTATAATGTATTAAAAATGAGGGAATGTTTAAGTTTTGAGAGCTAGACTTCCTGGGTTTGAACTCCAGTTCTATCACTGGCTGTGTGGCCTTGGACAAGTTCTTTCTTTTAGTCTCCTTGCCAGTATAAATTGTAGATTTTTTAAAGTTTGAGATGTTTTACTGAAGGGGTTCTTTTAAATTATTTTTTTCCTTTTTTTGCCACATGAAGTCAAGGTCTGATTTTTGCCCTCATAAGTAGACATATTGCATCGTGAAAGTCCACTGTCAGGGAACTCTCCAAACTACTGAGGAGCAGCGATTTTATTTTGCAGACTAAGGTGTGTCTGATTCAGGCCATGGTCTTTTATATCACTTGCTATGCATCTGAGAGGTGGACAGTGAATAAGTATGACAGAAGAAGAATGGATACCTTTAAGTTGTGGTGTTGAAGATTACTGAGTATCTCATGGATTGCCAAAAACCCCATATTAGATATGTCTTGGAGAAAGTGCAGCTGGAATGCTTCTTGGAGGCAAAGATGAAAAAGCTTCATCTGACATTCTTTGGGCATGTTACTTTAAGAGGGACATCATGCTTGGAAAGGTGAAAGAGAAGACCCTCAACCAAGTGTATTGCCACAGTGATTGCAGCAGTGGGTTTACGTGTGTCAGAGATTATAAGGTTGACACAGGATAGGACAGAGTTCGTATATAAGACTTACTCGACTTGATGACACCTAACAACAACTGGCTGAAACTCAGTGTCATCTTACCAATATGCAGAATACATATTATAATCCATTTTATCTGTGCTATAGGTCCACTTTTGACTTCTTTATATTGGAACAATGATTTAGCTTACAAACCATCTAGTGCAGAGTATGAGGGTGGTGTTTTGTGTTGTGTGTTTTTCTTACAGTATTCTCCTGTCTTTTAACATTATCTAACACCTATCTGATTAAGTTGATAGCCACTTATCCTGCCAAAACATCCAACACAATTTTTAAAGAAGCAGCAACTTCTTTCAATTGATTAGCATATTATGTAATTGGAAACCATATAATGATTGCTATAAGGAAAGTTGACAAATAGTTTTTGGGAAGAAATGCAACTGACTTTTAGATGCCACGCATACAGTCAAATATAAGAGAGTAGAAGTGTGAAGCCAACGTAAACATTGACCTATTAGTCAACAACATTTGTACTGTTGACATCAGCCAGTCTGCTTTACAGAAGTGATGGGGAGTTGGTAATTATTATGTCGAAGTCTGTTAAGAGAAATGCTGGAGGCAAATAAGGCTTGAGTACACAGTGCAAATGGACTTTTGTAATGCATTTTATACTCTTCAGAAAGTCCATTTTCCATGAATAACAGGACTTTCACAAGAAAACAGTTCTTTAGACTGCTTAGAGAAACCACTCTTCAAGTAAGATTGGCAGTGAAATCTTTTCCCTAGTAAGATTTCCCCTTTCCACCCAGGCATAAGAGTTTCTCTTCTAGTATGTAAAACACTTGAGCATATATATTCTTCTTTCAGTGAGTTCTTCTTTAGGGAAATGTTTATAAAATGTAAAAGAATTTCTGATCTTTTAAACAGATGGCACAGCCCAGTCTTGTCAAAATGTAGCTTCCATTCATGTGGCATAGGGAAATAAGTTTATCATTACCTAAATTCAGTTCAGAAATGATTTGTGTATCATTATATGAAATTGATTATGTTATATACTAAGGTGTAGTTCTGTATCTGGAAAGTATGGAATTTAATAATTCTCAGTTCTTGTTTATGGGCATATACACCAGTAATTCAAGTTAAAACCAATCACCCACCCACCCAGATTGTTACAGATAATGAGTGGGGCTCTAGGTGAGGGAGAGATTAACTAAAGCCTGGGGGAATCTGAGAGGTTCTGAGAGTAGATGCGCTGGACTATGAATGATAATGACAGTCTTGGCTTTTCTGCCAAGCTTTACCACTTTATGGCCTTTGAGCATCAGACAGATCTCTTCCCTTGTTCTACCACATTCCCAATGGTAGTCTTCCATTTCTATCCTTTTTCCCCTGGACTATCCTTTTCCTTTAGAATCTGCCTTTGAAATATTTTTCTCCTCTTCTCTTGATGTGTTATACTTTGTTGTTTTAACTTTAATCTAAAATTTCTGGAAATAGACTTCATTCTTCTGCACATCCACAGTATTCTTGGAAAATGTACCATTTCTTTCACTCTAGTTATATGTGTAACATTATATCCTCTAATGGACTCTTCTTCAGAACAGATTGTGTCTTTGTACTTCCCATAGCCTTGTACAAAGTAAGTGCCACATATAATTCTTGTAAAAGTTAGTTTTTGTCCCTAAACTCAGCTCCACTTCTAGACTTTCTTCTTTGTTTTTATGATGCTGGATTTCTTCCTTTAATTTCAGATTCAGGTCAGCAAATTCTGCTGTTCTGTCTTCAGAATGTGACTTGTAATTGCATCTTTCTATTCTCATTATTACATGCAAAATAAAAAAAAATTTGCATATTCTAAGCATTGTGTAGGTGCTGGGGATACAAATATTACTGATGTAATAGTAGTGGTCGCTATGAGTCGTCGTGTACTTAATGTCACTTAACAATAGGAGTCGGCATGACAGACACCTGTTTTATTACCTTATTGGAGGAAATGGTTATTGAGTAGCTCACTATTGCAGGTATGGATTATGTATTATAGAAAGAGTCCTTTTCCACTGCTGCTCACCTTCAATGGGAAGAGGTCTAGAAACTCAGCTATTGGATTTCCTCCATCTTAATGGCATTTTCCTCCCCATGTTTTAACATTACTGAAATGCCTTGGCATACATATTTAATGCAGTTTTTTACTTACTTGTCAACAGATATTAAATTAATTGGAGCTTACAGCTAGTTCTTAGATGCTATCAGGTCAAATCCAACTCACAGCAGCCCTGTGAATAACAGACAGATTGAAATATTGTCCTTCTCAACTGGAGGAACTATATGATGGGTTGGAACTATATGGTGTGTATGTGTGTATATACATATATATAATTATGACAGAGATATGCCTAGACGTTTAGTGTTCTAGCCATA
Source organism: Elephantulus edwardii (assembly GCF_000299155.1). NCBI lineage: Eukaryota > Metazoa > Chordata > Mammalia > Macroscelidea > Macroscelididae > Elephantulus > Elephantulus edwardii. The sequence continues at coordinate 8,766,070 of NW_006399881.1, read as the reverse complement.
TGTGGCTATTAAATAGAAATTAATTATAGATGAGATTAATTTAATTTTAAATCAATTAAATTGAGATTAATTTAATTTTAAATCAATTAAATTTTAAATCAATTAAAATGAAATAAAACTAAGGCTTCAGTTTCTCAGTTTCAAGTGCCCAATAGTCATATTTGTCTAATGGCTACTGTACTGGGCAGTAAATATACAACCTTCCTATTATTACAGAAAGTCCCTCATATTATAGTTACTCACACTCATAGCTGACTCTCCACAGGGTTTTTGGGAGAATATAAACCATAAAGGAGGAGGGTGCTCATCTTTCTCCTACAGAACCACTGGTGGATTCGAACCACCAAAGATACGCTGCCTCTGCCTTAACAGTGCAGTTCCCTATAGACTAGACCACAGATCCTCTGTGGTATTACTTTACATGTAGGGTGCTTTCTTCCTTCAAGGAGATCAGAGAATCTTTTTCTTATTGTCGTTCTTTGGCTATACCTTCATGGTTAGTTCATAGGATGTTGTTTTGCTAACCCAAAGTCAGAGCCTCTCTCTGGCGTTTGACTCACCAATGGCTTTGTGGGAGAAAGACAGGTGATTTACAGCCCTCCCATGCTGTTTACAGCCACCCAACAACCACTGGAGGGTCAGCTATGAGTTCTGACTTGACGGGAATGAGGGATTTTTTTTTTCACCTGAGGCAGTACCAGATCCCCAGAAAAAAAAACAACCAGAGCGTTAAAAAGTTTGGGTAAAAGGGGGAAAAGCTATTAATTTTCCTAACAAGTGGTAGCTTAGTGGACTTTTTTCAGTATTTATTCCCATATCTTTTTAAAAAGGCTTTTAAGGAACATTTTCATTGCATTAGAAATTTAAGACCTTTTTAACCTTGATTTTTTTATTAAATTTTATTAGTTTTAATGAATATTTACAGGGATTTTGGGTTTTCATTCTTTCATTACTGCACCATTTTCTCTACCCTCCTCCCCAGTTTGTTCTTCTTCCCCGCCATCCGAATGTCTGTTTTAATTGTCCATTTGCCACAGTGCTTGTCAAAGTCAGTTCTGATTGATCTCCTTTGTCGGTGTGTCCTTTGCCATTCCCTATCACTCCTCCCTGAGAGAGACTTCAC
>NW_006399881.1:8747134-8763477 GCF_000299155.1 Elephantulus edwardii | reverse complement strand
TAAAAAGGTTGTCGTTTCCCCACTTCACTGATTTCATCTCCTTGTCAAAAATCAGTTGACCATAGATAGATGGGTTGATCTCTGGATTCTCAATTCTATTCCATTGATCTATGTGTCTGTCATTGTACCAGTACCATGATGTCTTTAACCTAGATTCTTATTTATCAAAGGGGATTCAGCAAGTAAATAGCCCATTATGTTAGAAGGCTATGATTTGGCATGATGCACCCTAGTGAAAATTTCTGAGTTTCTAGATTTGATTTCCATAGTATTGCACACAATTTCTCAGTAAAAATATAATGAAACATTATTGAAATATTTATGGGCATGATTCTCCTCCATAGATTTATTTCTCATTCAGTGAGTATGATTTGCAATGATTGGAACAAAAGTTTCTTGAATCTTTTGTTTCTGTTTTATTGTATGATATACCACAATTTATTCATTGTCTTGTTAATAGATGTTTGAGTTTCTTTGTTTGGACTAATAGGAATAAAACTTCTATGAATATTTTTGTGCATGTTTTTGGTGGGCATGTGTTCTCAGTTCCCTTATATGTGTGTGTGTGTGTCTTTTGAAGCCTGTGAAAGGGACTGCGTGCTTGGTTTGTCTGGATCTCACCTTTGATAGGGTACCTTCTCACCACATTTCTGTTGCTTCTTTTAGTGGGAAATGTTTGTTTTCCTTCCCTGATAGGTTTCTGCCTTATATAGTTTCTCACTTTTCCAGACTTTTCTGTACTTAGGGAGAGGCCTAGTGGTGCAGTGGTTAAGCTCTCAATTGCTAACCAAAAGGTTGGTGGTTCAAACTCACCAGTTGCTCTGTAGTAAAGATTTTACTGTTTCTTGGAAGCTCTCTTGATTTTACTCCGTCAGTCCTGTAGGATTGTTAGAGTCCTAATCAACCTGGTAACAATGGCTTGAATAAATAATGCACACTGCATGGAAACAGATGAGGGAAAGAACTGCTTAAAAGGGATATATTATTAGGTATTATTTGTATGATAACAGTACAGAATAAGAGTTGCATAGTTAAGTGGACTGGGGTGAGGGTGGGAAATTGTACAACAATGAAAGAATTTTTTTTCCAAAGAGAAAAAGCAACCTGGAGGAGGGGCAGGGAGGAAAATGTGTAACAATGAATGAATGAATGAATGGAAATCCAAGTTCTCTATAAACTTTCATTAAAATATCAATTAAAAAACCCTTATTATATAATTGTAGTATGGCATTGAACAAAAAATACTGGTAATAAAGTTGAAAGATTTTTGTCTGTCAAAAAACCAAAACAAAACAATGTCTTGGGTCTGCTTTCTTCCTATTTTTCCCCTTTCTTTTTGAAAGCAAAAAGGCTAAAATTTGTAATTTTTATTATATGAGTATTTATCTAAACATATGCAAGTAGCTTAATCAACTACTAAATATTACAGACCTTTGGGGTGACTTGTGAACATAGTAAAATCATGTTACTGTTACATCAGGAAGTTATTCAGATCTATCTTAAAATGAAAATAACCTAAAAGATCACAAAACTAAGCCTTCTTTCTACTCCTTCTATTGAGTCTCTTGATTGACTCTCAAAATACATGGTCTTTGAAGAATCTGGCTCCTTCCTTTGTAAATTGGTATTGATGAGTGGTGGGTTACTATGCCTGTCATTGATGTCACTAGTTAATATTTGAGGTCTTACAGTATGAAGTGTGTAGCAGAATAATTAACATGACCTTTTTCTTTTAATTGCTTTCTTGTGTGCCACTGAGTTAGAACGACTCATAGTTTACCCTCCAGAGAGTTTTAAGCAGCTGTAATTGTGTGGGAGGAGATTGCCCATCTTTCTCCCGTGGAGATGCTGATAGATTCAAACTGCTTGCCTTTGGGTTAGCAGTGCAACTAATTATAGATTTCTTGAATATTTTTACTTCTTTTTGAAAGGCCTATGAATCTCTATTCTGATTGTCTGTGCACTTTATTTTTTTGAGAAATCATAATGTATGCTAATTTTTTAAATCACAACATTAAGGATAGCCGCTTTCTGGCTAATTAAATCATCTGACAAAAACAACACTCATTGACCTTTAAACTATTTTATAGCGAAGTATAGTTGTTAATAAGGTGCAGAAGCCATCAATGAACAACTCAGTGAATTAGCTTGAGGTCAACAGTTATGTAACTACGACCCAGATAACATTGCAAAAGTCCTGAAACCAATGATATACCAAGAGGTGAGGTGGTAAATAAGAATGGAACACCCCAGGTACAGACAATAACAGAATAAATTTTCTATGTTCTTGTTAGGTGCCATTGAATCAGCTCCGGCTCATAGAGACCTTTTGTATGATAGAATGGAACAAACTCCAGCCCTGCACCACCATCACATTTCCTGTAGAAAATTCAAAGTCAGTAAAAATCATTGATAAAAGTTGGTCTACTTTTAATTATCACTATGACAGAAATACTAAGTGTAGTATCTACTGTTGGTATGTACAAGCAGTTGGAACTGACCCATAGCTGACCCTCCCGTGGATTTTTAGCGGCTGTAAATACCATATATTCAGGCAAAATAGATAACCACTACCCCTCACATCCCATACTTCAATTCTGCATCCGTCACCCAATTATATTCCCTAATATACAACAGAAACAACCTATTGCTAATGCCTTTAATGTCTTCACTGATGGTTCTAAGGCTGGGGTTGGGATTGTATATGTACAAAATAAGGAGCCTATGACTTTTCTGTTTCCAGCGGCCTCCCCTCAAGTTACTGAATTGCAAGCAGTCATTCAAGCTTTTAGGATGTTTCCTGACCCGATTAATATCATTTCCGACAGCCTCTATGTTGTCGGAGTAGTTACTCACCTAGAGGCCGCAGGGAGACTTCACTACCAATCTGCTATTTATTCTCTGTTACTGGAGCTTAAGGAACTACTTCAACAAAGAGATGCACCTTTCTATATTACTCATGTAAGATCGCATTCTTTATTACCAGGTCCAATTTCTGAAGGTAATAATCAAGCAGATTTAGCCACAAAATCTCTTTTTGTATTTTCTGCTATAGAACAGGCAGTTACATTTCATCATTTGTATCATGTCAATTCCCAAACTTTGAGGAAAAGGTTTGCCCTCACTAAAGATAGAGCACGGAAGATAGTTCTGGATTGTGCCACTTGTAGTCAATATATCCCCTCACAACCTGTCGGAATCAATCCTAGAGGATTGAAGCCTTTGTCGATTTGGCAAATGGATGTTACACACTTCCCCGAAGGGGGCAAGTTGAAATACCTTCATGTGTCTGTGGACACATGTTCGGGTATTGTCTTTGCTTCTTTACACACAGGAGAAAGTACTACACAAGTCATATCACATTGTTTATTAGCTTGGAGTCAATGGGGAAAACCAGCTATGTTAAAAACAGATAATGCCCCGGGATATACTTCCAAAAAATTTGAATCCTTTTGTACCCAGATGGGAGTGAGTATCAAACATGGAATACCATATAATCCCCAAGGACAGGGTATTGTAGAAAGAATGCACCAAACTATAAAACGTTTTCTTGAGAAACAAAAAGGGGGAATAGGGAATAGCTTCCCTTTAAAGGATAGGATTTCTTTAGCCTTATTTACTATTAATTTTTTTAAATTTAGATTATGATGGAAAAACAGCTGCTGAACGATATGCATACCCTGTATCCCATAAAGCCATTAGAGCAAAATGGAAAGATATATGCTCAGGTATATGGAGAGGTCCAGATCCAGTGTTAACATGGTCAAGAGGAGCGGTTTGTATCTTTCCACAGAACGAGGAAGTACCAATCTGGGTGCCGGAAAGACTAGTGCGATTCGTCCAAAGAGAAACTGAAGATGTGGACAAAGACGTGGACAGTCCTGACAATACTGATAACACTAATATGCTGGAAGCAGATAAGTAGTACTCCTGATCCCCAGTGGGCTATAATCAGAAACTATCCTACATTAATATCTGTTACTTGGGATGCCCCGTTTTTATGATCATTATTAACTAGTAATGTATCTTTAGGTCTCCCCGCTATGCCACCTCAGTGGGATATGGCGGATGTTACTATAAATTTTAATCTTACCAGACGGTCTGTTTTTCTAGTGTATATACGAATTCATTAGCATGTGTTCAGCTTAAAAAATATTCTATATTGGATGTTGATTTGGATTATGATGATGTTATGGGAGTACAAAATATGTGGTACCCGTTTGTCCCTACTCAGAATTCTGCCACAGATAAATATACTAGAACGCCTTGTTTTTCAACTAAAGTAGCTCCTTATCCCCCGGCATGGGCTCACTGTAGGTCTACATACTACTGTTATAAACTTAATAACCATGTATGCTTTTCCGGACCTAAACTTAGTGATGCATTGCCATCTTATAATTGGACTCAAGTTCTATACTCCCCTGATTTCCATTTGAATACTGAGTTGCTAGTGAGTGCACCTAGCTTATGTGGAAGCAAAGCTTGTCTCGATATTACACCATTAATTCTTAGTACTGGAAATTTGGTTTACGGTAAAAAATTTGAAACTATCGTGGCCACCGCCCCCCCTGCACCTGGCATTGACGGAGGTGGAGATCCTCCAGGAGCAAAGGGAATTCTATATTCAGGTGAGGTCAGTTTTCATACCACGAAAAACTTCACCTTGAAGAATCCCTTTTGTTTGCAGCCACCTTTCTTTTTTGTTTCTACTAACCAATCTATTATGAATTTTATCTTTTTTAAACTGTAGTGAAGTATCATGTAAATTATCATCTTGTATTTTGAATTTTACTTTAATGTTTGTAGTTCGCATTCCTGCCGCTATCACCTTTCTGGTCAGCCAAGTTGCCGATTCCCCAGTAATACTCCATACTCGACATAAGCGGGACTTCGGTGTTACTGCTGCAGTGGTGACTGCTATTGCTGCATCTGTTGCAGCGGCAGCGGCGGCGGGAATTGCAATGGCATCTCAAACTTCTACTGCCGCCACAGTCGATAAGTTGGCAGGTGAAGTTGCTGATGCCCTTTCTCTACAGAATGAACCATGTCAGAGTGGGACTACTGAATCTAAATATGCAGACTGCTTTATTACAGGAACAGGTGGATCTTTTATAGATGCTACAGTCAGTACCTTGCAGTCCAACTTATCCTAATATTTGTATCACTAATGGTCATGTAAAGAATATGTCTTCCAGCCTACGAGAACTGAATCGGTATATGACCAGAGGATGGGATATAGAATTCCAGCAATTTATGCAGAACCTGACCTTCCAGATATTACAAGTCAATGAAACCAGAGTGCCACCTATCACCGGAGATGAACTGTTGAAATCATTAATGACTATGTTTCAAACATGGAGTGGAGTAGGAGCTTTAGCCATACTCTTTATTTTTGCTTTTTGTCTGGGTATTTGCTGTTTATGTAAAGTAATGAGACAGGAAGCCAAACGTGCTTTTGTAGTACGTCAACTTTGTGCAGATAAGGAAGATTCAATTAAGGAAATATGGCTTAGTATGTTAAAATGAAGTAAATTGTTAGGGTAAAGATAAGTTTGTATTGGATGAGAATTATAATTTTGAGTTGAGTAATTTTTATGTTTGTATATATTTAAGATGTTTGATAAGATTGAGGAATTTTATTTTGCCCATTGTTGAGATTTTAGTTCGATGGTTCTTTTACAAATCTCATCTGCAGTATGGCTCAATATTGACAAGCAGTAAACCCCACAAGCTGATAGACCCAGACAGCCACCGTATTCACAAAATAATAAGCAATATTGGTCTGCGCCAGAGACGAATGTAGCCTGGCTATACCATTCCCCTGGACGATGGATTGCACATCTGAGGGATTAAGTGAACGGATAGGCAAGTCCGGGTGCATTTAACAGGCAATGGCCATGGCCCCCCATGATACTCCCTTGACGGTCCTTGCAGCTCCCCATTGTGTGGAGCGCGAACATCTAGCATTCTGCAAAATGGAGGCTTGATGTACGAAAGCTCAGACAGGGTCAGGAGTATAATGGAGAGAGAGCCTAAAAGAAGAACAGAAGATGCTGTCGCTTATGGGTCTCAAAACAAAAAAGGAGGAACTGCAGGAGCTGCAGGTGCTGACACATTAGGAAATATGAATGGTACTGGGCAAGTGTGGCAGAAATTGATTGGAGAAATAAAGTTAAGTATTAGCCAAGAAGAAAATGTTAAGTGTTAGTTATAAGTTATAGGAATAGAGAGTTAATAGCCAATAGGAATAGTTAAGTTAGTAGAGTAAGAGCCAATAGGAATTAGGTTAGAAGTTATCTACGCTAAGGGTATATAAGGGGTTGAGGGGAAGAGGAAGGTGGAAGGCGCCATTACCAGAATAAAGAAGTATCAAGCTGCAACGAATCCCAGTGTCGTGTTTTCCTTTATTCCGCTGGCGGGGTTGGAACGTGGCAGGAGGTGATTTCCCATCTTTCTCCTACAGAACACCTGGTTGATTTGAACTGGGCACCTTTTGGATGGCAGTACAGCTCCTTATTACTAGGTCAACCATAATTCACCTGGTTCAAATCCACCAACTTCACTGTGGAAGAAAGATAAGCAGTCTCCTCCCCCGCAGTTTACTGCCTCTGAAAATCCATTGGAGGGTCAGCTCTGAAATTGGTTTAGACTCAACGGTACATGACAACACTGACATTTCTGCTTTTCACTTTCTTTAATAACTACTCCAAAACCAAACCTACTGCCATTGAGTTGGTTAATGACTAACCTCCTGGGTTTCTGAGTCTGTAAACCTTTACAGGAGGAAACTGCTTATCTTTCTCCCATGCAGTGGCTGGTGGATTTAAATTGTCAGTCTTTTAGTTAGCCGCCTGGTATGTTATGAACTACACCACCATAGCTCCTTTTTTAATAAATAGAAATTGCTGATTTTAATATATAGTATACTTTGTCAGGCTTTTCCTTATTATTGGAGCTTGTTGTATCCACAAAGAGAGAGTATTCTTTAGGAGCTTTATATGTGGTGTCAGTTAGAGATCAAGTTGTTGGGTACTCTGAAGTAATTTCTGACTTCCAGCGACCCTGTGTACAACAAGTGAACACTTCCTGGTCCTGCACCCATTGTTTGAGCCCATTGTTGCAGCCATTATGTGAGTGGGCTTAAGGGTTTTGGGATTTTTCACTGGCCCTCTACTTTACCAAGCCTGATGTCCTTCTCTGGGGACTGATCCCACCTGATAATATGCCCAAATATGTAAGATAAAGTTGTCCCATCCTCATTTCTAAAGGGCATTCTGATTGTACTTCTTCCAGAATATATTTGTTCATCCTTCTGGCCATCCATGTTATATTCATTATTCTTTGCCAACACTGTAATTCAGTTCTTCCATCTACCTTATTCATTGTCCAGTTTTGCACGCATAGGAAGCAGTTGAAATGACCATGCCTTGGATCAGGCATACCTGATTCCTCAAAGCAATAGTTTTGGGGTGGTTTGTTTGTTGGGTTTTTGTTTTGTTTTGTTTTACACATTAAAGATGTCTTTAGTAGCATATTTGTCCATTGCCATATATTCTTTGATAATTTTTTTAACTGATGTTGATAGTAGATCTAAGTAAAATGAAATGTGAGACAGTGCCAGCCTTTTCTCCATTCATCATGATGTTGCTTATTGGTGCAGTTGTGGAGATGTTTGTTTTCTTTATGTTGAAATGTATTCCATACTGAAGACTGTAGTTTTAGATCTTTATCAGTTGATGTTGTTGTTATATGCCGTCGAGCCGTTTGCGACTCACAGCGACCCTATGTACAACAGCCCTAAACCCTGCTCTATCCTGTGCTAATCCCATTGCCTCTGACACACCCATCCCAATTACCCCAGTCACTGAATCAATCCATCTCATAGAGGGTCTTCCCCTCCTGCGCTGTCCCTCTACTCTACCCAGCATGATGTCCCTCTCTAAAGACCTGTCTCTCCTTACATGTCCAAAGTATGTCAGACGAAGCCCCAGAATCCTTGCCTCCAAGGAGTAGCCTGGTTTAACCCTCTCTAGGATGAATCTGTTTGTTTTCTTGGCAGTCCATGGCACATTCGATACTCTTCTCCAGCACCACAGCTCAAAGGCGTCAATTCTCCTTCTGTCCTCCCTAGGCATTGTCCAGCTCTCTGATGCATAACACGTGATTGCAAAAACCATGGCCTGTATCAGGCGCATCTTTGTCTCCAAGGAGACACCGTTGCTCTTGAGTGCTTTAGAGAGGTCCCTAACAGCAGACTTTTTCATCACAGTGCGTTTCCCAATTTTGAACCATTCAGTGTTGCCCTGCTCTGTTCTGACTACTGCCTCTTGGTTCAAGTATAGGTTTCGCATTAGCACGATCAAATGTTCTGGGATTCCCATTCTTCTCAGACTCAGCCACAGTTTTTTATGATCCACGCAGTCAAATGCCTTTGCATAATCAATGAAACACAGACAGACATTTTTCTGGTATTCTCTGCTTTCAGCTAAGATCCATCTAACATCCATCTAACATCTTTATCAGTAAGTACTTTAAATCCTCTTCACTTTTAGCAAACAAAATTTGTATCACCTGCATATGACATGTTTTTAATGAGTCTTCCTTCAATCCTAATAGTGTTCTCCATATAGTTTAGCTGTTTTTTCCTAATTATTATGCAAATAATTTAACACCATTTGTTGAAAAGATTGACCTTTTCTTGCTGATAGTAGTGCCAGCTTTGCTATACAGCAAGCATCCATTTGTCGAACATGCTATATTAAAGTCATATAACATACATAGTGCACATATGAAACTGATTTCAGAGGTTATTCTTGTTGTGTGCCACTGAGTTGGAACTGACCCATAGCAGACGCTCCTGTGGGTTTTCAGAGGTAGTAAGTTGCATAGGAAGAGATTGCCCATCCTTTTTCCATGGAGCAGTTGGTGGATTCAAACCACTGGCCTTTGGAATTTCAGCACAGCTGCTTATCACTAGGCCACCAGACCTCTCTTAGTTTCTGATATCTGGAGTTGTTATTGTGTACTGATGAGTCAGAAACAACCCATAGCTGACCCTCTGGTGGGTTTTCAGAGGTAGTTAATCACATGGGAGGAGATTGCCCATCCTTCTCCCATGAAGCTTCTGGTGGCCCCGAGCCACATGCCTTTGGGATTCCAGTGCAGCTTCTTGCCGTGAGCCCACCTGAGCTCCCCTGATATCTGGAGTGATAGTTCTTTTGTTCTTCCTCTTCAAAGATGTCTTATTTTCCTTGACTTTTTGCATTTCTGTAAATATTTTAAAATCAGCTTGTAAATTTATTAGGATTGACTGCAGTTACATTGAATTTACAGATGAATTTGTATAAAATCATTGTCTTTATGGTGTTAAGACTTAAGAACATGGACTATCCCTTCACTTTATGAGACCTTTATTTTTTTAAAAATATGTACATTTTGAATAGCTTCCTATGTAGAATTTTTTCACTTTTTGTTTCACTTCCAAGAATTTATATATTGAGGATATTTAAAATGATATCATTAAATTTTTTTGTGTAATGTTATTGCTTGTATATAGCAGTACAATTTATTTTTAAAAATATTAATCTCTGTATCCTTCCATTTTAAAGAACTCATTTTTAATCATTTATTTGTAGATTATATTTTGTATAATCTGAAGATAATGATAGTTATTTGTTTTCAGTCCTGATGGTTTTTGTCTAGCTTCTTCACTTGTTCGCAGTGGACAGGTTTGTCTGAATTACTCAGTCAGCATTACTGAGAGCAAAATCTCTCATAAATCAAATTGAGAAACTACATCTCAATCTCATTTCAGAAATATCATTGAATTTAAATCCAAATCTCTGGATGTTTCATCAACAGCCATGGGGCTCAGCAAAAAGTAATAATGTCTTTTGAGACAACCTCATAAATAAGTGTTTCCTAAGCTAGGTAAACAAATCTTCAGAAATCTTTAAGTGTTGAACTGTTTAGATGGTAAGAAATTTTAATGTATTTCTCAAGGACTTCTATATGAAAGCTTGTCAGTAATTAATACCTCGGAGTAGGAATTAGGCCACCGGTGAAGCTTCAAGTCATCTCCAATAGACTGGTTTGTTTTAATCATTTTTCTAAGTCTCCTAAAGGAGGAGGTAGCCCAGAGAGCTCTGGCATTAGCTTGCTGATTAGCTAATGATGTGTGGTGCCGATAGAGAGGCACTGCAGGAAGAGCTCTTGAAACTGCGTGGGAAGAGAAGTGGCATCTGAGTATCAATGTGGGCAAGTGTCAGGTAATGTTTTACAGAGGAAAATTCCAAGTAGGCTAGTAATTTGATGGGTTGCAGACGAGGGATCAAAGTATTATGGTAGGTTGACCTCTGGCAAGGTCATGCATGCTCCTGTAAGCTGAAAGAGTCTGTGGGCCACTGTAGTGAAGGAAATTGGCAGACGCTGAGCAGTGTCAGCAAATTGATTGGAACTTAAAACAGACAATCTTTGCAGGTTCCTCTTCATGGGGGGAGCCTGTGCCATTCTGATTGAGGTGATTCCACAGTGATATACTGGAGCTTTAGAAATGGGTCAGCAAAATGCAGTTGTCACAAACAAGAGTTGCATTTTAGGATTTATGAAAGTGAGCAAGCAAAAGCTGCAACTGTAATTTGTACCATGGAATAAAAAGAATTTTCTTTCTTTCCTGTTTCTTTATTCACAGCATGATTGTTGTTGTTAGGTGCCATCAAGTTGAGTATGACTCATAATGACCCATGGACAAAAGATCTTGAATCCTTTTCTATCCCGCACTATCCTTACACTTCCTGACATACCAGAACCCATTGTGGTAGTCACTGTGTCAGTCTGCATGGTTGAGGGTCTTCCTCTCCTTCGCCGACCCTCCACCCTTCCCAGCATCCTGTCCCTTTCCAAGGAATAGGCCCTCCTAGCAACATGCCCAAAATATGTGAGGCGAAGCCTTATCATTTTTGCCTCCAAAGAGCACCCCATCAGCATCATCTCCAAGACGTCTCTTTGTTCTCTTGGCCTTCTGTGGGATGTTTAGTATTCTTTTCCAAATCCACAGCTCAAGGGTATCAATTCTTTTACTGTCATCCTTATTCACTATCCAGCTCTCAGATGCATAGCAAGTAATCAGAAAGAGCATGGCCTGAATCAGATGCACCTTACACATGATAGGTATTCCATTAATATCAATTATCTGTGTGAATCATTAAGGCTCTAGAAAACTTTTAGAAACTATTACAAGTGATAAATATGCTCATATTTTTAAAAGTTGATATTTTGCACCAGTCTAACTGCTTGCGTCTACCCCAATCAACTTTAGAGGAAAATAATATCCTAGTTTTGGAACATTATAAATTGGAACTCAATTTACTTTTCCAATTTGAAAAATATATTTATAGCTGTAACTATAATCACCATATGAATAGATTGTGAAACTTAAATAGATTATAAAACTGGTTTATGTGTAAAAAAATTTGTGACATTAAGTTAACTAATTCACAGTATTCCGTACTGTTTTCAAAGTATACTAGACACATTTTGCCTTTGTAAATATAATTTGCCTTTTTAGTAAATGATTTGGGATTTCTACAGGTAGCCAAGTAGACTAAACATTATTTTCTCTGAATCATTTTGTTATTGGTTTTATGGTACCTTTCTTGAGTTGAGAATTTATGCCTAGGCCTGAGGAAATCCTTTTCCCCCAGAATAGAAACCATTTTATGATTGGGGTCCAGTGGAGGGCTTTTAAATTAAAAGTTCATTGTCATTGAGTCAGAACTGACCAATAGCTGGCTGGCTCTTCAGTGGGTTTTGGGGAGGCTGTGAATCTAACAGGAGGAGATTGCCAGGGAGGTACCACCTTTGGGTTAGAAGCACAGCTCTATGTGCTAGGCTAGCAGAGCTCCCTGGTGGCTTTTAGTAAGCACACATACAAATTTGATTTTTAAAAAAAATTGCAAAAATCAGGATGCCTTTCCAATTATGACTTGTTTGGGGCCAACTACAGGGTAGTACAGGGAGCTCTGGTGGCTTAGTGGTAAAGAGATGGGCTGTCAATCCGAAGGCATGCAAAATCCACTAGGCACTCTGCGGGGGAAAGATGGGCAGTGTCCTGTGCAATTTACTGCCTCTGAAAATCCACTAAAGGATCAGCTATAAGTTGTTCCAATTCTGTGGTACACAGCAACAACAACACAGGTTATTTTATGTCACAATCATGGAAAAAAATAGTTTATACTTTGTAAAAGGAAGCTCAGGTGGCCGAGTACACAGTGAACTAACCCAAGACTGCTAATCTGTAGCTGCTAACCCAAGATTGAGCTGCCCCAGTAGTTTGAATCCACCAGTGGTTCTTTGGAAGGAAGATGGACAGTTTCTTCCAGTTGTGATTTATAGTCTCAGAAACCCAATGTTTCCCCTGTGAATTGAAGTCGCCTTAGTGGCAATGTGTTTGAATTTGTAAAGCTCAAGTTTGGAGCCTCACTGGACTCATAGCTCACCCTCCATTGAGTTTCCAAGCCTGTAAATCTCATGGGAGGAGATTGTCCATCTTTTTTCCAAGGAGATGCTGGTGGATTTGAACCCCCTGAGAGGTGTGGCTTGTGAATTAGCACCACCTCTCCTATGGATTACACCACCAGATCTATGAAAATGTATACAGGCTGTTTAAGGTTTCTCAGTTCCAAATAAAACCTGGGGAAGTTTTAGAAAAGGGGGTTTTTGTTAGCAGCTATTTCTGCACTTAACTACTTAGAAAATGTTTGCTGCTTTTGGGAAGAGGTGTTGCTAATGACTACTGTATATATTGTCCATATATATTTATAGTTAGAATATATTTTATAGTTAGAATAGATTTCTTAAAAAGAACTCCCCCCATTTGTCTTTTTCCTTAGCAAATCGTTGAATGACAAATTAGTTAAACTGGTACTTATAAAACTTGATTTCTAACACATTATTCTGTGTTAAATACTTCAATTTGTACTATTTTGGTATGCATTTTTGTGTCCTGTGTAAGGAAATTATTGAATAAAGTAATGGAGCACATTTTTAAGAAATCACCTTAAAGAAAGAAAGGAGAGGGAGTGAGAGAGAGAGAGAGAAGTAAATGGATGAAGTGAGCTATTTATCTTGGAAAAGCAAGCTTATTAATAATGGGGAGGCTCCCTTGTGGCACAGTGATTAAAATATTTGGCTGCCAATGGAAAAGCCAGTAGTTCAAGTGTACCAGCCACTTGTTAGGAGAGAGATGACACAGTCTGCTCTCCTGAAGATTTACAGCCTTGGAAGCCCTATGGGGCAGTTGCACTCTCCTGTAGGGTCAGTGTGCAGTAGTTTTGAGGTGGGTTTTTTAATTTATTTTATTTTAGTAACAAGGAAATAAATGGCTCTTAGTGGTTAATCATATTCTGCCCATACTACTGAGATGAACTGCCGAACTTTTGGCAGCATTCAGGCAAAGAGACAACCACTGTGTTACAATCCAAGTAGATGAATTCCAGATCAGATCACATTATTTCATATTTCAGACAGGACAAACAGGTAGGAAAGTTTAAATATGACTAATTTATGGAGTTTGTGAGGGAACTGAGTTTAAAAATAACCAAGTATGCCATGTCAGCCTTTGTGCTACCTTTCTGAAATGTTAATATTCAACACTAGTGATGGTGAGTAGGATGACATTTAATAAGATCTTTTTAATTTGATAATTTCTAGGCTTTTTAGGGAGCTCTGGTGGCTTTGTGGTAAGGAGTTGCATTGCTAACCCAAAGGTACACAGTGAATCCACCAGATGGATGCTCTGTGGAAGAAAGATGGGCAGTTTCCTCTCATGCAATTTATAGCCTCTGAAAAACTTTTTTAGGATCAGTTTGAGTTCTGACTTTATAGTATACAACAACAACAGGCTTTTTAAAAAAATAATAAATTTTTTTATTTTAATTGTGATTTTCATGAAAGTTTACAGAGAAATTAGATTTTCACTGTTGCAGCAACAAGCTTTTTGATCCCATAGTTTGTACTGTAGTTTATAGCGTGCTAGTTAGTGGATGTACCTCTCTCATGATTTGAATACACCAGGTGCTCTGTGGGTAGTCTCCTCCTGTTAAAATTTATAACATGATGACCATGAGTCAGAATCAACTCAATGGCAGCAAGTTTTTTGGTTTTGTTGTTTATTGTTGCATACCATCAAGTCAGCACCGACCTGTAGTTGACCCTCCTGGCGGGTTTTCAGAGGCAGGAGGAGAGTGCCCACCCATTTTTCTCCCCTCGAGAAGCTGATGGTCTAGAACTGCATGCTTTCAGGATTACACCACATCTTCTGGTTGTGTTGTGGTTAAGTATTCAGCTTCTAACCGAAAAGTAGTAGTTTGAATCCATCAGCTGCTCCACTGGACAAAGATGTAGCAATCAACTTCCATCAAGTCTTGGAAATCCTAAGAGACAGTTATACTCTGTCCTGTAAGGTTACTAGGAGTCAGAATAGACTTGACGGCCAACGGAGAGTTTTGTTTGTTTGAACTCTTTGAAATACAGAGCTTGAAAACTTTGTTGGTTGGGATGAATCCATTCAGCTAGCAAAATTAAGTGGTCTACTGTTGTCATACTCCCACTTCATCCTTTGTGATCTCTGTCTGCCTTCTGAAATCTGCAGTGGAGTCTGACAAATGTGCCTGCTAGTTCTTGGCATTCTCTATTTAAAATGAATGATCTGAGGGTAAAGGAGGAAGGGCATGATAAAAGATAGAAATGCCAAAAATAGTTTTCATTTATCTCCTTCCTGGAGTCTGTAATGGGGCTTCATTTATCTCTTTCTCATTTAATTTTGTTCTTTCCCCCTCTCTAAGCATGGAGGAGCTCTTCTGATTTCTTTTAAGAACATTTGATGATAATAATTGAAATATTCTGGAAAGTTAGATGTACCCCTTAAACATAGTCTTATATATAGTATTTATATTGTATTATATATAACTCCCAGTATCTGTTCACTGGAAAACGTATTCATACTTTAAGCATGAGAAATATGCTTCTTTTTGATTTATTATTATTATTAGATACTATCTAGTTGGCTCCAACTCATAACAATCCTATGAACAAAATCCTACACAAAATTAAAGTTCAGATCTATCCTCAAAATAGCTGTTGTGCTTAAGCCCCTTGTTGCAGGGGTTCATCTTCTAGCAGAAGGTCTTCACTGCCATTTATTCAGAAGTAGGTGGCTAGTCCTACTCCCTACTCTGTCGTAGTCTGGAAATGCTGCTGACACCTGTCCACAGTAGGTAAGCCTACTGTGATCCTTAAAATACTGGTGGCACAGCATCCAGTAGCGCATTAGTTACCATGATACAACAAACTGACAGACCCTGGGTCTCTCTCAAACTGATTACCAAATATATATGGTAGTTTGAATATCTTACGGAACTTCGAGTTGTGGTGTTGGAGAAGGGTGCTGACTATACCATGGACTGACAAAAGAATGGACAAGTTTGTCTTGGAGAAAGTGCAACCAGGTACTCCTTGGAGGGTAAGAATGGTAAAGCTTCATCTCACATACTTTGGGCATATTGTTAGGAGGGACCAGTCCTTGGAGAAGAACATCATGATTGGAAAGATGGACGGTCAGTGAAAGAGAGGAAGAACCACAATGAGATAGATAGATAGATTGGTCCAGTGGCTGCAGCTAGCGGCTCCTAGTATGTCAGTGATGATGAGGATGGCACAGGGCAGGGCAGGGTTCAGAGCCATTGTTTGTAGTGTCACTCAACTCAGTGGCCTCTAACAGCAACAATATATCATAATTAGGCAGTATCTTAAATAAAGATGCTCGCTTAATATACCCTAAGTAAAATGAGATTTTATTATAAGAACCTAGGATATCTCCTAGGATCAACTGCAGGAGAAAATGCCTTCTCTTATTTCTCAGATATGTTCCTCTTTAGGTAATTTTCAAATTTCTCATCAGCTTGCAGGTAGTATATCATAGCTCAAATCTCTAAGTCAACAAGACCATCAAAAAAATGGGGCAGTTTTATTGTCTAACACATAGAGTTGCCTTGAGTCAGAATAAACTAGACTGCAACTAACAACAGCACTATTTCACATGAATACAAATCAGTAATGATGATAGTAACTTTAATGTTCCAAACTTAATTTGTCATAACAGATGATGGTATTAAAGAACTACATTAAAATTTGGAATTAATCCTGTTTTTCATTGTTGTTGTTGTTATGTGCCATCGAGTCATTTTCGACTCATAGCGACCCTATGCACAACAGCCCTAAATCCTGCTCTATCCTGCACCAACCGCACTGCCTCTGACACACCCATCCCTATTACCCTGGTCACC
>NW_006399881.1:8730461-8745309 GCF_000299155.1 Elephantulus edwardii | reverse complement strand
ACCTTTGACATCCTCCCACAACTCATCTGGTCTTCACTCATTAGTGTTTAAGGCCTCAAACCTGTTCCTGAGATGATTCTGAAATTCAGGTGGTAAGGTTTGTTTAATGACATAAACTCTAGAATTTATTTATTTACTCATTATTTATGAGTATGTTTCTATTTGTGGAAGAAGTGACATTGCTTAATAACTTATAATTTAAAATCAGAAAATTTGTATTCGCTAGACAACGCTTGAAATCATAGGGTTAAGCATTCATGCTTATGCACGGGATAGACCTCCTGAGTTTTTTCTTGGAGGTTCATTTCTGTAATCCCAGTGTCACACAGATAACGTGTACATTCTACATTTGGTTGCCAATCGAGCCTTTCCTCTTCAAGACATTTTTGTAAGCAGGCTATGCCAATTTGTTTTACATGTTGCTGTAAAATAATGTAACATAGGATGCTTATAAAAACGTGTCACAGGAGGAGGGCGTATTGGCAAACAAATGGAGAATGCATTTGTTATTTCTGTAAAAATGTGAGATGTCTATCTTGGATGTACTCTTTCTCTTTAATTCAATTTTTACGTCTTTTGGGGCTCTGTCATTATATGAAAGAACCTGGTGGTGTAGTAAGTAAAGTATTGGACTACTAACCAAAAGTTGAGCAATTCTGAACCCACCAACTGTCTAGTGGAAAATCTGTTAAGATTTTACAGCTATGGACAACTGATGGATGATTGTCTTTTATCAGAATTGACTTGAAGGCAGTAAGGTTGGCTGTGGTTTGGGTCATTCTCACTCAGTGACATCAAATAAGTTACAACTGGTTGAGTCATTAGGTGTCTGTTGTTAGTTGTTAGGTGCCGCTCAATCAAGTACAAATCATAGTGACCCTCTCAAAACAAGATCGGTTCTGTCCAGTGCCATCACAACACTTCCTGACATTAAAGCAGTCACCATGTCAGTACACCTGGTTGAGGGTCTTCCTCTCCTTCACCATCCCTCTACCCATCCCAGCATCATGTTCCTCTCCAAAGAATAGCCCCTCCTAGCAACATGCCCAAAATATGTGAGGTGAAGCCTCATCATTATTGCATCTAAAGAGCTTTCAACTGCATCCTCTCCAGTGGCTATCTATTCTCTTGTTTTCCAACACCACAGCTCAAAGACATCAGTTCTTTTCCTGTCATCCTTATTCATTATCCAGCTCTCAGATGCATAGCAAATGATCAGAAAGACTATGGCCTGATGACTATGGAAAATACACCTTAGTCCTCAGATTGACATCATTACTCCTCAATAATTTGGAGAGGTCCCTAACTGCAGATTTTCCCAGTGTTGTTCATCTCCTTATTCCCTGACTGCTAGTACAAAGGGTATTAATTGTGGCTTCAAGCAAGATAAAGTTGTTGACAGTTTCAATCTCCTTTCCATTCATCATGATGTTGCCTAACGGTTCAATGGTAAGAATCTTTGTTTTCTTGACATTAAGACGCAATCCACACCGAAGGCTGCATTACTTGATGATCTGCAGATCAAGTGCTCTGTTTATAATTTTTGTGTCTTCCCAATAGAGTGAGCTTTAATATTTTTCTATTTTTTTTAAAAAAAATGGTTTCTAAGTAGTTGTTGTAGGGCTTTTTTAATACAACTGCTTCTCTGAATCTACTTTAGACTTATGCGATTTAATTCTAGTGGGGTGTAGAAATATTTCTCCTGTATAGGCTTTGTTCTCTCTTCACATTTTTTGTATGCTGTCATTGTTATACATATTATGTCTGTGTATGTTACAAGCCTAACCATACTTTGTTGTAATTATTACTTAATATAATTTTATGTCTTTTAAAGAAGTTGAAGAAACAGAGAAAAGTAAATATATGTTTGTGGGTTTTGTATTAGCCTTCTGATTTCTAGTTCTCTTCCTTTCTTCCTGTGGATTTGAGTTACCATCTGTTGTCATTTCCTTATTCCAGTCAAGCTTTGCTTCCACCCACCTCCTTTGTACTTTACTGACACTATTTTTTTAAATAAGTGTGGATTAACAATATTATCTAGTATCATTTACTTTCAGCCTAGAATATTTATTTTAATATTATCAGGCTGGTCTTACAGTAACAGTCTCTCAATGTATTATTTATGTGGGAATGCCTTATGTCACTTTCATTTTAAAAACATACCTTTGCTGGATATGAGATTCTTGGGTGATGCTGACAACATGTTTTGAGGGTTTTTGTTTTGTTTTTGTTTTTTTAACCCAGCACTTCATTGCTTTCTGGTCTCCAGTGTTTCAAATGTATTTATAAATAAAAACTGTATTTATTTTTTTGTTGAGAAAATGCATAGTAAAACACATCGATTTAACATATTCTACATGTACCTTTTAGTGACATTTCTTCTTTGTGTTCTAGTGACATTCTTTGAATTGGACAGCTATTTTCACAATTGGGTTGTTCCTCATTAACATAAGTTCACTCTTCCTTAAATCTTTCAAATTTCTGCTCTCAGTTTTGAGTACTGGTGGCCTAGTGGGTAAGGAGTTGCATTGCCAATCCAAAGACAGGCATTTTGAACCCATGGGAGAAAAAATGAGCTGTATTCTCTTGTGAAGTTTACAGCCTCTGAAAACCTTTCTGGAGGATCAGCTATGAGTTGGTTCCTACTTGATGACAGTGGGTGAATGAGTGAGCTGTCAATTTGATTCCACATGGTTGAATCTAGAAAGAGCATAATGCTTAAGTCAGACCTTTTCTTACTAGTTAATGTAGTGGTGAGAATCTTTGTCTTGACAATGAACCTCAATCCATATTGGAGGCTACAGTCCTTGACCCTCTGCAGCAGGTGCTTCAGGTCCTCCTCAATTTCAGCAAGGGTTGTGTCATCTGCATAATGCAGATTGTTGATAAATCATCCACCAATCTTGACCCCACATTTCTCATTACATGGTTTAAAATAAGGAAAGTTGTGTGTAAGGGTTGTATCCTTTCTCCATACCTATTGAATCTATAAGCTGAGCAAATCATTTGAGAGGCTGGATTTTATGAAGGAAAATGTGGGATGAGGATCAGAGGAACAATCATCAACAACATGAGTTATACAAATAACACGAGCTTGTTTGCTGAAAGTGAGGATTTGAAACGCTTAATACAGAAGATAAAAGACTACATCCTTCAACATGGATTGCATCTCAACATCAAGAAAACAAAGATCCTCCTCACAGGGTCAACAGTCAACATTATGATATATGGAGAAAGGGTTGAAGCTGTCAACTATTTAATCTTCCTTGGATCAACAATCAATATCCTTGGTACCAGCAGTCAGGAAATCAGGATATGTTTTGCATTCGGCAAGTATGCTGTCAGGGAGCTCTCCAGAATGCTGAAGAGCAATGATGTCACTTCGAAGACTAATGTGCACACGATTCAGGCTATGGTCTTTTCAATCATTTGCTATGCATCGGAGAGGTGGACAATGATTAAGGATGAAAAGGATGATAAAATAGAAATTTGAATTGTGTGTTTCTTTAATGTACTGAATTCTGGTGTTGATAATTGAATCAACTGAAACTTATTAATGATAATACCATCTTATGGTCGCCAGGAAGCTATGTAGTTTTCCACCCTGTTCTGCACTGTGAATAGAGAAAGGATCTTTCAGGCAAGCCAGAACAAAGCTCTTTCCTAAGAAGCTGGTTATTAGGTCTGACCCTGAGCTTGTTTCTCCATTTGTATACTGAACGTGTAAGGCTCAAATCTAGCTTTCAGAGTTTCTGAACAAAAAGATGGTGATTTGTATTTCAAAGGACTCTCTGTCATTTGTACAAAATTAAAAGCACAAGTGATTTAGTTTGTATAATAAAATTATAAACTGAAATGTTCTATTATCAATCTACATACAGATAATAATTGGTGACGATGTTGTTTAAAGGTTTTCTCTGTTAGTTATTGTTATAAGTAAGCATAACTAATAATTTTCTATCAAATTAATTCCAATCATAGCAACACCATGTGTGTTAGAGTGGAAATGTGGTCCATAAGTTCTCAATGATTATTTTATAAGTAGGACACCAGGCCTTTCTTCTGAGGCACCTCAAAGTTGATTTCAGTTGCCAATTTTTCTGTTAGCAGCTGAGTGTATTAACACTTTATACCATCCAGGGACTCCTAAGTATGTATGTTGTTGGTAGTGTTGGCATTGTCATCAAGTGATTTTGAATCACAAAATCACAATTATCTCATGCTTTACAGTTGTCAAAATGGTTTATCCCAAAGTTGTGGGTGTGTAGTTCCCTCCTTCCTTCCTTATATCTTTCATTTGGAAATGTAGGTAGTTGCAAAAATCTCCCTCAGTTAACAGGCAGAAAGGAGTAAAAATATTGATGGATTTTTTTATTAAAAGATTTGATAAGTCCTAGCATGAGGGTGTATATCTCAAAATCAGGAAGACAAAACTCTTCATGATTGGGCAACATCATTGTAGATAAAAAGAAGATTGATGTTAACGATTTCATCTTGCTTGAATCCATAATTAACACCCTTGGCACCACCAGTCAAGAAATCAAAAGACATATTGCATTGTGTACATCTGCTGTTAAGGACCTCTCTAAGGTATTAAGGAGCAATGATACCAGTTTAAAGACGAAGCTGTAATTGATTCAAGCCATGATCTTTTCAATTACTTCTTACACATCTGAGAGTTGTACAGTAGCTAAGGATGACAGAAGAAAAATCAGTGCCTTTGAATTGGAGAAGAGTCCTGGATATCCCATGAACTACCAAAAGGACAAACAAAATTTCTTCGTGAAGTCAGGGTACTCCTTGGAGGCAAGGATGGCGATGCTTCTTCTCACATAGTGTGGGCATGTTATAGGGGCTGTTCTTTGGAAAAGAACATCATGCTTGGAAAGGTGGAGGATCATTGAAAAAGAGGAAGACCTTCAGTAACTGTAACAACAGGCTCAAGTATACCAGAGGTGACGAGGGTGGCACAGGATAGGGCAAGGTTCAGATCTATTCTTCATGAAGCCATTATGAGTCATCGTATTTTCACACCTAACAATAACAACAGCTGCAAACTAGGGATCTCTTGTGGCTTATTGGTAAGGAGTTGTGCTGCCAAGCCACAGGCACATGGTTTGGACCAACCATCTGTTGTATGAGGAAAATGGACAGTCTCCTCCCATGCGATTTACTGCTTCTGAAAACTGAGAGAAAAATCCCAAGCTATGAGTTGGTTCCTCCTTGAGGGTGCATAACAACGGTAGCAGCAAGTCTCAGGATACATTAAGGTTAATTAGCATAGCATTTTCCATGATTATTCACATTTGCTTTTGGTAAGTAGCTGTTGGTCTTTCTCGCTCTGGAATGAAGAATATGATATCTGTTGTTGTTATGTGCCCTTGGATAGAATATGACTCATAGCAACCCTGTGAACAACAGATCTAAATCTTACCGTATACTGTGCCATCTTCATCGTCTCTGACACATTTGAGCCCATGTCTGCAGTCACTGGATCAATCCATCTCATTGAGAATCTTCCTAGTCTTTAGGAGATTATCTTTACTTGCGAAAAATAAATATGAAATAAATATATGATGAGTATCATGTAAGTGTTGAATGTAAGAATTTGTAGAATATTCTTGTGACAGTTATAAGGGGAATATCTTAGTCTTGTCTTTTTTTTTTTAATCTACAGCTTTTAAAGAGATTAACTTCTAACTGAGCTGAACATAAAGGAAGTTCTAATTTACTTGAGTTTAAAAACGATGGTTGATTTTTCAGTTGGCAGAGATTGGGGCCAGGAGTGAGGAAATGATATGAACAAAGGCACAGTAGTAGGAAAGCGGAAGGCGGGACTTGTGTGTCGGTGAGTATATCCGATGGATTCTTAGAGGGGAGAAGAGGCTGATGGCCAGGGGTCACAATAAAATTGAAAAATGTGAGTAATTGCCTGTGGTTGTAGCTATCTTCACATTAAGCAGCAGAACTACCTTGAGCTTAAATGTTTTCATCTGTAAAATAAGGTTAAAGGGGTTATTCTCTAACCTATTAATAGGCATTTAATAGGAATTTATTGAATGGATAAGTGAGTGAATGGATGAAATTGATGCCTAGCTATTTTCTTTAGCCAAGCCTTAATGGATTTTGAACTTTTTTGGGTAGATGTTGATGAATTTAGGTTGGTGGTTCTTTTTTTTTTAAGTAGTAAAATGACATCATAGAATTCATATAAGACTAAATCATATACTCTTCTAAATAACAGTTATAGATGTTTAAATGTGTTTAAGAGTTAATGAATCCCTAGGGAGCTCTGGTGGCCTAGTGTCAAGAAGATACAGTGCAATTCTGAAGGCGCGTGGTTTGAATCCACCAGATGTTCTGCTGGTGAAGGAGAGGCAATCTCTTCCTGTGCCGGTCAGATCCGACTCGATGGTACAAAACAAAGAAAATAAAAAGTTAATGAATCCCTGTTTAAGTTCTGAATTGTTAGAATTCTTTAGTGCTTAAAGTATTTGACTATTAAATGTTTTAATAGAAAATATTTTAAAAGTCAGTATAAGTTTAGTACCTTTTGTAGAAATTTAACATTGCTGTATTATTTTCATTATCCTATCCATGCTGAAAATTATCCAAAAACGACTGGAGCAGTACATCAGCAGAGAACTGCCAGATGTGCAGGTTGGGTTTAAAAGAATCTGTGGAACTAGGGACATTATAATCAATGTTAGATGTGTCTTGGCTAAAAGCAGAGAATACCAGAGCAATGACCATTTGTGTTTTCATTGACTGTGTGGAACTGAGAAGAGTGGGAATCCCAGAACACTTGATTGTGGTTTTGTAAAACCTATACCTGGCCCAGGAGGCAGTCATCGGAACAGAACAAGGAAACACTGCATTTTTCAAAATCAAGAAGGGTGTATGCCCGGGATGCATTCTATCTCGATACCTTTTCAATCTGTATG
This sequence comes from Elephantulus edwardii, assembly GCF_000299155.1. Lineage (NCBI taxonomy): Eukaryota > Metazoa > Chordata > Mammalia > Macroscelidea > Macroscelididae > Elephantulus > Elephantulus edwardii. The sequence continues at coordinate 8,738,365 of NW_006399881.1, read as the reverse complement.
TCGAACAGATCATCCAGGAGGCTGGGTTCTATGAGGAGGAATGTGACATCAGGTTTGGAGGAAGACTCACAGCCAGCGTTATGCAGACGACACAACCTTGCTTGTTGGAACTGAAGTGAATCTGAGGCACTTACTGCAGAAGGTCAAGGACTGCAGTCTTCAATGTGGATTGAAACTCAACATCAAGAAACAAAGATTCTCACAGTTGGGCGAATTGGCAACATTATGATGGGTGGTGAAGAGATTGAGATTGCTAATGGCTTTAGTTTGCTTGGCTCCACAATCAACACTCTTGGCACCAGCAGTCAACAAATAAAAAGATGAATTGCATTGGGAAAATCTGCTGTCAAGGACATCTCCAGGGTACTAAAGAGCAATGATGTCAGTGTAGAGACTAACGTGCACCTGATAGTCTTCACAATTACTAGCTATACATTCAGAGAGTGGGACAGTGACTAAGGATGATAGAAGAAAAATCAATGCCTTTGAGCTGTGTTGCTGGAGAAGAGTATTAAATATACCATGGAATGCTAGAACAAATAGGTCCATCCTGGAAGGGGTGAAACCAGGCAGCTCCTTGGAGGCAAAGATTCTGAAGTTCCATCTGACATACTTTGGGCATGTTGTCAGGAGAGACCAGTCCTTGGAGAAGGAAATGATGTTTGGAAGAGTGGAGGGATGGCTCAAGAGAGGAAGACCCTGGATGAGATGTATTGACTCAGTGACTGGGATAATGGTGGCAGGTGTGTCAGAAATTATCATATTGGCTCAGGATAGAGCAGGGTTCAGAGCTGTTGTTAATAGGGTCACTATGAGTCAGAGTCACCTTGACAGCACATAATAGCAGCATCCATGATGATGTTGTTGTTGTTATGTGCCATCGAGTCGCCTGCGACTCATAGCGACCCTATGTACAACAGCCCTAAACTCCACTCTGTCCTGTGCCAATCGCACTGTCTCTGACACTCCCATCCCAATTATCCCAGTCACTGAATCAATCCACCTCATAGAGGGCCTTCCTCTCCTGCGCTGTCCCTCCACCCTCCCAAGCATGATGTCCCTCTCTAAGGACCGGTCTCTCCTCACAACATGTCCAAAGTATGTTAGATGGAGCCTCAGAATCCTTGCCTCCAAGGAGCCACCCGGTTTAACCCTTTCCAGGATGAATCTCTTTGTTTTCCTAGCAGTCCATGGTATTCTCAATACTCTTCTCCAGCACCACAGCTCAAAGGCATCAATTGTCCTTCTATCCTCCTTGGTCATTGTCCAACTCTCTGATGCATAACATGTGATTGCGAAGACCATGGCCTGTATCAGACGCACCTTAGTCTCCAGAGAGACATCATTGCTCTTCAGTACTTTGGAGAGGTCCCTAACAGCAGACTTTCCCATGGCAATGCGCCTTTTAATTTCCTGGCTGCTGGTGCCATCCATGATGTACTGTAAAAAAAAAAACCGAACAGCAAATCAGACCTTCATTTAATATAGTTTGTTAACTATTAATTCAACCGATTCTGACATTTCTGGCTTTGGATACATTAAAAAAAAAAAAGCCAGTCACCTAAGCTGAAATCTCTTTCTTGGGCCATTTTTACTGCCAAGGATATTTTTTTTCCCTGAAAAATGACTTTTCCTCATACAACTGGAGACTACATGACAAGCAATTTAACCCTTAGAGCAGCAGGTTATATATATTCTTGATGAAATTACCTGAAGCTGTGAAATCAAGTAAATGAAACTGGAATTTCTTATTTTATATATTTATATGGCTTGTGCTCATTACATAACAAAATGAAAAAAAAATCCCAAGAATTGTTGATGTACTGAACTGTATAATGGCAAAGAATATTGAGTCTACCATGTATTATCAAAAGAATGAACAAATGCCTCTTAGATGAAATACAATCAGAATGTTCCTTAGAAGGGAGGATGGCAAGACTGACTTTGCTACTTTGGTTATATTATCAGGTAAGACCAGGTGCTAAAAATGGATATCATATTTGGTAAAGTAGAAGGCCCTTAACAAAGGAAAGCCTCAATGAGATAGATTGACACAATGACCACAAAATGGATCCAAATGTAGCAACAATCATGAAGATGGTACAGGACGACAGGGACTTCGTCTAGCTACACATAAGGTTGCCATTACTTGGACTTGATGTGACAAGTAACAACAACATGCTGCTTATTGTTGACCTAAACTTGTACATTATATTTATTCAAACTAACCTTCATATTTATTATGAATGTAGTACTATTTTCCATATGCAGTCCTTCATGTAGTTCTGATTTCAGCTAGTAGTGCCCTGACACACCCAATAGTAAGGCAGAACTTTTTATATTAACATACTTTTTTAATTTTTAAAAATTATGCATATTTTATCCCCACATTTTTCCTCAGTGACTTTGTTTCATATAATCATTCCCATACATTCTGTTAGATAAAGTTAACCAGCATTGGACTATGCCCACCATTACCCCATCTTTTCAAGTCCTCACTGCATTTTCCCCATTTCGTATATCCTCTCCCTCCACCCACCAAATGGTGCAACCCTGTGATTTCTCCCTTACCCACCCTCAACCCTCTGTTCCCACCCCTTCTGTCCTTAGAACCCCATACAGTTTTACTAGTTATCCTTCTATCTTTGCAATAATGGTCTTAAGCAGTATTTATCCTTATGAGATTGAGTTCACTCAGCATAATGCTCTCCAGTCTTTCCAAATGATGTAGTATTTTTCAAAATTGTTCCTCATGAGTGTTGCATAGTATTCCATGGTGTACCACTATTTCTCAATCCATTCGGTTGCAGGTGGATATTTGGGCTGTTTTCCTGTTCTTGCAATGGTGAATAACATTGCTGTGAACATTCGTGTACAAATCTCTGTGTCTCCGTTCTAATTTCCTTGGGATATATTCCTAGTAGTAGAATAGCTGGGTCATACAAAGTTTCTATGTTCACAGTTTTGAGGAAATAGGTAAGGCAGAACTTTTGCAAGCATCTGATGTCTCTATTTCTGATTCATTAGCTATTTTTAAATTGCATCTTTTCAGCAGTTGTTGATAAATTGCTGTTAACTGATTGCAACTCACAGCAAAACTGTATCAGATTTTCAAGGCTGTGAAGTCTTGAAAGCTGCTCACCAGACCTTTCTTCCAAAGTACCACTATGAGGGTTTGAACCATCAATCTTCTGGCTAATGATCAAGCACTTCTTGTTTTGCTCAGGGACTAGGTTTACTCAGCGTTAGTCTTTTGAGTGTACACCTCCTAAATCCCTCAGTTCTAGTTGCCTTTCTTTGTTCTCACTGCTTCTGTTTTAGTTGAAATACTCATCATTTAGTACTGAGCCTCTATTAATAAGTCTTTAACTAGTGTCTCTGCCCCAAACCAGTCCTTACTACTTTGTAAGTGATTTTTTTCTGAAATTTAATACTGATTGTTGTTGTTGTTGTTGATTGCCTTTGAGTCGAGCATTACTCATAGCGACCCTATGAACAAAAGGCCTGGCGCCCCTCTACAACTATTGAAATTTATCAAAGTTCATAGCGTTTCCAGAGGCATGTTATTTAGGAAGTAGATGGCACTCCTGCTTCCAAAATACTGATTAGTGTTTGCCTAAAAGGCTGCTGTTGAATTTTTATTGTCTATGGCAATAGCTTGTGGCATCTTGTACAGCAATAGATCATTTCGTCTGTTCTAAGGGAGACATAATGCATAAAATAGACAAAATGAAGAGCAACTCTGGTGGTGTGTTTGAATGAGGGTGAGGATATGGAAACACTGCTCTCACTTTTCCCTTCCTCTCTTCCTCCCTTCCCAAAGCCCTGTGAGCCATGCATAACAGTTTGAAAAAACAGAAATCTTGCAGAATAGCCCAGACTCTTGAACATGACAAAAAGATTCAATTTCTTGCCATTCCTGGACCTGTGCACTTGATTTCACATAAGCTGAGTTAGGGTTCTTCTCCAAATACTTGGTTCTTTCACTTTCATTTTCCGTTTTTTTCCTTTGCTTTCGCCTATTTTTTTCTATCCGCTAATGTCTGTTTTCTTCTCAAGAATGAATTCAGATGCCACCTTTTCAAGAAAGGCTTTGGTTTTCCAAGTCCAAGTCAGTACTTTCCCCTGTTTCTCCAGTTTCTAGTCAAGTTAGAAAGCAGTACTATTAAGTGATTACCCAGGTTTTAGTTTGTCTCTTTCATTTCATAGATGCGGAACTAAGGTTCACGGAGTGGTAGAAGGGAGAAGGAGGGTGTGTGTGTGTGTGTGTGTGTGTGTGTGTGTGTGTGTGTGACTGTGTAAATTCCTACTTCTGTTATCTTGTGATCAAAATACATAGATGATGTCTGGTTATCATTATTGAATATTTTGATCAAGGAGAAAAATCATGGAATAAAACTTCATGCTTACAATGAAACCAGACTTACTGGATCCCTTGAGAGTGGGAGAAGCACTTAACTTACGACCTAGACAATAATCTTTAAACCTGAAACCAAAACTATCCTATGAAACTATCACTAAATAATAGTTTAGTCCAATTTATGATCTTTTCTACAGACATCAAGACAAAAAAAATTCTGTTGCTGCCAAGTTGATTCCAACTCAGCAACAAATTATATAGATGTAGTACTGCTCTTATAAGAATTATCCATATAATTGTAAGTAATCAACACTTTATCTAAACACCAATGAGAACTCTAAGGGACAGAAAGTCTGAATTAACAGTGATGAAACAATACAGGTAGAAATAGAACAGTGCCATATATAATGTGAAGCATGTAACCAGTATTCATGAACTGTTAATGTAGAAATTGTGAATAGATATATATTTGATTGTATATATTGCTACCAAAAATAAACAAAATACTCATTTTAGAAAATAAGTGAATGTAGATTTCACTTGAGGAACAACTTTCTAATAATTAGAACAGTATGATATTGCAATGAATTGTTCCTTGAAGCACTGAATTTCACATCACTTCGTTTAAACTAAGTTTATATGAGAAACCCCCCCCCACCCGTACCCCATTAGTGTATTGTGTTCAGGAGATAGACTAGAGTCTTTCACATTTTCATAATTTACAAATATTAGGATTTTTAATGCTGCTTTTTTTTATTAAGATGATTAAATTAAGTGACATTGGTGAGATTTTGGGTAGGGAACAGCATCCACTTCCGAAATGGCTTGCTTCCGAAAACTCTGTGTCCAAATAGTGCTCAGGCCATTTGTTCTTAGGGTTGCTATGAGTCGTCTACGACTCAACGACACCAAACAACAGCAACAACAACATTTGTATGTGTGTGTGGTTGGATTTTTTGTTTTGGTTTGGTTTGGTTTTTTGCTAAGTGACCTATATTGCTTGTTGTTTTGTACCATAGAGTTGGAACCAACCCCTAGCTGACCCTCCAGTGGGTTTTCAGAGGCAGTTAATCATACAAGAGGAGACTGCCCATCCTTTTCTCATGGAATAGCTGTTGGCCTCAAACCATATGCCTTCAGGATTGAAGTGCAGCTTCTTGCCACTAGGCCACCAGAGCGCCTCTATAAGTGACCTATAGGACTTTAAATATTAATTTATTCCATTATGGGGCAATCTAGTCTGTCCACTTGCTGTACAAAGTGCTGTGATGCTAAACACTGTGACACTGCTGTGTCAAATGCAAGAATGGTTACCCATGGTGGACAGTGTTTGGTGGAGCTCCCCGATTAAAACAACCTTGAAAGCAGGAGTGGCATCCACTTCCGAAATAACTTGTCTCCGGAAACCCTATGAACCTGGAAAAAGGATTAAAGTTGTACAGATGTCCAGGTCTTTCATTCACAGGGTCGCTATGAGTCGTCTACGACTCGATGGCACTTAACAACAACAACATTATGGGCGGTAGAGAAAATAGAAATTCAAGTCAGGAAAAGGAAGGAAAAAGCATCTCCTAAACATAGTTTTGTGAAGTTTTGAAACTTAAAAGATGCATTGCAATATATTATGTAATATTCTTAAGTCTCTGTGATATATTGTGTAATATAGTTGAAGAGACAGATATATTAAAGTTATCCTAAGTTCATAAGTTGAACTTTTAGGTATAATTAGGAAGATGACTAAAATTTTCCATCATTTGGAAGTATGCATTGTTGTTGTGTACATTAGGACATAGAAATATTAAATGTTCCACAATGTAAAATCACCACAAGAGAGTTACATGATACTCAGCTGTGTGATAGAATTCTAGGTTCATTTCAGTTAGGATTTTGGAAGTCTTTTCCATTTGCAGACTTCAGACACTAGAATAAAAATGAGCACTGGGACTTAAGAGATCTTTTTGAGAGAGCTGACATTAGAAAGGTTCACTTGTGTACTTTTGGTACAAGCCCGTAGTGCAAGCATAATCCCCACTGCCTCACCCCTGGGATCCCGTGGCAGACCAGCAGCAGTATAAACATTTTCATCTCGTAATGATAAGCTAAGAGTTCAAGATTTTCACCTAATTTTAATATCTGGAAATGCAGGGTTTGTTGTTTGTTTTTGTTTTGGGGTTTTCTTTTGTCGTCCCATTTTCATGTAATTGAAAACAAATACTTCATTTGTTGTGGATATTACCATACTACTATCACCTCTATTTTAACCAATATTTACTGGACACAAACTGTGTGCTAAAGACTGCCAAGTACATAATGTGCCATAATTAATTTAATCCTCACAACAACTGTAAGAGATAGGCACATTTTTATTACCATTTTACAAGTGGAACCCAAAACTTAGTCCAACATAAAGTTATCATGTTGAAGAGCTGTAACTCAAGAATGCTCTTAACCATATCTTGGTTTTGTTTCTTTCTTTTTCTTTTTTAAAAAGATCACCTTTGTGGTAACCTGGTTGTCTTTTCACTTAATATATTTTCATTATTTATTAGGTGTTCAAATCTCATTGAAATGTAATTGGTTGCTTGTATGAGTTAATAACCTTGATTAGGTTGCTTATATTTTTTATTACTTGGTCAAAGATATTGTTTACTCTTCTAAAGTTGGTAACACAAACAGCTGAGGAAGTGTAAGGCCTTTCACTTGATTTTCTTCACTTCTTTCTGTATTTTAAATAGGACACAATATCCCTGTAAATAAAAATAACTTCCTCCCAACCCGTTTGGAAAATATCCCGGACTTGTTCCCTATGCCTTACAAAGTAGCAAGCTAGCATCAAGATGCTGCTGTCTAGTCATGATTACTATTTGCTTTTTCTCTTTAACATCAGTGACCCTCTCAGGAATAGCTTAATTGCCAGATGTTTGGCCATCAGTATTCTATTTATCCTGGTTGTACTATTTTTCTGAAATATTCTGAAAGAAAAGATAATCATCTCTTTCAGTCTCTTATTCTAAGATGATTTTCACTTAAGTTATTATTAAACTTACCTTGGTAAGTGATTAGAACCATATTGAAAAGGGCAAAGATAGACTGGTGGTTTAGTGGTAAAAAGCTGGACTGCAATCCCGAAGGCACACAGTTCAAATCCACTAGCTGCTCTGCGGGAGAATGATGGGCAGTATACTCCCATGCAATTAACTGCTTCTGAAAACCTACAACAGAGTCAGCTATGGGTCCATTCCAACTCCACGGTACACAACGTGTGTGTGTGTGTGTGTGTGTGTGTGTGTGTGTGTGTGTGTTTGTGTTGTTGTTATGTGCCGTCGAGTCACTTGCAACTCATAGTGACCCTATGTACAACAGCCCTAAACTCAGCTCTGTCCTGTGCCAGTTGCACTGCCTCTGACACACCCATCCAGATTACCTCAGTCACTGAATCAATCCACCTCATAGAGGGCCTTCCCCTCCTGCGCCATCCCTCCACCCTCCCAAGCATGATGTCCCTCTCCAAGGACCTGTCTCTCCTTACAACATGTCCAAAGTA
>NW_006399881.1:8727481-8730361 GCF_000299155.1 Elephantulus edwardii | reverse complement strand
CATCTCTCTTAGAGCTAGGGATTTTGAACATTTCTTCATGTGCTTGTTGGCCATCTGAATGTCTTCTTTGGTGAAGTGTCTGTTCATATCCTGTGCCAATTTTTCTATTGGATTATTTACCTTTATCTTGTTGTGGTGCTCAAGTAATAGACAAGCATTTTACAGAAAGGAACAGATGAAAGACATTTCTCCATTATAGAAATAGCCAATAAATTCAGTGCTGCCCCCATCCATGCAACATGTGTCTTGACTCTTTCCCCATGCCTCCAGCATCCCCTTCCACTCCTGCCTACTCCATTCAAGATCTTCCTTCCCCCAGCCAACCCTCAATATGATGGCTTAGGTCTCAGTTCACTTCTGTGATGCCCAACACCTTGTGCTTCTACCAGATTCACATGCTGCTGCTGGTCTCTCTTGAGTTTAGGAGGCTCTAAGTCCACAATTAACATCCTTGGTACGAGCAGTCAGGAAATAAGGAGACACATTACACTGGGAAAATCTGCAGTTATGGACCTTTTAAAATTATTGAGGAATAGTAATGTCAGTTTGAGGACAAAGGTGCATCTTATTCAGGCCATAGTCTCATTACTAGCTATGCATCTGAGACCTGGACAATGAATAAGGATGACAGAAAATGAGTTGATGCTTTTGAGATGTGGTGTTGAAGAGCACTGAATATCCCATGGACGGCCATGAGAATTAATAGATATGATTGTGATTGAAGAGGGTAGAGCTGGAGTGCTCTTTGGAGGCAGGAATGATGAGGCTTCACCTCACATACTTTGGGCATGTTGCTAGGAGGGGCTATTTCTTGGAGAGGGACATGATGCTGGGAAGGTTGGAGGGTCGGTGAAGGAGAGGAAGACCCTCAACCAGATGGATTGACATGGTGACTGCTGCAATGTGTAAGGACGTGTAAGGATGGTGCGGGACAGTACTGAGTTCAGCTCTTTTGTTCATAGGATCACTGTGGGTATTACTTGACTTGGCAGCAACTAACAACAACAAGAAGATATTCCAGGTACAAGGTTTAGAGAAGGATTTCTATCACAGAGAGTTCTGAGTAAAAGTCCAAAGCACTAAAGAACAATGATGTCATTCTGGAGACTAAGGTGTGCCTGATCCAGGCCATGGTCTTTGCAGTTACTTGCTATGCATCAAAGAGCTGGACACGGGAGCTCTGGCGGCCTAGTGGCAAGAAGCTCCACTGCAATCCCAGAGGTATGCTGTTTGAATCCACCAGATGCTCTGCTGGAGAAGGAGGGGCAGTCTCCTCCTGTACCAGTCAGATCCGATTTGATGGTACACACACAAAAAATAATAAAAAAAAATTTTAAAAACAAAGAGCTGGACAGTGATTAAGGATGACAGAAGAAGAGTCGATGCCTTCAAATTTTGGTGCTCGAGAAAGTTTTGAACATACCAAGGACCACTAGGAAACAAATAGGTCTGTCTTGGGAAGGGTGAAACCAAGTTTCTCCTCCTTGGAGGCAAGAATTTTGAAGCTCCATCTCCTATAGTTTGGGCATGTGGCCAGGAAGGACCAGTTTTTGGAGAAGGACATCATGTTCAGAAGGATGGAGGGGTACAGTGCAGGAAAGGAAACAGCCTAGATGAGATAGATTGACTAGGGCAGGGAGATTAGGTGTGTTGGATTCTGTTAAGACTGGCTCAGAATAGGGCAGGATTCAGAGCTTTTGTACATAGGGTCACTATGAGTCGCAGGCGACTTGAAGGCACATAACAAACAACACAATTGTAGCAGTTTAGTCATGTATTTATTCCTGTGTAATTTTCAGTGACAAAATGATTCTCTCGTTTGTATGTCTAAAAACACTGCCAACACCAAAAACAAAACTCATGATTCAACTGATTTTGCACTCTCTTAGGAAAGAAGAAAAGAGACGTTGAGATGAAGATTATAATTTCAGTAACAAAGGAAACATTCAAGTCCCAGGCAGCTCTTAAATTTGATACTAATAATATATGAAATAAATTATAAGCCTTACGTTTCTGTCAGTTCTTGCTGGTACCTGCTTCCTTGCCACTACAGAGAAATTATGTAATTTGAATTGTGTTTCTTCGTGCAAGATGAATCCACCTTAAAATATATTTTGTTATTTACAAAGTTAATGGTTAATACTAAAAACATCAAGTGATTTTTGTCAGTCTTGGAATCTTGATGTTAGAAGATACTTTACTATAAGGCTTCTACAACAGCCAGACTACTTACAGCTGACACCTGTCGGTCTCCTCCTTGTTCTTGGAACTTATCAAGCTCTTGAGGCTCTTTGTACTGCCTTGAACACTCTTTTCTTATATTTCTATTTTCAAGACTTGCTTCTTTATGTTAAAACAGATCTTATTCAAATATTACAGGCTTTCTCCAAATGTCCCTTTCAAAAAGACCCCATTCTCCCAACTATTGTAAATCTATCATCAAACTCTTGTTTTATTTCTTTTAAGTACTTGTTATATTCTGAAACTGTCATGTTTATTTGTTCATAATATGTCTCACCTTAGGAAGCTCCAAAAGAACAAGACATGTATATATTATTCACAACCATTATCCGGAAGCATCTACAATTAGTGGCTCACCCATTGTATGTCTTTGGATCAGTACTTAGAGAATGAACATGGTTTGATGACTGTTAATGAATGAATTAACTTGGTTGATGATGGTTCAGTTAACATGGTTAATAAATTGAATGGAACATGGTTGCTGACTGTTCAAGTATTCCTGAGCTGGAATCTATCCTCTTTTAATTTCTACAACTGATTTTTTTTCTATAATTATATTTTATTAATTTTCATAAACATTTAAAGAGATTTTGGGTTTCCATTCATTCATTGTTGCACTATTCTCTCTACCCTCCTCCC
>NW_006399881.1:8717733-8726456 GCF_000299155.1 Elephantulus edwardii | reverse complement strand
TAAATTTTGCTATTTTGACTGGGGTGAAATGATATCTCATAGTTGTTTTAATTTGCATCTCTCTTAGGGCTAGGGATTTTGAGCATTTCTTCATGTGCCTGTTGTCTTGGGGAAAAAATACCCATCTGGTCACCTTCTCAAAGAGTCCTTGTTGTTAAGTGCCGTCGAGTTGCAGGTGACTCATAGTGACCCTATGAAGGAGAGTCCTCAACCCTTGGGTGTCTCTCATCCTCTCTCCAGGTTCATAGGGTTTCTGGAGGCCAGCTATTATGGAAGTGGATGCCACTCCTCCTTCCAAGCTTGGTTTAATTGGGGAGCTCCACCCCACTCTCTGTTCGCATTGGATAACCAGACATTAATGCATTTGACACATCAGTGTCACAGTGTTCAGCCTCACAGCAACCACAAGTTACCGCTGTGTGGCAACTTGTACACCAGGGCTATACGACCTAGAGGAATGTCTGAACAAAAACAATGAAAGACAGGCCCGAGGGCCACAGATTAAAAGTCACCCACTTTCGGCTTGATAGCATCACCTTCTGTCTACTGGGCCAGCTGATCTCTCTCTCTCTATGTTGATGTTATTGTTGTTAAGTGCTGTGGAGTCACAAGCTACTCATAGCGACCCTATTATTGTCATATCTCTTTGAGACCAAACTCATCCAGTTTCCTTGCCAGCCTCGGATGGGATATTGTTTTAGGAGAGTAGTCATCATTCCTGTATCTGTCACTGGAAGGTTTTTATTTTACTGTCATGACACCCAACACTAGCTAGAATATGTTATGTGGAGTCTGGGCTTAGAGAGAGTACTGTTAATTTTCTTTTGGTTATTGTTGTTGTTATGTGCTCTCAAGTCACTTGCAACTGATAGCAACCCTCTGTATAACAGCTCTGAAGTCTGCTCTATCCTGAGCCAACCTCATCGTCTCTGACATACCCATCACCATTACCCCAGTCACTGAGTCAATCCATCTCATCAAAGGCCTTCTTTTCTTGCACTGTCCCTTCACTCTCCCAAGCATGATGTCCCTCCTCTCTCCCAAGTATGATGTCCCTCTTGAAGCACTGGTCCCTCCTTGCATCAAGCCCAAAGTATAGTGATATGTTTTATCTCTTATTAAAATGACCATTTATCTCTGTATAAATGGCCAGGGAACTATTTCTATATCACTCTGCTATCAGAATTACTGTTTGAGTCCTTAAAACTTGTTTTAGTCACCAAAGAAGACATTCAGATGGCTAACAAGCACATGAAGAAGTGTTCAAAATCCCTAGCTCTAAGAGAGATGAAAATCAAAACATCTATGAGATATCATCTCATCCCAGTCAGAATAGCAAATGTTAACAGAACAGCAAGCAACAAATGCTGGCGAGGTTGTGGAGAAACTGGAACGCTTATTCACTGTTGGTGGAAGTGTAAAATGGTGCAACCACTGTGGAAGGCAGCATGGCACTTTCTCAAAAAATTATAAATAGAGATACCATTTGACCCAGCAATTCCACTACTGGGAATATACCCCAAAGAGACCATAACTGACTTCCAAGCAGATATATGCACATCCGTGTTTATCGTGGCTTTGTTCAGAATTGTAAGGAGTTGGAAACAACCCAAGTGCCCATCAACAAACGAATGGCTAGAGAAGCTGTGGTATATTCACACAATGGAATACTATGCTGCTTTGCAAAACAAGGAATTCATGCAATATTATTCAAAATGGGTGACCCTGAAGGACATTATGCTGAGTGAATTATCTCAGTCACAAAAGGACAAATACTGCATGGTGCCACTGTTGTAAAGCAGGACTAACATCAGGGTTGGGGGGAGACTGAGAAAGATGAGTTCAATAATGTATACTGCCTTGAAACAGATGAGGGAGAAAACTGTTTAAAAGGGATATGTGATTAGGTATTTTTGTCATGACAGGGGTCCAGAATGAAGGCTGCATAGTGGAGTGGACCTGGGGGGAGGAATTGTAAAACAATGAAATAATTTGTCTTTTACTTTTCCAAGAGGGTAGTGTACTAGGGGGGAAGATTGAGAGGGGAGAAAAGTGCAACAATAAATGAATGGAAATCCAAAGTAAATTTTCATTGAAATGAATAATAAATTTAAAAAAACCTTTGTTTTATTGTGAAATATAACAACATAGAATTGCTTTATGTTGTTATTAGGTGCCGTCTTAATAACCCTGTGAATAGTAGATTGAAACTTTGCCCTATACGGGGCTTCATAAATACACACTCTAATGAAAACCCATTTATACGTCACTCAATAAGTAGAACGTTATCTGTTTTGAGAAAGCGCTTTTTGTATCTCTTGTCAGTCTCAAACTTCCTTAAACCTTACTCTGTATAATAAATACTTCGGTCATGTTTTTATATATTTACTACCTTTGTATGCACACAGGGGAGCTCTGTATGGTGGTGTAGTCAGTTGGGAGTTGCCCTGCTAACCCAACGTTGGTACCCCTGTATAGGTTTGAATCCACTAGAGTCTCTAAGGAAGAAAAGTGGGGAAATCTCCTCCCTTTTGATTTACAGCCTCTGAAAACTCACTGCAGTATCAGCTATGGATTGGTTCCGACTTGATGGCACTGAGTAGCAAGACGTGCATACAACGGTATAATTTGTAGTTCAGTTTTGCTTGTATTACAGCTGACAGAAATGAAAAAGCTGTACATCTACTTTCACATTCTGCATTTATGATAATAGGTTAAAAAAACCCAACAACAAACCAACTACTACCCTGCGGTTTTGTGCATGTCATGGAGGCAGTGACCATGGAATATTCCCTCCCCCAAGGAGACACTCTAGTTCACCTATGGCCCATGTGTCCTCTGTGTGCTTCTGTTGGTTGATGCAGGGGTCTTCTCTATGCTCATGACTTCTGGATAGATGCATAGGCAGCATGGAGCCAGTTTTGCACTTGTTCTGAGTTCTTGGCTCTTATGTGGCCTGTAGCTCAAAACCGTTGTGGAGTGGGAAGGATAGAAAGAAAGACATCATAAAAAAAAGTGTGAGTTTAGTGACATCCCACAGTGACCAGAACAAGACATGAAGCTTCAGCCTCGGTAAGACCAGGTCCTAGCTGCACAGCCAGGCTCCCAGTGCTTTTTCAAGAAGCCCTGAGTCATGGTGACTTGTCAGGCCCATAAGCCAGGACAGTCTCTAGGATTGAGAATGAAGAAGGGCTTTCAGGGGATGAAAGTGAAATCCCTAGAGGGAAGCTCTGACTAGCACACCAAGCCTAACTTTATCCAGCTTTGTCTTCAATAATAGATAAAATAATAAATAATAATAAAATAATACATAACTGGCCTCATCACAGTGATGAGTATGTTGGAAAGTCTTCACTTGCTTATTGCCTTTGAATTGGAAGCTTCTTGTAGCTGACCCTTCATAGGATTTCTGAGGTGGTAAATTGCACAGGAGAGTGCCTGTCTTTCTCCCACAGAGATGCTGGTGCATTTGAACCACTGGAGAAATGTGATCTTTGAGTTAGTAGCTAAACTTCCTGTGAACTACGCCACCAGAGCTCCCTAAAATCAATAAATTTTAGCTGTTACTGTTTCTATGATCATATTTCCTAAATAAGAAAGAACAAACAAGTGGTAGTTTGAAAATAGACAGGGGCGAATCCTCCATTTTAATATAGCACCAATTTTCACATAATGATACGGTCTTTGGAACCCAACTGTGTTGGTAAGTGAGAAGAAGGTATATCAGTTTTAGTTTGTTATGGAACAAATCACCACAAATGTAGAGATCCAAAACGGTACCCATAAATTAGCTCACCATTCTGTAGGTCAGAAGTCCAGCATGATATGGCTAGGTTCTCTGCTTAGGGCATGGCGCCACTTGATAGCAAAGTGATATTTCTCTTGATCAATTTTACAGTTGCTTTCTAAGAATAAGTGCTTTGCTCTTCTAATCTGTTTTTTATATATTTTTTATGTCTTAAATTTCTGTTTGTGGAGATAGAATATCCTCTTATTTCAGTCCTTGTTATTTGTTTTTAAGTTACATTATGACTTACCATATGGTCATTTTAAAAAATATTCATTGTGTCCTTGGAAAAAGAAAGATTCTGCAGTTTTTGATACAATCAAATTATGTGTTTAACTTTCAAAAAATATCTTTTTAAAAGTCTTTGATGTTTTTATATTTCTTTTTCCTTTACACTGTCTATTGTGTTCCTTTCATATCTTTCTGATCTGGAATTAAAATTTTTTTTAATTGTCATTTGAATAAGTTTATAAAACATTACTTTTCGGCGAGCTCTGGTGGCCTAGTGGCAGGAAACTGCATTGCAATCCCAGAAGTGCGTGGTTCAAATCCACCAGATGTTCTGCTGAAGAAGGAGGAACTATCGCCTCCTGTACCAGTCAGATCCAATTTGACAGTACACACATAAAAAGAATAAATAAATAAATAAAAATTATCTTTTAAAAAAACCCATTACTTTTCAGTCACTCACTCATGTACATTTTGTTCTATAGCATTAAGTGTTTGATAATCCATTGATTTTGTAATGTCTTTCACTTCAGCCATATTAATAAATATTTATTATATAGTAATCAGTTTTCTCCTCCTAACTCCCCCCCCCCAACTTAAGGAGCTCTGATAGTCTAGTGATAAGCACTTTCACTGCCAACCCAAAGGCATGTGGTTTAAATCTTCTAGCTACTCAGCAGGAGAGAGATGGGTGGTCTCCTCCCGTTCTATTTACAGCCTCTGAGTTGGTTGTGACTCAGTGTCACATAATAATAGCTAACTTCCTTTACCTTCCTGGAAACCATACTAGAAATATTATGTTTGTGTGTAAACCTTTTTTTAAGCTTTTTATAATAGTTATCTTCTAACAGTGCTCAAAGTAGGTGGCACCTAACGACAAAAACAATATACTTATCCTTTTTTTGACTGACTCATTTCATGCAGCATAATGTCCTCAGATTTGTCTATGTTATACAGTGTTTCACAGATTCTCCATTGTTTTTCAACTATTGCATAGTACTCCATGGTGTGATTGTACCATAGTTTCTCTGTCAATTAATTTCAAAATAATTTTGAAATTATTTGGACCTTCTATTCTTGTCATAATTGTCAACTTTTCATTTTTTATTAATTAAAACTTGTCTTATAAGCCATTCTTAATAATTTTAATATTTCAAGGATGTCTGGATTATTTTTTGTTTCAGGTTTGGTTTTGGATTTTTTAAGTCTATAGATGGTTTTAATTTCTTTCCTTTTTTTTTTTAAAAAAATACATTTATTTGCTTACCAAATTCATATACATTGTATTTCACACATTCATTCATGTTGTATCTCATACAATCATTGCCATACACTGTCTTATAAAATTAATCAACATTAATCTATGCCCACATTTACCCCCTCTTTTCCAGGTCCCCATTGGATCTTTCCTAATTCCTTCACCCCCTCCCTCTGCCCACCAAACTGTGACCTTGTGATTTGCCCCTGCCTAACTTCATATTGTTCTTGTTTATGGTGTTTTGTTTCATTGTATATCTGTCAATCTTTGATTTTTTTACTGCACTTTTTAAGTGAGAAAGTATTTGTGGCATTAATACAACATCTAGGTCAAGACTGACTGTATGCAAGAGTGACATTTTTTTGTTTCTCTTTTCTTTGCTCAGTCAGTTTCACTAATTTGAATCCAAACCTACTTAAGAGTACATTTGGAGATTTACCTACATCACTCTAATATAAAGCTATACTTCAAGTCTATGCAAGAGGTGATTGATTTCTAGTTTTATTTACCAGTTTAGCTCTAAGAGTTTCAGCTTTGGATGAGTGGTGCTTTATCAAAGTTTCTCCTTTTGAGACAACCTTGGCTTTGGCTTTTAAGTCCTTGAATCTATAACCCGTGTTTTCCTCTGGATTTTCAGATGCCTAAAATCATAAAGTGTGGTTATTTTGCTTATTTTTACCTTTCCAGTTATATTCTTTTTGGCCTTGATTTTTAACCAGATAATTCTTTGCTCTCTTTTAAGATGTTTTTCTGAAAGTGTTTCCTCCATTGTTTGCATTTGTTCTCAGAGGGACTTTCATTCAAGAACTCGATTATTACTAGCATCTGAAGGGTCTTGTCTTGTGTTTGAATTCAACTTTA
Organism: Elephantulus edwardii; assembly: GCF_000299155.1. Taxonomy (NCBI): domain Eukaryota; kingdom Metazoa; phylum Chordata; class Mammalia; order Macroscelidea; family Macroscelididae; genus Elephantulus; species Elephantulus edwardii. The sequence continues at coordinate 8,720,322 of NW_006399881.1, read as the reverse complement.
GTCTTTTTCCTCAGTAAAAATACTGATTGTTAAAAGACTATTCTGTTTCCCACATTACACAGTTTTGATTTTGACAGTTATATGAAAGATTGAATGGAACTAAATGTTCTTTATGTATCCTTATATACAAAACTTCTAAAAAGCTATATCTTCTTAGTAGGAATAATGATTTTCATATTTATCTCAAGTTTCCTTTGAAATGAGACATTCCATTATTGGCAGAGAATGGAATATCTAAATGTTTCTTTAATGTTCTTCTAGATCATTTGTGGAAAAGGAAAGAATAATCCTTTCCCTGAAGTACATTGTATTTCTTTTACTTTGAGTATCACCAACCTAGAACTTCCGATGACTGATTCCTGGTTTCCTCTTGTTACTGAGATATCAGCTCAATTGTTACCTTTTTAGAGAGGCTCTCCCTGAGTAATCATTTTTTTGTGTGTTTCTTTCCAATATATCCCATTGTGTTAATAACAATCTTGTATTTTATTTTTCCTCTCCCAGTAAAAAATGTGATGCTCTGTGAGAGTAAGGACTTTACCTATTTTGCTCACCATTCACTTATTTTCTCATTTCCAAAACCAAAACCGGACCTTTCTGCTTTGGAGTAATTCCAACCCCTAGTGATTCTCCATTGTGTTTCTTAGACTGTAAGTCTTTCTCCCATGGAGAAAGCTGGTGTGTTCAGACTGCTGACCTTTCCGTGAGTAGCACCACACACAACTTAATATAGACCACCAGAGCTCCTTTCTAAACATGGGAAGTAGTTACTGATTATTTGTTGAATGAGTAAATGAATAGAACTAATATCAGTGAGCTTCTTCTGAAATTGTGACATTTTCACTAAATGTCACAGTACACTTTTTGTGATTCCATTAGTTTGAAGAGATTTCACGTTCTGAAAGAAATATCATTTTCTTGCAGCTAACATAATTTTTCTTCCTCCAAATGAGGAGGACTTGAAATACTTGCTACAGAAGATCAAAGACTATAGTCTTCAGTATTAAGCACATCTCAGCATCAAGAAAATAAAAATTTTCTCAATTGCACTGATTGACAACAACTTCATGATAGATGGAGAAAAGATTGAAGTCAACAGTTTCATCTTCCTTGGATCCACAATCATCTCTCTTGGTACCAGAAGTTAGGAGATCAGGGAACATACTGTATTTTAAAGTCTGCTGTCAGGGACCACTCTCAATTACTGAAGAGTAATCATTGAAGACTAAGGTGTGCCTGATTCAGACCATCATCTTTTCAATCACTTGCTATGTATCTGTGAGCTGGACAAGGAAAAGGATGACAGAATAAAAATTGATGTTTTTTGAACTATGGTGTTGGAGAAGAGTACAGAATATCCTATGGACTACCATAAGAACAAATAGATACATCTTGGAGAAAGTGCGAAGATATCAAGTTTGTTGCTAATAAAGGCTATTCCTCAGAAAGGGACCTCATCCTTGGAAAGTGGAGGGCCAATGAAAGGGAGGGAGGGCCTCAATGAGATGGATTGACACAGTGACTGCAGCAGTAGTCAGTATGTCAGAGATTAGGGTTGCTATGAGTAGTACTTGACTTGATGGCATCTAACAGAAACAACAATAATAGCATAAACCTTGAAATTAATACACTGTATTCTTTTCCTAACAAGTTGCTGTGAGTTGGAATAGACTTGATGACAATTAATTTGATTCTTTCTGCGTTTGTTTATTAGAAGCCTTTAAAGAACCCCGGTGGCACAGTGGTTAAGATACTTGGCTTATAACTGAGAAGTTAGTGGTTCAACTCTTCCAGCTTCTCTGTAGGAGAGATGACAGTTTATTTCTGTAAAGATCTACCTCCTTGGAAAGCCTAGAGCAGTTCTTCTCCATACTGTCAGGTTTACTGTAAGTCAGAGTCAACTTGCAGGCAAAAGTTTGGTTTTTCAGTTTTAAGTTTTGTGTATCTGATAGGACATCCTGCCTTGAAAGTGGAGCCTCCTTTTCTTTTCCAGGAGGATGCTGTTTATACTTGGACCTCTGTTCTTTCACGAATATTTTAGAATCAGCTTGACTAATTACAAAAAAAAACCCACCACACAGACAAAAACTCCAAAAAAACTCGGTTGGAATTTTTATTAGATATTTGTCTACCAAATTAACATCTTTTTAAAATTCTTCTACCATTAAACTCAGAATAACTTCCTTTCATTAAGGTTTCTTTTTTTTTTTTCACTATCAACGTGACTTTTATTATAGTTAATTTATGACCCCAATTCACCATTATAATTAAAGCTTATTCAGAAAAATAAATAGGCATTATAATGACAGAAGACTTTTCACACTTTATCCCACATGATATTCAAAAGTAAGCAAACATCTTCAAAACCACATTCAAGAAGCTGATGAAAAAGTTGTGGCTGTTTCCAAGACACATTGGCCAAACCATTGTTAATTCTCAACAAAGTTCTTATCTGTTGGATACCTGCTCTCACAGTTAATATTACATTAGATGCTTCAGAACAAGTAGTTTGACTTTCAATAAATATTTAAAAATATATGTTCAAGATTTATAATATTATTCACAGAATCCTTGGCATAGTTGTGTTTT
>NW_006399881.1:8700142-8717633 GCF_000299155.1 Elephantulus edwardii | reverse complement strand
GCTGGTAGTACCGGTGCACCACTTCGGCCCCCGCGCACATGGCCAGCAGGCTGGACGCGAACATTTTCAGATAGGTGGGCCAGGGCACACCCGCGGGCATGGTCAGCGGGCTCTGGAATGGAAGACCAACACCAAACAGCGTCCCCACAGTCCTTTATCTTCCTCATTAAGGTTTCTTTAATGTCTTTGGATAGAATGTTAGGATTATCTTAATACTGATCTTCCCTATTTTGTCATATTAAATCCAAGATGCCTTTTTCCTTTCTCTCTTTTATATGGTTTTTAAATTACATTTTCTGTTTCTGATTTATATTTACAGATACAGTTAATATTTGCATCTTAAGTTCATATCCAGTTACCCTGGCTAAACATTTGCTAAATAATTTGAAAATTCCATTTTTTCCAATTTGTTATGTAGTCAATTAATAACTATAACTTCTGTTTTGCTTTCCTTGTTCTAGTTTTAGACATTGTGCTTCTCTTATTGCATGGACTTACCTAAAACTCATCAGGATAATGTTTAATAATAATAATGCTAATAAGTATTAGTAGTATGAATCTTTGCTAAAGAAAATAATTTTCAAATTGCTATCTTCTTAATTTTTAGAGGGACTCTGTCTGATGTTTCACATTTAAAAATAATGTGTGTTGTAGCTTTTTGTTTGATTCCTTTATCAGGATCTGAGCATTTAATTATGAACATATTCGACCTTACAAAGTTTGTATCAACTTACAGTCCTGCTGTCAGGGTGTGAAAGGGCAAATTTCTTTCTGCCAATTACTTATCCACACCACATGGGATATTCTAAGTTTTAAAACTTTTTTATTTTAATAGAGAGAAAGGAACATTTCTTGTTTTTATTATTTTCTTCCTTTTAAATCAGTATCTCATGTTTATACCTTTTCTATTCTTCTTATAAATAGGATAGGTTTTTTTGAAACTAAGTAACTTATTTTGAAATAATTTGAGGTATAGAGAGAAGTTGCAGAGTATGAAGAATTTCCTTTTTCCTTTACCTTTGACCCAGTTTTCCCACATGTTACCTTTGCTATATTTACTTTCTTCTCCTCTCCTCCACTTTCCCTCTCCTCTACCCCCAGGCATAAGTCTTTTTTCCTCCATGAACTATTTGAATTAAAAAAACCCCAAAAACCCATAGTTCCCTTTACCCCTAAAAACTTTGGTTTTCTTTTATAAAAAACAATGTCATTATGGTAGGTAACCACAGTCCTAGTATGAAAATCAGAGAAGTATCAAGACTAGTGCAATACTGTAATCTAATCTGTAGACATTTGACAGGTTGTTCTTTATAACAAAATGCATTTGGTTTTGTTGTCTTACTTTTCCAGGATCTAATCTAGAATTTCTCATTGAATTTTGTTACTGTGTCTCAGAAACTTCTTTAATTCAGTATGGTTACTCAGCCTTTCCTTGTTCTTCATGACCTAGACACTTTAAAAGGATACAAGCCAATTCTTTATACACACACACACACACACACACACATTTTCACAAAAGATCCTTCCTCTTTCCTTCACCCCAAACACCCATCGAATTGTGCAACCCTAGGATTAACACCCTCCTCTCTCACCCATCTTCACCTCTCTATTTCCACCCTCCCCCCTGCCCTGACTTGGATCCTCATACTCATTCTACAGTAATTGTTTTATACTGTATTTGTTCTTGTGGGACTGAGTTAGTTCACTCAGCATAATGCTCTCCAGTCCCTTTCAACTTAGGTAGTGATTTACAAAATGATTGTTCCTGTGTGTTGTGTAGTATTCCATTGTATGAATGTACCACAACTTCTCAATCCATTTATTTGTGGTTGGATATCTGGGCTTTTTCCATGTTCTTGCGATTGTGAATAATGCTGCTATGAACATTGGTGTCCAAATTTCCATTTGAGCCTCATTTCTCATTTTCTTGGACTATATTCCAAGCAACGGAATAGCTGAGTCATATGGAATTTCTTTGTTCTGCTTTTTGAGGAAGCACCAAACTGCCTTCCAGAATGGTTCTACCATTGTACAATCCCACCAACAATGTAAAAGAGATCCTATGTCACCACACCCTCTCCAACATTTATTACTTCCTGTCCTATTAAACTTTGCCACTGCTACTGGAGTGAGATGGTATCTCATTGTGGTTTTTATTTGCATCTCTCTTATTGCCAGTGATTTGGAGCTTTTCTTCATATGTTTGTTAGCTATTTGAATATCTTCTTCTGTGAAAATTCTTTCCATGTCTTTTGCCCATTTTATAATTGTGTTATCAGTCTTGTGGAGACCCAGGAGTATTCTGTAAACTTTTGTTATGAGACTCTTGTCTGAGATTAAATTACCAAATTTTTTTTCCCAGTCAGTAGGTTTTCTTTCAAGCCAATTCTTCAGCTGAATGTTCCTCAGTTTGCCTTGTTTTGGTTAGAGTTAAGTTTTGCTTTTGGTTAGATTCCTACAGGAATGCTACAGGAGTGACATTGTGAATGAACTTTCTCAATGCATCTTTTCAGGAGGCATCTGATATTATTGACTTGGTCTACTATTGGTCATGTTAACTTTGATAATTAAGGTGATGTCTGTCTGGCTTCTTCAGTATAAAATTACTGCTTTTACCTTTGTAATTAATAGATAATCATGTGGGGAGATAGGTGATGTGTTTTTCATTGAAGTTTCATCTTTAGCCTGTATAATGGCAGTTGCCTGAAATAGTTATTTCTTTGATACCTGCTTAATGATGGCCTAGTAGTAAGAAGCTGTGCTGCAATTCCAAAGGCACGCAGTTTGAATCCACCAGCTGCTTCACTGGAGAAATGTAGGTTATCTCCTCCTCTGCAATTAAACTGCCTCTGTAAACCCACTGAAGGATCAGCTATGGATTGGTTCTGATTCTACAGTAAACAATAGCAATGGTGACTATTTAATTCCATCACTACATTTATTATTTGGAATTCTCCTCTAAGAAATAATGCCCCCCTATTTATTTATTCATTCATATTAGTAAGGATTCAGATTTTTTTTTCCTATGGGTTTCAGTCTTTTACCTTATTTATTTTGGTTTTCAATTTTTCCCAAGTTTGACTTGCTATTACTTATTGTCAAGTGAGAACTGACCCTCTAGAGGGTTACCAGAGGGCTGTAAATTGCACGAGATTGCCCATCTTTCTCCTGTGTAGCAACTAGTGTATTCTGACCATTAGCCTTTGGGCTGATAGCTCACCTCCTTACCACTAAGTAACAAGGGCTTTCTTCCCAGACTAGTGACTTCAAATGGCTTCTATGTCCTTCTGACAAACTCTCTTATTCTTTGAGCACTTCCTTCCATTCTGGCATCACTTAAAAATATATTCTAGGCTCATATTCTTTTGTGTCCTAGCTATTAAAAATGATTCAACAGCACCTATTTTTATTAGAATATTGGAAGCAGCCATTTCTCTAAGGAACCTGGCTTGTCTTTATTGAAGAATGGTCTTTAAAACCCAAAATCTGGGCACTAGATGTGCTCATGGCTACTGAGGTTATCTGTGTTTATAGGTACTCTCAGCAGATAGTGCTGGGAGGGAGGGAGCAGGAGAAAGAGAGAGAGAGAGAGAGAGAGAGAGAGAGAGAAAGTGAGTGTGTGTGTGTGTGTGTGTGTGTGTGTAAGAAGTATGTAAGAAAGACGGAGAAACTCACAGACATTTGAAGTAAGGGGTTTGGGTTTTGTTTTTTAAAACATTGTTGCTGTTGTGTACTATGGAGTCAGAACCAACCCATAGCTGCCCCTCCAGTGAGTTTTCAGTGGCACAGGAGGAGATTGCCCATCCTTCTCTCCCGCAGTAACACATGTTTATATTTATTTATATATCTTTATGTATTAAAAACTAACCTTACACTGTTAACTCCAATCTGAAGTCGGACTTCTTTCCATGTTTGTAACTCCATTTTTACACAAGGAAGAAACTAAGCTCTCATTATCCACAATGTATATATTTACTTATTGCTCAGTCCTAGAAAACAAATTATGTGGTTTCATATTATTGTATAAAAACAGATATCTAAGTAGAGTACAGTATTTGTTTGCATTTATTTTTGTCTCAAGATTGAAGGGAATATAGAGTTAAACTATAATATTCAGAGTTTACCTGTGATTCATTTTTACTTCCTATCTGCATTCAGTGTAGATATTTCAAGTGCAGTTAGGTTCATTTCTATTCCATTTTAGGTTCTGCCCTCTTCCTCCAATTTTAAAGGTATATTAAACATAAAATGGTTTTTAAAGAATTCTGGTGGTCTAATGAGTAAGGAGTTGCACTGCCAACCAGGAGGCAGAAAGTTTGAATCTACCGTCTGCTCTGTGGTATAAAGATGAGCAGGCTTATCCTTTGAGGTTTACAGCCTCTGAAAACCTCCTGGAGTTGATTCCAATTCAACAGCAATGAGAGTTTTTGAAATATACACAAGGATATTAAACATAATAACTTAAGTTGTTAGATTATTAGAATATAAAACATAACTCTTAATTATATTTGTTTTTTCAGATCTTACTTCATTGTTGGAACAAATATGTGAAAATTCATGTCAACAAATGAGAACTTCTTCCTTCAGATATTTTTCCTTTTAACTGCTCAACTCAGAGGATTCTTTTTATTGCCATGTTCCGTGGCTTGCATCAAAAGAGGAGTTTGTCTTCATGAAGATTCCTAACATTGGTAATGTGATGAATAAATTTGAGATCCTTGGGGTTGTAGGTGAAGGTGAGTTGAGATTTTATAATTTCTTGAATGTTTGCTTAATGTACAACTCTACTCATCACTCAAAACTATATTAATTCAGATCTCATTCATTCACTCTGCATCAATTAAGATATATGTAATAATTAAATAGTTTATTCTTTTACTATAAAAATTACATTTCAAACTACTTGAGGCTAGCAGAAATCCTTCCCCAAGCTTGGTACCCAGCCCCTAAACCCCTTGACACACCCTCAACACACTGTAGGCCAGAAAAGGTAACCTGGCTCACATCTTTGGGCTTCCTTCAACATTCAGAGGAGCAGAAACTCTAACCTGACTGCGTACTCTAGCTTCAGTTTTCTGCTGGGCCAGCAGATAGACTATAGATACATGGCAGTTTGTCTTCTCTTTCCCATAGCATGCATGGTAGTTTTATGATATTTGTATACTTGCTTGTTTTATGATATGCAGCACTTCTCTGTCAGATTGTGGTGTTAGGATGACTTGCCTGTTGCTGTAATACTGAAATCTATGCCACTGGTATTTCAAATACCAACAGGTTTACCCATGGTGGACAGTTTTCAATAGAGCTTCCAGATTGAGACAGACTAAGAAGCAGGAGAATTGGCCATCCAACATCTGAAATAAAAGGCCTTCAAAAACACTATGAAAAACATAGGAGGAACTTGGAAGATATAATACAGGAGAAGAGCCTCTTGATTGAATGACACTAAAAAAAATGAGGAAAAATAGCTACAAACATACATTAATAATTGGAGCATGGAATGTATGAACCTAAGAAAATGAAAAGTTGTAAAAAAATTAATGAGATTTCAAGTTTGACGTTAGTGAGCTGAGGTGGACTGGTATTGACCATTTTGAATTAGATAATCAGGAATTCTTTTATGCTGGGAATGACAAATTAAAGCATGGTTTTGCATTCACAGTAAAAAAGAGTATTTTGAGAACTATATTGATGTACAATGCTGTGAGTGATAGGATATGCATACAAGGAAGACCTTACTACAACTATTATTCACATGTATTAACTAAAGCCAAAGGTGAAGAAACTGAGAACTTCTACCAACTTCTGCAGTCTGGTATTGATCAAACATGCAACCAAAATGCATTAATGATAATTAGGTACTAGCATACAAAAGTTGGAAGCAAAGAAGAGACCTGGAAGTTCAAAAATAGGACCTTGATGACAGAATGAGGCTGGAAATTAATTTATTCATTGCAACTAACTTATTTTTTTTAAAAGAAAATCATAAATAGTGACTATAGACATGAACCTCACCTGATGAACTACACAGAAATCAGACTGATTATATTCAGGGAAAGACACTAGAGAAGCTGGACTGTATGAAGAAAGATGAAGGAAGACTCATCATTAACCTACATTATGCAAATGACACAACCTTGCTTGTAGAAAGTGAAGAAGAAGTTTTAAAACACTTGAAGTAGCTCAAAGACTGTAGTCTTCAATATGGATCACACTTCAATACAAAGAAGCAAAACAAATCCTCGCTGGTAGACAATAGGCAATGTGCTAGATGGAGAAAAGATTGAAGTCATTGATGATTTACTTGTATTTGGATCCGTAGTCAACATCCATGGTAATAGTAGTTAAGAAATCACAAGATGTGTTTCATTGGAAAAACTTGCTATTAAGAACTTCTCCAGAGTGCTAAAGAGCAAGGATATCAATTTAAAGACCATGTTGCTCCTAATTCCAAGCCATCATATTTTCAGTTGCTTCCAATGCTTTTGAAAGAAGAATGGATGCCTTTGAATTGTAGTATTGCAGAAGAGTACGGAAGATTCTAAAAACTACCAATAGAGCAGTAAACAAGTCTGTCTTGGGAAATGCAACCAGGGTGCTCCTTAGAAGCAAGAATGGTGAAACTTAACCTTGCATGCATTAGTAATGTTGTCAGGAGGGATCAGTCCTTGCCAAGAGGCCTTATGCTGGGAATCAGTGGAAGGTCAGAGAAAGAGAAAAAGACCCTTAACAAGATGGATTGACACAGTGACTGTGACAATGAACATGAGCATGTCTGAGATTATGAGTAGGGCAAGATTAAGACATGTTGTTCATAGGGTCTCCATTAGCTTGATGCCAGCTAATAACAATAACTTCATTCTAAAGTGAATAACATTTTAAAAACTCTAAAGTTTGAGAAGTCAAAGATTTCTTTGTATTTCCTTGATTGTGTTCTTGTTGTTAGTAATCATGGTTTCTTTAGTATAATTTTTGGGTTCTAGTTTATCAGCTAAGTTTATATTATTTTACTTTCTATGTAGTAAATAATGAATGAGTAATTTATTTCAGAATGACAAGCCATATTTTATAAATTGTAAGGCATATGATTGGTCACCTTTTAACATCTCTGAAATCAGGATGTATTTTATAATCCATAATATGATTTTTATAGCGTTTTTCTCTCTTAGGAAAAAATGTTTATAATAAATTATATCGATTTGATAAATTATGGTAATTCATTTTTTCCCCACCTCTTCTTGATTTTCCCTTGCTAGTAATTCTTATTCTTACCTTAAAGGTAATTTTATGAAAATTTTGATAAATTATTTTATTTACAAGGGAAGAGTGATTATAATGTTGGTTTTGGTGGATTTGCATATCCACCATATCATTAAAGCAAATGCTACAAATATTTCATATTTTAGAATTTACAAATAACTTTTAAAGTTTTCTTATATGAAAGTTCAACTGTTCAAGATTTTATTAAGTTAGTAGATCCTATTCAAATTGGAAACAAGACATTATGTCTAAGCCTTGAATACTTGCTTCAAGGTATGAAGTTGAAATTCTACCCAAAAAATCCTTTTTTCCCTTCATTAGTCTATTTATTTTCTTTTATTTATATTAATTATTTAAATAAGTCATTCTTAATAACTCTGTTTTGTAATTGTGATCCTTTTTGTTTTCTTAAAGTTTATTATTTTGTTTTTGTTGAGAATATATATATAGCAATACATACACCAATTTGACAAGCTCTACATTCAGATTCAATGATATTGATTATATTCTTCAAGTTATGCAACCATTCTCACCCTTCTTTTCTAAGCGTTCCTTCTTCATTAGCATAAACTCATTGCCACCTAAGGTTCCTTTTCATCTTTTGAGTTGCTGATGTCAATTTGGGCACATATACATGGTTCTTAAAGGGCATAAATGCTCATGCAGACCTTTTTTACCAGCTAAGCTAAACTCTTGTTTTATTTTAAGAAAACTTCAGGATAAAGTTTTGGTTCAAGGTTTTAAAAGTTGTCTCAGGGCAGTGCTTTCATTGTTTCATCATGAATCTAGATATTCTAGAGTCCAGGAAGATGTGAAATACTGCTCTGCATTTCCCCTTCTTTGGTCAGGATTATTCTGTGGAATAATAGCTGCCCTTCTCCCCAAAAATGTTGTAGTGAGAGACTTTAAGCAGTAAAACTGCTGATTGGAGAAAGTCAGCACATGGTAACATATTAGAATGCATAAGGACGTAATGGTACAGAGTCTAAGATTTTCTGGTTTGAAACCTTGGGTTTTTTTTTTAAAATTCTAATTTAAAACTGGTTTACTTACAAAATTCATATATATGTTTTTCACACCAAATCTTTCCCATTTTCTCTACCCACCCCTCTCTCCACCCATCACATGTTAAGATCCTATGATTAACTCCCCCATCTTCAACCCTTCTGCTCCCACCCTCTGAAATTTTATTTTGTCGTTAGTATACCTATCTCAGATTAGATACCCATCTCAGTTGATCATCTCAGATTAAGGAAAATATACGAGACTGTTAGATAAATCAGAATATGTCAGTTTATAGTCAAACTCATCATTTCTACAATTTTCCACCCTCTGTAAACTACCTCAGATGCTTTTGGCCAAGACATATTATAGATCTAAAATTCACAAAAAACTGTCCAGAAAGTTCTCCATTCAAGTACCCTAGTAGCACAGTGATTTTTGCATCTAGCTGCTAACTGAAAGGTTGGTGATTCGAACTCACCAGTCACTCTATGGGAGAAGGATGTGGCTAGTTCCATAAGAATGACAGCTTTGGAAATCTTATGGGGCAGACTTTTGGGTCTCTGTGAGAATCAGCTTGATGGCAATGAATTTTTGCTGTGGAGCTTACTGTTTAGGGTATTATAAACTCTTAAGATTCCTAGAGTCATTCCTTTTTAGTTAATTTGCATTTACTATTAAAGTTCTTGTGTCCAAATCTTGTCTTCAAAGTGTTGTATTTTAAACCATAAATTAAAAAAAAAACAACACTGTAGTGATAGTTTCTTTAGAGATAGAAAGAAATAAAAATACTTAAGCTGCTGAAATATTTGTTTGTATTCTAGGTTTCTAATGTTTATATAATAGAAATACCTGTATTTATATGCAGTTCATTGTATCGTTATTCTAGAATATTGCCTTTTGGGAGATCATTATTATAACATATGGGAATACTCAACGTAAACATATACATAGCAGGAATTGAATCACTCTAAGACCTGTCATTTGTTTGCATGTCCCTAATTTATTTTTTTTTTAAATTATAGGAGCCTATGGAGTTGTACTTAAATGCAGACACAAGGCAAGTACACATCATTAAAAAAGAAAATCTATGTCTATGTAGACTTTTTTGGAACTAGTACAGTCCTCTGTGCTTGTGAGCATACCATTAAAATGGTCTAGCTGTTTTACTTAATAAAATATAATTAATTTTACTTAATAATAAATTTTCTTTAAATGCCATACGATGAGAGGATTTCTGTGCAAGCTTTGTCATGAGTGGGAACTCATTAGCTCTTTGAGATCAAGTACTATATTTTCAACCGGACTTTATATAGTTGAAAAGTCACCTGACTCGATGATCAGTAAGAAGAGAGAATGAAAAGAAGAAAGCTGAGTAGTAACAGATTTACGTTAAAGTGCTTAGTATTTTTTTAATTCATTCATTGTTGCACGTTTTCTTCCATCCTCCTCCCTTTCCTCTTCCCCAGTCCACTTTGCAATGCACCTCTTGTTCCAGAATGTTGTCATACATATAAATGCCTAAATAGAAAGTTCACTCAGCTTTTTTTGTGTAGACTCTGTAGTATGATTGGTCATGCACTTTGGGTCCAGATTTGGAAGGGAACTGGATAGATGTTTGGTTCTAGAACAGAGTTAGGGATAATAATATGAGTACTGGCCATTTACTTGATCACCTTTGAGCAGTCTTAAAATGAATCTTAATATAGATTATTTGATTATAATGGTAATAATCACAAATTACTCAGATAAGTTACCCAGAAGTTTTCATAGCTGTTACTCCATGGTAGGAATGTTTTACTCAGAGACTACTTTAAGGTGGCAAATATTGAAGTTGTAATAATTTCAAACATTTGATGAAATGTTTCTTTATTATGGTATACTTGTTTGAGTACCATATTGATATTTGACTTTATTTTATTTTGTGTATAGTTTAAGAAAATGGTGTTAAGGTTATTTTATTACATATTTTATAGTATCTAAGGTGATCTAAGTAAGGAATTTGCATGAAATATTTCATTTAAACCCTTGAACCTATATAACTATCAGGAGTTAATTATAGGTGTGAATAATATGTATCTTTATATCTATATAAAGATGATAGATTTTTATATTTGCTTTTTCTTTCCTGTCATTGAAAATACTACCCGCATTTTGGATTTAAGATTTCATAACAATGATCATATTTTTTTAGGTTTTAGGTTAGAAATGTCTTATTTTGTTGATTCAGCTAATTTTCTTTTGTTCTTGAATTGTATTATTTGTTGTGTTTGGACTCTTTTATGTTGGTAATAGTCATCTGAAGATCTGTTTGCCAGTCAGTCCCCCCCAAATGGTATGTTAATAGTACTGGTTCTTGATTAGAAATGATTAAGAATTTTAAATAACATATTAAATATAATAAAATTTGTCTTGAATATCTCATTAAGAGATATCACTGCAGTTTGAAATTAAACAAATTGAAAGCTCCTCAATGAAATGATATGCTTCTAAAAATGTAGAAATCAAGCTTACAGGATTGTGTGATTACTTACATGTAAAGTAACTTTTTGAAAAGGTTAGCCGTGGGTGAGTATATAATTAAATAAGTCTTAGCGTACTGTACACTGTTTTGAACAAGTATGAAGAAACATGACTGTTCTAAGTCTTTGTACTGTTGCAAGAGTTTAGAGGTCATGTTTATAAACAGGTGTATCTTATCATAGTGTGACGTTGAGCTATTCCAGGACAAAGACCATACTTTTCAATTTACTGAAATAAATACCACTCATTTCAAAAAGGAAAAGATCACTGTACTCTTTTTTTGACAGCTTCTGTTTATTGTTGTGTATACACATTGACATGTATATGTGAAGTTTAGTAATGAATATTATGCTTCTATTTGTGGCTCCTTATGACTGATTACATTGGAAGTGTTGATTCAGACCTTTCCCCTGCAGATATGTACTGTTTATTTTTTTATATACATCTCTGGTTTGAAGTGCCCTAGATAGGAGGCATGCTTTATAGCTGCCAATGTAAAGCTACACAGTTTGAAAGATCCTCCCATGAGATTTACTGCCTCTGAAAACCTGCTGGAGGGTCAGCTATAGGTTGGTTCCTACTCCGTACAATAAAATCCATAACAATAGCAAAAGGTGTGGGAATATCATCCTCACAACAATATAGGAAAAATTGAAGGAGGTTGTTGAAATCACTCACACATTCAGACTCCTCCGGTGCCATTTACTGCCTCCAGAATCTCACAGGAGGAGTTTGCACGTCTTTGTCTTGCAGAGCTTCTGGTGAATTCAAACCACCAGAGAGGTACTACCACTAGAGGTTAAGCCACCAGTTCTCCTTGTTGTTGAAATAGGGAGGCTCAGTTACAGCTGGAGGAAGGGGTCTTTGTGACAGCCTGCTAGAAAGGTTGAGGAATGATAGTCACCAGACCTGGGGCAGTGAAAGTGCTCATTCTGGTAGTTTTTTTCACTATGGCTAGTGTTGATTTATCACAGCTTTTGTTTGTTTGTTTATTGATTAATTTTTTTTTTAGGTAGTAGGTCAGACATAGGCTCCTAGGGCAGCTAATTATACAAAGCTATTAACAATCCCACATATGGTGTAGCCTATAAGTGTTCAATAAATAATAAAGTTAATTTAAATTTGAGAAATGAAAATGAAGGCTGGCATAGAGGTGGTATTGCAAAATATCAGAAACTCTTTTCCCGTGGAGGCCGGGACCAAGGGTCTGAATGTGGTGAACTGATAAAGCATTGTAATCATTTATTGAGAAAATCTATAACGGTTACATAAAGTTGGAGGCAAAAGTAATAAGTTTGGCTTTAAAAATAAAAAGTTTAAGTGCCAGCAGATTATTGACCTTAATATCAATAAATAGAATACATTGAGAATCTACTGTCTAAAACATTCAACTAGATGTTTTACATTTAATCTATACAACCATTATACTCTTATCTGCATTTTTATACTCTTATCTGCATTTTTCAGATGAAGAAACTGAGTCTTACACTATATAATAAGGGCACGATTATGCAGCTTATAATTAGTGGAACTAGCCTTTGATCTGCTTCCAGAAACAGTTAGGTTTAGTATGAAATAGAACTGTGGAGTCATATTAACCTTTCAGGATCCTGTGCAGAGCAGAGTGAAGGGGATATTTAGAATTATGATACTGAAATAATAGACAGGTAGGCAGATATCTTGAAAGCAAGAAAGGGGGGAAAACTGTTTTCTCTATGACTTTCACCAACAATATAAAAAATTGTGAAAATATGTCCATAATAAAAAAGATTTTGGAGCAAGAGAGCCCTTTTCATTTAACAGTGCCATTTCTAAAGACTTTTTTTTTAGATTTTCATTCATTTATTGTTGTACATTTACCCCCTCTCCCTCTGTTCCCTTTGCCCCAGTTCACTTTTTTAAAATATTCATTCACTGTTGTACATTTACCTCTCCACCCTTCCTCCAGTCATCTTTGCAATACACCTCTTATTCTGGCTGTTGATCTAACCATGTATTCCTTTCAAACAGTTCTTTCCTTTATCTGTTCCAATGCAATGTTATCTATCTGCTCTTATCCTATTCTCCTCCCAACCCCGTATGTCAGACTTGCATTATAACAGTGGTCCTATGTAGTATTTTTCCTTTTGTGACTGAGATATTTCACTCAGAATAATGTCCTGTAGGGTCCCTCATGTTGTGTAATATAAGTTCATTGTTTTTTCAGTACTGTGTAGTATTCCATTGTATGAATATACCATAGATTTTTATCCATTCATTTGTTGATGAGAACTTGAATTGTGCATAAATTGGAACCCTTTTAGTCACTGTTGGTGAGAGTGTAAAACAGTGTGCTATGGAAGGCGGTTTGACACTTTTTCAAAAGATTAGAAATAAAAATTCCATTTTTCCCAGCAATACCACTACTGGGAATATACCCTAAAGAAACTATAACCACCATCCAAACAGATATATGCACACCTATGTTTATTGCTGCATTATTTACAATAGCAAAGAGATGGAAGCAACCCAAGTGCCCATCAACAAACAAATGGATAGAAAAGCTATGCTATATTCATACAATTGAATACTATGCAGCACTGAAAACCAACTCAAAAAGGTTACACAACATGTATGACCCTGCAGAATGTATTGCTGAGTGAAATATCTCAGTCACAAAAGGACAAATACTGCATAGCACCACTTTTATAAAGCAGGTCTGACATGTGGGTTTGGGAGAATAGGATAAGAGTGGATAGATAATGAATATTACATTGAAACAGATGAAAGAAAAAACTGTTTAAGAGGAATATATTAAGCATTATAAATATACAACAACAGCCCAGAATAAGAGGTACTACAAAGAGGACAGGGAGACCGGAGATTTGAGGGTGGGAGGTAATCATGCAACAGTAAATGAATTTATTTTTAGTGAACTGGAGAGACTGAAGGGAGGGGGGGATAAAAATGTACAACAGTGAATGAATGGAAATCTAACTTTTTTGTAAATTTTTGTTAATATCACAATTTTAAAAAATTGTATTAAAATGTTAAGGAAAGAATAAATAAAATAGAGATTGTGCTATTTTTCTTTCTTAGGAATTGAGAAATTGAGACTAAGAGAGATAAGAAGAGTATATTTGATAAAAATACTAGAAGAAAATTCTGTGAACCATCACCAGCTTCCTGCTGTTGTGTTTATATGGCACTGAGTCACTTGTGACTGATAGCAACCATATGCACAGCAACTCTGAACCCTGCTCTATCTTGAGCCAATTTCATTGTCTCTGGCACACTTACCCCCATAACCCAAGTTACTGAGTCAAACCATCTCATCTAGGATCACCTTTTTTTGTGTTGTCCCTCTACCCTTCCAAGCATGATATCCTTCTCCAGGGTCTGGTTTCTCCTAACAACAGGCCCAAGTATGTGAGACACAGCTTCAAAATCTTTGCCTCCAAGGAGCAACGTAGTTTCACCCTCAGCAAGATGGACTTGTTTGTTCTATTAACAGTTCATGGTATGTTCAATACTCTTCTCCAGTACTACAACTCAAAAGCATTGATTCTTCTTCCATCATCCTTAGTCAGTCCAATTCTCTGATGCATGTAGCAAGTAATTGTGAAGACTGTGGCTTGCATCAAGCACACCTTAGTCTCTAGACTGACATTGTTGCTCTTCAGTACTCTAGAGAGATCCTTGACAGATTTTCCCAATGGAATTCATCTTTTGATTCCCTGACTGCTGGTGCTGAGAGTGTTGATTATGGAACCAAGCAAGCTGAAGCTGTTAACAATCTCAGTCTCTTCACCATCTGTCATGATACTGCCAAGTGGCCCTGTGGTGAGAATCTTTCTTTTCTTGATGTTGAGCTTCAGTCCATATTGAAGGCTGTTGGACAAACTTCATAGATTATGGTTATTTGAGGATGATATCTTTGGTAAAACTGCCTCCATGTAAGCCCATGCAGTTATTTTCTGTGAAAAAAAAAAAGAAACTTTTATTATTACAGGGTTTCCCCCACCACCACACATTATCTGTCCATTTGCTGTACAGAGGTAACTCATGATGCTAAACACTGTGACACTGATGTGTCAAATGAGGTAATGGTTACCCATGGTGGACAGTGTTTGGTGGAGCTCCCCGATTAAAACAAGTTTGGAAATAGGAGTGGTATTCAATTCTGAAATAGCTTGCCTCTGGAAACCCTATTAATTTGGAGAAATGATGGAAGTTATACAAGTGTTCAGGTCTTTCATTCATAGGGTCACTTTGAGTTGTCTACAACTTGACGGCACTTAACAACAACAACAAGGAATATTTAGCCTAAGGTTTTACACATGCATTGTTTTTAAAATAAGAGCTAAAGAGAAGTCAACAGTGAGAAACTCTTTGGACATAGTTTCTATGCTTTACATGGTTATTATATTTCTCTTTTTATATATATATTTTGTAAAACTCAGAAGTTTTTTTGTACAAGAAAAATTTAGCATTTGAGAAAAATTATAGAGCAATTTGAGACTTTTAAAAAAGATTGTAAAAGATTGAATATATGTCCTTATTAGTTGATTATTTAATCATACTCATTCTTTAAAAAATCATTCTCTTAAATGGCATTGATGACAGGTTATGGAGATTAATGAGATGCTATTGTTAAACTGAACTTCAGGTCAGGAACAAAGAACAAGGCTCATTAATAGAGAAAAAGAAAGACGTGTCTTCTTTTACAGAGTCACTTCTATAAAGCTATTATTTTTGTTTGGTGTTCTCCCTTGACCCTGTTTCTGTTGTGGGTCCAATTAATTGTATAACAGTTTCTGGAACACCAAAACAGTCTCATCAGAATTACATGTCTTTGAATTATAATGTTTTGTGATATTTAAAGAAGCATCTCTTGATATCTCTGCTCCTAATACTTTGTGTTTCAGATTATGAATATATATTGTATTTCACACTGTGCTATGGAGTAAAAACTACCTATGTTACTCTTGTTTTCTTTTCCATAAAAGGTCCTTTGCAACCCTCCTTGTTGTTAGTTACTGTTGACTCAGATTTGACTCATAGCTGACCGTCCAGTAAGTTTTCAGAGGTAGTAAGTCACACAGGAGGAGACTGCCCGTCTTTCTTCTGTAGAGCAATTGGTGGATTTGAACTGAAGGTCTTATGGGTTGGCAGTGCAAGTCCTTTCCATTAAGTCACCAGAGCTTCCTGAAACCTTCCTAGTTGCCTTAATCCTCGTCATTCTAATTGAAGCTTTTTAAAATTGTTTTTTCAATAAATGGAATGAAGGAATGGCTACATTCAGTTTGGCCAGTGTTAGCTCGGTATGTCTTGTCTGAAAAGAATACTTGACTTCCTTTATCCTTTTACAGTGTCTCAGTTCCTAAATTATTATTGGCTGGATCAGTAGATGGAATTTAAAAAACTTTTTACACTAACCATTTTTTTTAAAAAAAAGTATCTAAAGAAGAACATTCTGTTTCTAAGGAATATTTTCATAATTCTCTGATAAATGTTGATATGTTAGTGATTTGTATTAACTCAGTGTAATTTTTCAATAAAACTTCAGGAGAAAAAGTGAATGTGGGTCATTGGGATGTAGTGGATTGCCTAATATGAGCCTTACACTGTGGGGTGGTGAGATGTTTCCCTATTTCCCAAAGGCACGCAGTTAGAGTCTACTCACTCTTCTGCAGGAAAATGATGGACATTCTCCTCCTGTGTGATTTATAGCTTCTGAAAACCTGCTAGAGCGTCAGCAATGAGTTGGTTCCAACCCAATGTCACATAACAAGAACAACATTAAAATATAAGGGAGCTCTAGTGCAATAGTCCATAGTGAACTGTTAAGCCAGTAGCTGTGCTTCTCTGGTGGTTTGAATCCACCAGTGGTTTCTTGAGAGACAGATAGGCAGTCTTTCCTGATGCTATTTACAGCCTCGAAAACATCATGGAAGGGTCTTTATAAGTCAGAACCAAATTGCTGGCAGTGAGCTTTGGTTTTTTTGGTGGGGTGTGTTGGGTTTTGGTGTTTTTTTGTTTTTCTTTTAAGTTCAGGTGTGCTTATGGCCCACCAAGGAGGTTGGCCAACTTGTTGCTAATGCAAACAAGGTATATGGAAGGTGATGGTTGAGGCTGTGTGTCAGCTTGGCTGGACCATTATCTTCAGTGGTTTGGTAACTATATAATGATATAACTTGGCAGTTAAGGAATGATAACGTTATCCCCCATTTTATGGTGTGTTATAAATCCTAGCCTCTATGCCTGTGTTTATGGTTCCATTTAAGTGTGAGTTGTTTATTATATTAATGAGGCAAGACCAGAGTAGGGTGTATCTTTAGTTACATCCTTACAAAGAAGTGCAACTCATCTAACCATCCTTATTAAAATTATGCCTTTCCTTGAATCGCACCTTTTACCTTGATAGAGATAAAAGGAGAGACAAATAAGCAGAGGGAGAAATCACCACCAAGAAGAGATAGGAGTGGAGCATGTCTTTCAGAGCTGAGTTCTTTCAGTAAGAAACTCCTAGGCTCAGGAGTGTCCTATTCGAGGCAGGAGTGGGTGAAATGTAAGCTGGAAAAACTCCATGCATGCCTAAGCAGATGAGGTAGCATGTGAAAGGGTGAGAAGTCATTGTCACTGTACATAGAGTATCTACTGAGTGCGAGCCATTGTGCCAATATATCTTGTTCATCCAATTTTTAAAAAAATTATTCTTTTTTAA
>NW_006399881.1:8640957-8699412 GCF_000299155.1 Elephantulus edwardii | reverse complement strand
TGTAACGAAAGCCCAGTGTGACGTCCTTGATCACGTTCTGTACGTGGCTACAGATGGTGCGAACAGTAGCCAGTTCCTTCCTGTTTCCCCACCATTTGTCAACACGAAGCCTCTTCTTTTTCTTTCCGAGGAGACTGAGCTCTACATTAATGTGATTGAAGTCCCTCCGCAAGGTTCCCCGCGGGCCTTTCACTATAACTGTGATAACGGTGTGGCCCTTCAGAGTAATGTCGACATTCTCTGGAATGTCGACAGTCTGGTTGCTGAGAATGGTCTTCATTCTCGCAGTTAATGTGGCAAAAAAAAGGGGATCCACAATTTTAAAAGAGGAGGAAGTACTTCAAATATTGACTGAAAGAAGAACCTGAATGAAAACAATGAAAAAAGGAGACCCATAGCCCACAGAAATGTAAAAAGTAGTAAGCAGTTTTGCGTGGATATTTACAAGGCATGGAAACCCTGGATGGCAGCAGTAGTGACAGTATCTACAACAGCAGCTAGCTTATAGGAAAAGGTATAGTCTCCCCACTTGTCCCCTACCCTCGAGATCAGAGGAGTGCCTTGCCCTCCCAACCATTCACCAGGTGAATGACAAGTGTTTTTCCTTGCTCCTCAAGACACTTCTACACTGTTTTGTATCTGGAACGGGAGGCTTTCAGAACATCCCAAGAGCTTTCGGACTGTGCCACCCCTGGCTCACAATCAACCCCCAGTTTAGTGAGGGTACCACCACTGCTAACTGAGAAACTTTTCTCTTAGTAGAGATCCTTACCTGACACACTCCATGGTGATTTACAGCCTCTGAAAACCCACTGGAATGTCATACATGGGTCAGTTCTGACTCCACAGCATATTACAACATAAAACCATCTCCACACTCAAGATCCTCAGCAGCTGAGGCATAGACTGCAGGTGTGCTCCTAACACAGGATGTAGGGACTATGGGGAGCAAAATTATTTTCCTCAAACAATTGTGATATTTGAGTTTTGACCTGTCCATGCTGCTTAATAGATCATCACACAGGCTTCCCTTTCTTTTGTCTGACTAGGTGAGGTCCTAGGACTAAAATGCTACTCTGGGTGTCTTGTACCAAAAGCATTTCAAGATCTATGAAATGACTGCAACAGTCTGGAGCTAAAAATAAAAGCCAGGACAAGCAACAGGAAACAGTACTTTCTCTGGGAAAGAAAGTGTTTTTGAAAAGGATAAATAGGAGAATAAAGACTTTGACAGTGTTTTATGTGTAATAGACCGTGTGCATGCCCACATCAGGGTACATGCTAAAAAAACACCAGAAAGGATCCTAATTTCTCACTTTAGGCTAGTCTTCGGGCTAGCTTAAGCAGCAACTGAAGACAAAGGCAGAGGTGTAAACAGCTTGACAAAGCACTGAAAGAGTGCCCAAAATAAAACTGATTAGCAAAGATTGTTGTTAGGTGCTGTCAAGTCCACTATAAATCATAGAGTCACTATCAACAACACATCTGAAACTGGCCCTATGCTGTACCATACTCACCATTGCCTATATGTTCAAGTTCATTGTTACAGTTACTGTGCCAAACCCTCTCGTTTGAGTCTTCCTCTCTTTCTCTGACCCTTCATCTCTCCCCACATGATAACATTTTCCAAGGACTAGACCTTCCTGAGAACATATTCAAAGTGTGTGTGAGGTTTCCTGCCTCTTAGGATCATCCTGGATGCACTGAATTTGTTATTTTACAATCAATAGAATATTTAATACTCTTTGCCAACACCACAACTCAAAGGTATCAGTTCTTCTTCAGTCTTTCTTATCCATTGTCCAACTTTCAGGCATACACTAAGCAATTGAAAAGACCATGGCCTAGATAAGGTGCACCTTAGTGTTTAAAATGACATCCTTGCTGTTTAGAGAGCTCCCTGATAGATTTTCCAAATGTAATACATCTTTTTTATTTCTTTTTTCTCCCATCTATACATATTTATTCCCATTTTATAAAAATGACCTAACAGAATGTGGAAATTATCAACTAGTATCACTAATATTACATGCAAGCAAAATCCTGCTGAAGATTATCCAAAAAATTCTGGAACAGTACACTGACAGAGAAATACCAGAAATACAGAAGCTAGTTTTAGAAGAGGCCGTGGCTCTAGAGACATTATTGCCAGTGTTAGATGGATCTTGGCTGAAAACAAAGAGTACCAGAAAAATGTCTATCTGTGTTTCATTAACTATGCAAAGGCATTTGACTGTGAAAATCACAACAAATTGTGGCTAATCTTGAGAAAAATGGGAATCCCAGAACACTTGATTGTACTCATGGGAAATGTATACTTGGATGAGGAAGCAGTCCTCAGAACAGAGCAAAGAAGCACTGCATAGTTCTAAATCAGGAGAAGAGTATATCAGGGGTGCGGCTCTCTCCATACCTTTTTAGTTTGCATGTAGAACAGATCATTCAGAGGCTGGATTTTATGAGGAAGAATGTAGCTTTAAGATTGGAGACTCATCAGCAACCTCCAATATGCAGATGACACAACCTTGCTTGCTGAAACTGGGGAGGACCTGAAGCATTTCTTCAATATGGATTGAAGTTTAACATCAAGAAGACAAAGATTCTCATAGTGGGCCAATTGGTAGCACCACGATAGATGGAGAAGAGATTGAAGTTGTCAATAATTACAGCTTGCTCGACTCCACAGTCAACACTTTTAGCACTAGAAGTCAGGAAGTCTTCTGTCAGGGACCTCTCCAAAGACTAATGACATCAGTCTAGAGACTAAGATATACCTGATCCAAGCCATGGTCTTCCCAATTACTTGCTATGTATCAGAGAAGTGGACAATGACTAAGGATGACAGGAGAAGAACTGATGTCTTTGAGTTGTGGAAGAGTATTTAATATACCATGGACCACCAAGAGAACAAACAGGTCTGTCTTGGAGAGGGTTAAACCATGTTGCTCCTTGAAAGCAAGGATTTTTATGCTTTGCCTCATATATTTTGGGCACATGTCCAGGAGGGACTAGTCTTCAGAGAAGGACAACATGCTTGGAAAGGTGGAGAGACAGTACAGGAAAGGAAGACCCTGGAAGAGATGAATTGACACAGTAACTGAGGTAATAGTGGTAGGTGTGTCAGGGTCAGTGAGACTGGCCCAGGATAGGGTAGGGTTCAGACTTGTTGTTAAATAGGATTACTGTGAGTCACAGAAGACTAGATGGCATATAACAGCAACAGCATCATAGGGCCTGTTGGTGCAGAGTTGCAGTGAAAACCAGGCCGGGTGCTGATTGTGAGACAGACCACCAACTACTCATGCAAGTTCAAGGTGAAGTTGAGGAAAATTAAATCAAGTTCATGGGAACCAAAATTTTACATTAAGTCTGTCCCACTCACATTTCAAAACCATCTCAGGAACAGGTTTGAGGGCTTGAGCACCAGTGAAATGAGCTCTGGGAGGATATCAAGAAAATCGTCCAAGAAGAATGCAAAAGATCATTAAAAAGGCTGAAGAAGAAAAGACCAAGATGGATATCAGACTAGACTCAGAGTATTGCATCAGAGCACCAAGAAGCCAAAGCTAAAGGAAGAAACCAAGAAATCAAAGAGCTGAACAGAAAATTTCAAAAGGCAGCGCGGGACAACAAAGCAAGATACAGCAGAGACCTAGAGTCAGAAAATCAAAAGGGCCAAACTTGCTCAGCGTTTGAAGGAGTTGAAAAACAAATTCAAGCCATGGGTGGCAGTACTTAAGGATAGTTTAGGTTGTGTTGTTGTTTGGTGCCGTCGAGTCATAGATGACTCATAGCGACCCTATGAACGAAAGTCCTGAGCACTGTTCATACATAGAGTTTCTGGGGGCAAGCCATTTTAGAAGTGGATGCCACTCCTGCTTCCAGGCTTGTTTTAGTAGGGAAGCTCCAGCCAACAGTGTCCACCATGGGTAACCATTACCACGTTTGGCACATCAGTGTCAGTGTTCAGCATCACAGCAACCATGAGTTACCTCTGTACATCAATGCACAGACCAGTGCTATACCACCTAGAAGAATGTTTGACAGGAAAACAATTTGAACCTGGCCTGAGGGCCGCAGATTAAAATCACCCACCTTTGGCTTGGTAGCATAACTTGATAGTTTGGGTAGAATGTTAAATGATCTAGGAAGTATCAAAAGAAAAAGAAAGGGGTACACTATGAGTCGACAGCACATAACAACACAATTCTTTTAGCATTTCGATGTATTGGCTTACATTACCCATCTGTTCTTACTGTTCTCTACTAGAGGAGTTGTTAGTATATAATTTTATTAGTAATTTTTAAACTCTCAGAACTCACTATCTGATAATTTGAAAGTATGTCACATTTTAGATTGATTCTAATGCTTCCATTGTTTCCTCTGAATGTTTTTTATTTATGCCTGAAAGTTTTTTTTTAATTAATAGTCAGATATACTAGATTAGATAATAGCAACTGGAGTGAAAAGGTCTTCCTTCAAAAAGTTGAGCAATATTATTTGACCCATCTATTCCACTACTGGGACTATTAAGAAATCAGAGATGTGACATGAATAGATATATGCATACCCTTGTTTATTGCAGCATTATTCACAACAGCAAAGAAGCAGAAACTTCAAGAGCCCATCAAGAAAGGCACGGCTATAGAAACTGTGGTACATCCACGCAATGCAATATTACTTGGCATTGAAAAAAAATTAGGGACTCATGAATCATTACACAATGTGAATATATCTAGAGGACATTATGCTCAGTGAAATAACTCAGTCACAAAAGGACAACAGTATAAGACCACTGTTCTAAAAAAATAGAATGACTGTGGGGCAGGGAGACAAGGAAGGGGAAAAGCAGGAAATGCATGGATGAGTAATGAACACATCATTGAAATAGGTGAAGGGGAAGGTCATTGTGAACTGAGTGGATGGTCAGACATTGTGTAAATTGCAGTTAAAATCTAGAATAGGATGTACATAACTGATTGGAGGAAAAACTCTAAGGAAAGGCTTACACACAGAAACTATAATAGAGACTGAACAAGAATGGGAGGGGACACGGTGGGGAGCAGAGATTAGCAGAGGGATAGATAGATAGATAGATAGATACTGTAGAAGGGAAAAGAAGCGTAGCAAGAAGATTTGATAAGATGTAATAAGTGAAATTGACCGATTATAATTAATGTTATAAAATAAATTATATGTGAATGAAGGCCAATAAAATATTCAAAGTATTAGAAAGGAGGAGGGAAAGATCTTTAATGTGAGATTTTATGTTAATCTGATTGGGACCTGGACTAATATTTCTTACAGCTGTATTTTCCAGAGCCTATAGTCGCCTCTAATGTCATTTTTCTCCCTTCCAACTCTTTTAATTGTGATCTGCTCTTTTACTGGAGCTCTGTTGATCTGGTGGATAGGGTGTTGGTGAGGCAAAATAGTTTATAATCTTTAATTAAATTTTCGGTGTTTTGGGTTGTTGGGGTTCCCCCCCCTTTTAAGCCTGATTTCTGAGCTATAGCTTTTCTAGAAATGTTCCTCAGGCTTTCTTCTTCTTCACTCTCTCAGGTGATACTGGAATGGTTATGTATAGTTGGATAATAGCCCTTTCCCCAGGACAGATACCATCTAGCAAAGATTGCCTTCTGTTATGGAGAGCACTCTGGATTAATTTCAGAATAACTGCCTTCGCCCCCCCCCCCCCAGCATATTTCAGAACAGTTACTTTTTCTTTGTCTCTGCCCAAAAGGGGAGGAGCTTTTTCTTGGAGCTTCATAATCAGAATTTGCTGAGGTTCCTGAAGGTAAATCCAGGAAAATGTGTAAGCTCTCCTAAGACTGAGCCTCGGGCAGTTGTTTAAAATTGCCTTTTAAGTGTTCTGGCAGTGTTTAACTCTGTTGACCTCTCCCCTGTGCAGGTAAGCTGTCTTTACCAGTCTTTAGGAATGGATTGCCAGTTTGCCTCATGACTATATTTCTCTAATGGATTTTATGAAAAATTACTGATTTTTTAAAAATTTGTTCAGCTTTTTTCTTGTTGTAAGCAGTATTCAAACTCTTCCTATATCAGAGCTGAAACTGGAAGTCCTACGTTTTTATTTTAAAATTAGAAATATCTTGTCCAGTTTAAAAATAATTTCATCATGAGATTTTTAACTTTCCTATGAGCCATTTGCTTAGCTGAGATGATTTATTCTCAGTTATTTCTATCCCTTTGAATCTCGGTTCTATACATTCTCACATGTTTAGGAAGTAATTTTCCAGAACAAAATATTTTAAAAATTCAAGGACTTTCTCTAGCTGTAGAAAATTATTGATAACTTTGCTCAAAATTAACTAGATTTATAGCACTCACTGATTTGCTGCCTCTAAAGAAACCCCCCTGTTGTCTTTTTCTCTATTGTCTTTTGAGAAACCATGCAAAAGTAGTTATCAAAATTCATTTCTATAAACTTCATTTGCTAATATTTCAGCCTACTTGTTTTTAGAGAAGTAACTCAATTTTCTAAGGCCCTTTGAAATCTCTAGACATTAAAACACAAATTTGAAAAACTAGTAAGAATAAATGCAGAGCTTTTACCTAAGCACTGGTTTATTTTCAATTAACATTGAAGAATATAATAATTATAAACTATAGATCTTGGCGAATTTAGCTTAATATGATCACTTTTAAAATCTATGTGGTAGAGGACAGTTTGGCTAAACTGTGTTCTTTAAGCAACCAGAGATGTACTGTATGTGCTTAAAAGCCTTATCATTTGATTACTTGCTGTAAGATTGCATTTGGGGAGGCTTCAGTTCTTATTCTTGAGTAACAGTTGCAACAAGCCTCAGGCGATCAAGACATTCTAAAATACATTATCCTTGACAATTTTTTAGCTTTCATTTTAATTTTTCTTTTTAATCATGAATCCACAGTGTGGAGCAGCTATTAAACCAAGAAACAAATTAGTTATATGATATTTAAGTTTATGGATTAGATCACAAGTCCATAACATGTTTAAGGAATTAATTTTTCAATTTTTTCCAGTTGCTGCACATAACAACAACAACTACACCTCCGAATTTGAACAGAGAGAATGAAAATGTTAAATATAGTGAATACTATTTTAGAGCACTAACATTAGTCTTAAAATGATGAGTTGATGCTGTATTTGCAGGATTGACTAAAAAGAATTACTTTTCTTGCCATGTAATAATCAGTTAATAGTGATTCATTTTTAGATAAGATCCATTTGTGTCAAAATCTTTCAGAATGTTTCTGTATAGAAACCTTTCTTATAAAGAAATAAGGACTCTATCAAGTAAATGGATAAAAAAAAAAGCAAGTCTTAATAATGGCACAGTTAAAATCTTGGCCCCTGCTGCTCTTCTTCATCCGCAGTAGTTCTCACCCTTTCGCTTTGCAAACTCTATCTTGTCTGGCCTCAGTGTCCTCACATTTATTCTCTGTCACTACCTCCTATTTGTTTCTTTCTTGGCACTTATTTAAAGTTATAATTGCTTACTTACTTGGCCTTTTTAAATTGCATCTAAGAGGCACATTTTTTTTCTTTCACATTTCTAATGTTAGATTACATGTTATACTGAATGAATGCCTTGATTTCTTTCTGAGTGCTAAGTAAAATAATTATCCATCTTGCAGTTGATTATGCCTCATTAAAGTCTTGTACTTTTAATTATCTCTTGCCCACATTGATGGGAGCTCCAGAAACAGAGGAATTATTAGTAGGAACTATTGGGAGGAACCAGTACCTCGCACCTAGTAGGTACAGAGTCAGTAATAGTTGGAGATGTAGGCCCTAATGCTTCTGAAGATTAATCAATCAGCATACAAGTATGGATTGTTAATTTAGTTTCTATCTTTGAAATATTATTTCTGGAACTTTATTCTGGAATATTAAGTAGCGTTCACATTTGCCTGTGTTGTCTCCCTGTTCTGAATGTCCTTTTAGAAACATACTCACTGTCTCTGCATAAGAACTAATCTGCTTGAGCTTTTACCAGGTATAAGCAATTTCCTTTCATTAGGGGAAGGAGTGATGAAAGTACCAAATGGTAGCAGTCTTTTAAGACTTTACATAGACAGTTTTGTGAGTGATTGAACTTACCTTTTCATTTTACTTCATCCTCCAAGGAGTGCAATCACTTGGTGTGCCTACTTCACATCTTTTGAGGGAAGACCAGCGCCCCAGCAAGATGAGTGATTGGAGTGCCTTAGGCCAATTTCTGGACAAGGTCCAAACTCACTCCACAGCTGGAGGGAAGGTGTGGCTCTCAGTCCTTTTCATTGTCCGAGTGGTGCTACTGGGGACTGCGATTGACTCAGCCTGGGGTGATGAGCAGTTTGCCTTTCGCTGTAATACTCGACAACCTGGCTGTGAGAACGTCTGCTTTGACCAGTCTTTCCCAATTTCTCATGTGCGCTTCTGGATCCTGCAAATCATATGTGTGTCTGTACCCACACTCCTGTACCTGGCTCACGTCATCTTTGTGATGCGAAGAGAAAAGAAGCTGAACAAGCAAGAGAAGGAACTCAGAGCTGTCCAAACTGATGGTGATAGTGTGGAGACGGCCTTGCAAGAAACTGAAATAAAGAGGTTTCAGTATGGTATTGATGAACATGGCAACATAAAAACGCGAGAAAGCTTGCTGCAAACCTATATTATCAGTATTGTCTTCAAGTCTGCATTTGAGGGGACTTTCTTGCTGATCCAGTGGCACCTCTATGGGTTTAGTCTGAGTGCAGTTTACACTTGCAAAAGAGATCCCTGCCCTCATCAAGTGGACTGTTTCCTCTCTCGCCCCACAGAGAAAAGCATCTTCATCATCGTCATGCTGGTGGTGTCTGTTATGTCTCTTGCCTTGAATATCATTGAACTGTTCTGTGTCTTATTCAAGAGCATTAAAGACAACATGAAGGAACAGAGTGATCTTTGCCACAGTACAAATAGTCCCAGGAGCACCTCCAAAGACCAAGATGGTCCACAATATGTTAGATTCAGTGACTCTTCCTCATCACCTATTACACTGACATCTGTGTCTCTTCCCAGGAGCAAGCTGTCTGCTGGAGACACAATCAGTTTTTCCAGTTATAATCATAACACACGAAGAAGTAAGTCAAGCCATGCCAGTTAGGGTACCTAGCAAAATCCAATGAGATATACAGGAAAACCCATCTCTAGTCTTCATACATATCTGTAGATTTCTCTGATAACTAGCATTCTAAAACCTCTAGCTGCTGGGGATAAACTATAGCCAGTAGCCTTTGGGAATCAGCAGTCTTCAGGCAGAGCTAGTAGTTGTGCCAGCTGTAGATGTGTGTCAATTGTGAAAGAAAGAAAAGATGCAACAGAAAGTGTCCCTTTGTTCTAGTGGAGGTGGTACTCAGAACCCTCAGTCATAAGGCTTAACAGATGCAGACATTAGAATACCAGGGTATGGGTTTGTTGTTGTTTGTTTGTTTGTTTTTTCAGGGAAGTCTGTGCAAGAGGGTGAAGAGGGAATTATAAGAGGTGCATGTTGGGATTTAGATAGTGGATTCAAAGCAATTAAATTCTAAATTAATATTGAATTAGATGATGCATAGGTGAGGGCTTTTTTCTTTCTTACATTCTTCTTGGGATATAAAATTTGTGGCAAAATAATTTTTGTTTTACTCAAATGAAAGTAACTTTTGCCAGGGAGAAAAAACAATAGTTCTTGAACATTTTACTTCTTCTCCACTTAGATTGTACTTAGGTCCCTGTTAAAGTATTCCCCTGTTAAAATGTATACCTTAAGGGTAAACTAAGGGACTTGTACTACCATGTTTTTCATCTTTGCTTTCAATTATATGTTTAGACCACTAAACTTTTTTGCTATCTAGTCAAAACTGACTCATAGCTGACCTTCCATTGGGTTTCCAAGGCTGTAATTTGCACAGGAAGAGGTTGCCCATCTTTCTCCCTCAGAGCCACTGGTGATTTAGAACAGCCAGAGAAATTCAGATTTTTGGTTACTAATACAACTGTGTACAGATTAGGATACTAGAGCTCTCTTGTTTAGACACGGCCCACGGAAAAACACTTGATATACATTTGCAAATCCCAAGCAGCCATATACACTTTCATCATATCATTGCCATAACTTTGTAATCATTCCTCAACTCCTTTTAACATTCAGTTCATGGTTTCTGTAAGCACTTTTGAAACTCTTTTGATGTCATTTAACATTCTTTGAGTTAGAGTTAGGCCATGCTCAAAACAGAAGACATTTCTTTTCATAGTGTTCTGTTCACAGTGTTTTGGTTTAAGCACATGCAATATAAACTCCTGGACCCAGGTCTTAAAATAGTGCACATGGTGTTGAAATGTGGACATTCCTCATGGATTTTGTGATGTAGGTCAACAATGTATTGTGAAAGTGTCAATATAGTTTAAGTAAATCCCACTACACACCTGTTTCTACCCCTATGGATACAGGTTCTGTTAGCAATGATTATTTGTTGTTGTTGTTGTTGTTGTTGTTTTTAAAGACTATAGCAGTAGTACTGTCGCTGAGATGAACGATTTATTTTTTCTGAAGTGTGCTTACATGAGTTTTATTGTATATTTCTTGGCTTTGCCCCATTTAATACACAGTAAAGCAGAACTTACATGCTGTTATGGGTTTGACAATTTTAGTGATGACTAGCAACTCTG
This sequence comes from Elephantulus edwardii, assembly GCF_000299155.1. Taxonomy (NCBI): domain Eukaryota; kingdom Metazoa; phylum Chordata; class Mammalia; order Macroscelidea; family Macroscelididae; genus Elephantulus; species Elephantulus edwardii. The sequence continues at coordinate 8,688,737 of NW_006399881.1, read as the reverse complement.
GTGTTTGTACTAAGATTATATTTTGAAAATAAGACAGGTTGAAGGAGGTTTGACTAAAACACATGGAACTAAGAAAACTATCATAAAATTCTACCAATTTCTTCAAACATCTTTTGTAAGCTCATCACAAGTGCTTGGTCAAAATATTGAATTTCATGCATCTGTAAAAGTTTTGTATACCAAGAAAAACTAATTTGTTGAGCATTCTATGTAAAACTACTACTGTATTGTTTTATTGCATGCAGTGTAGATCTGATTATCATATAATAAAGAATGTTCTTTATTTGGTCAATTTTGAAGAGAGGAACCCATGTGTCTGCATCCTCTGAGAACTTTTGCCTGTACCCATCTTTCTTATTACACTAGAAACAGATTTTGTAAAAAAAAAAAAAAAAAAAAAAAAAGCTGAAGCAGCTTCATTACAGAATTTAATATTAACAACTTTAATTATATGTAATAAAATCATTGATAAACCTATAGCTTTCAGCTTTGTTAAAAAGTAACTTCCCCCCCACCCCCGACAACTGGCATAGTCTTCCTTCCACTCCACAGGGCACAAGGTAAATATTTAAATAGAAATCTGCCAACAAGCCTCACTATCTTGCTCAGACAGTTTAAATTTCTTCTGGGAAGCCCAGTTTGTTGTGCAAATGATGAGTCTTATATATTTCCTTTCCAAAAGTCTTTTGATTAATGGTAATTACAATTATTTACTAACACGATATCTATTTCACCTGAATTTAAAAATCATCTTAAGAATGAGTTTGAAGCATTGACACCAGTGATCAAAGACCAGATGCGTTGTGGGTTGATATCAAGGACATCCATAAAGAGAACAAAAGGTTACTACAAAAAAAGAGAAGGGGGGGAAAATCCAAAAGCAAAATAGATGTGATAAGAGACCCTGAAAATTGAATTAGGGCAATGAGAAGCCAAAACAAAGGGAAGAGATGCTGAAGTAAAAGATCTGAACTGATGATTTCAAAGGGCAGCTTGAGAAGACAATGCAAAATATTATAACAGAATGTGCAAAGACTTGGAATTTGGAGAATCAAAAAGGAAGAAATGTTCAACATTAACTAAGAGTACTGAAAAATTTGAGCCTCGATTTGCAATATTTAAGGATGCTATGGGCAATATCCCAGATTAATTCAGGTTTGGAAGCAGGACTGGCATCCACTTCCTAAAGTACATGCCTCTGGAAAGTCTATAAACTTGGAGAAATGATGATAGTTATAGAAAGGCTTCAGGCCTTTGTTCGTCTTTTGTTTACATAGGTATATTTCCCTCATATGTACTCAGTCTATATAGTGAACAATTCATTCAAAAAGTTAGACTCTATGAAAAAACATGTCGTATCAGAATAGGAGGAGATTGAAGAAGCGGTGAAATGTTCCCAGATGGGTGTTTTTGGGTGGTGAGAGCCAATGAGAATGTATGATTATGGAGGAATTTGGAATGACGGGGCTCATGGAGATTGAACCATGCTTTGGTTCTTAAATTTGGTTGGGCCCTTGGGCCAGGTTTTAATTGTTTTTGGTCAAACATTCTTCTAGGTTGTATAGATAGCCCTAGTCTGTCCATTTGCTGTACAGAGGTAACTCATGGTTGCTGTGATGCTTAACACTGCAACACTGATGTGTCAAATGTGATAATGGTTACTCATGGTGGACAATGTTTGGTGGAGCTCCCTGATTAAAACAAGCTTGGAGGCAGAAATGTAATCCACTTCCAAAATAGCTTGCCTCTGGAAACTCTATGAATGTGGAGAAACAATGAAAGTTATACAAGTGTTCAGGTCTTTCATGAATAGGGTCTCCATGAGTCATCTATAACTCAACGACACTTAACAACAAGAAGAACAACATGGGCAATATGTTGCATGATCCAGGAAGCATCAAAAGAAGATGAAGAGAATATACAGAGTCACTGTATCAGAAAAAATTGGCCAACCCTAAAATCTTTCAGGAAGTACCATATGATCAAGAGTTAATGGTAATGAAGGAAGAAGCTCAAGTTGCATGGAAGGCACTAGCAAAAAATAAGACCCAGGAAATAATGGGATACAAATTGAAATGTTTCACATGACAGATAAAGCCCTAGATGTGCTCACCAGTCTATGCCAGGAAATTTGGAAGACCTGGCCAACTGACTGGACAGGGTCCGTATTGCTTCCCATTCCCAAGAAATGTGATACAACAGATTGTGGAAATTATAGAAATTAATTGGAAATTATCATTAATATCACATGCATGCAAAATACTGCCAAAGATCATTAAAAAGCCAGAATGATACATGGATAGGGAACTGCCAGAAGCTCAGGCTGGATTTAGAAGAGGCCATAGCACCAGGGATATCATTGCTGATATCAGATCAGCAATTATTTGAAAGCTGAGGGGCTGAAAGCAAAGACTACCAGAAGAATGTCTCTATGTGCTTTTTTGACTATGCAAGACATTTGACTGTGTGGATCAATCCCAAACATTTAATTGTGCTCATGCAAACCCTATTCATAGGCAGTGGTGCAGACAGCACAAGGTACCATTACATGGTTTAAAATCAGGAAAGGTGTGTGTCAGGGTTGTATACTTTAGCCATACCTATTCAATCTTTATGTTAAGCAAATTATTTGAGAAACTGATCTCAAATGAAGAATGAGGCATCAAGATCAGAGGAAGACTGTTCAATAATAATCTGCATTATGCAGATGACACCTTGCTTGCTGAAAACGAGGAGAACTTGAAGCACTTGCTGCAGAGATAGCCTTCGATATGGATTGCATCTCAATGTTAAGAAAACAAAAATTCTCACTACTCGGCAGGTAGGCAATATCATGATAGATGGAGAAAAATTTGAGACTGTCAAAAGACTTCATCATACTTGAATCCACAATCAGTACACTTGGTACCAGCAGTCAGAGATCAGAGATGTAGATCAGGAATGTCTGTAGTCAGGGACCTTTCCAACTTGTTGAGGAACAGTGATGTCAGCAGATTAAGGTGCACCTGATTCAGGCGATAGTCTTTTTAGTTACTTGCTCTGCATCTAAGGGCAGGGCAATAAATAAGTCTGACAGAAGTAGAATTGATGCCTTTGCACTGTGGTGTTAGGGAAGAGTACATAATATCCCATGGACTGCCAAAAGAACAGATATGTCTCAGAGAAGGTGCTGCCAGAGTGCTCCTTGGAGGCAAAGATGATAAAGCTTCCTCTCACATACTTTGGGCATGTTGCTAGGAGAGGCTATTCGTTGGAGAGAGACATCATGTTTGGAAAGATGCAGGGCCAGCAAAAGAGAGGAAGACCCCCAACCAGGTGGATTGACACAGTAGCAATGGACCTAAGTGTGTCAGAGATTGAGGATGTCCTATCGTATACCATTGGTTCAAATCTGTTGTTCATAGGATCACTATGTGTTGTGCTCAACTAGATGGCACGTAAGAACAATAACTAATGGAATGTGTGTGCCTTTTTTTTGCTAGTGCAATGTTGCTGAAAATTTGGAATCCTATTGGACTTTGTCACCCTTCTTTCCTGTTTTACATTGATTTTCCCAGGCAGCTTGCTTTTCAAATTCTTATACAATCCATATTTACTGTATAAATCTAGTGGGGCTGGAGGATCTGCCAATTCTCTTGTCCTGAGATATTTTTTTCTTTTTTTATTAAATTTTATTAATTTTAATGAACATTTACAGAGATTTTGGGCTTTCGTTCATTCATTGTTGCACTATTTTCTCTACCCTCCTCCCCAGTTCGTTCTTCTTCCCCCCACCCCGAATGTCTGTTTTAACTGTCCAATTGCCACAGTGCTTGTCAAAGCCAGTTCTGATTAATCTCCTTTGTCAGTGTGTCCTTTACCATTCCCTATCACTCCTCCCTGAGAGAGACTTCACCCTGATTCATAAGGAAAAAGGGATGGAGTATTCTCTTACCTACTTCCTGCTGAAAAGGGACGCTGTAGGTTTCAGGGTGAAGATCTTCTCTCACTACTCTAAAGGGCCCCTTTGGCAATAGGAAACACATAGACTATTATGGAGATTGATTTTGGAATTTAGATGCACTGTTATCAATTGTGCTTAGCCATACATGTTCATATCCTTGAAGATGTATCATGGAAGTGTTGCAGCCTAGAAGACACAAATTTAACTAACAAGTTAAAAGTACATGAGTCAAAAATTAAAAAGCAATAATATCCCAAGTAGAGGCTCTAATAGTGGCACAAATCAAGTTACAGAGGGAAGTTAGTTCTAAAAGGCCTATTGACTAGCACTTTCTCTATTATAGTATAAAGGTTAGGAACCACAAGATGTAGAGGCTCAACTATGTCATTTATTGTTCTTAAGTTCTGGAACAAATTCCATCTACCATTGGGTTGTTTCACAGCTCGAAGTCCACATGCAAGGTAGAGGTGAAGTAAGGAACTGCTTATGAGGTTTTCCGTCAATTCCAACAACTAAGCAATAGTGAGAAGAGTTGGGACCTCAGAAGGCTTTTAGGACCAAATAGTAGGCTCTAGTGTCCAGGAGAAAATGAATATACTTACCAGTAATGTTAATGCTCACCCACAGCTCTTCTGGGAGATCTAAATCGTTGAAGCGTCCTCCTTTGTTTCCAGCTGGGAGCTGGGGCCTGTCAGTCCTGTCAGCCACGAGGACCTGATGTGAGCCACTTTTGGCCAAGTGTCTTTCAGATCCACACTTAAAGCAAGTGAGTGAGAGCTTCCTCTCCACTCCCTTGCCTATCTGTGGCTCTCGTCTGTGAGACTGTCTACTGAAGTGGCCCAGCTTTCCACAGTGGGAGCAATTCTGACTTTCCTTATTACCTTTGGGTGGCACCAGTCCTGAGATAATTCTTAAACCTTGAACTGAAACTCTGTCCTTCAAATTGCCTTTTAAATAAAACAGAAAAAAATAACACATTTAGTAAATATGTTTGCCTTGAACATTATACTTTCTTAAAGAATAATCTATGTAAGAGCAAATTAATAACAGTATCTACTAAAGTCTAAATTAATGATGGTGAAATAAGTCTGTGTGTGTGTGTGTGAGAGAGAGAGAGAGAGAGAATAAGTTAATACACATGAAAGAATGTAACTAGTGTCACTGAATTTACAGGTAGGAATTGTTGAATGAGCCGATGTTTCAACGTGTGTATTTTCACCAGAAACATACAGTTCTAATTCAAAGATCTCTTCTTCTATCTACTTCTTCATAGACCTAGAAACTACTAATCTATTTTTCACAGTTATAATTTTGTCATTACAAGCATTCTGCATCAGTATGTAACCTTTTGAGACTGGTTGATTGGTTGGTTTTCCCTTCATTCAGAATAACTCCATGGAGATCCATGCAGAGGTTGTATAAACCAATGGGGGTTTTATTTTGTTGTTGTTTGCCTTTAAATTGTTGCATAGTATCCCATGGTATGTAAATACCACAGATATATTCACCTGTAGAAGGACCTTTGGGTTGCTTCCACTTTGAGAAACTGCTGTGAACATACATTTACAAGTTTTTCTGTAAAGATAAATTTTATTTCTTTGGAATAAATGCTTACCAAAAAAAGATGTAGTGAGAATTTTTTAAAAATTATGTGGTGTGCTGATAGCTGATCCCCCTGAATTCAAGAGGGAGGAGAATTACAATCAGCATCAACAGCCTGTAACTAATTCCTATGAGGTCAGACATACTTCTACCCTCTAAAATTTTTCAACAATTCTGACACTAATGATTTCACCCATGATTTTACTTCTCTGCTAGGTTCAGTGATTTGTTGCAGTGACCACACAGATGTCATAGACAATACTCAAACTTCTAGGGTTTATTAGGGAGGTAACAGGTTGAAATTTAGAATCAGGAATGCTCAGGATACAGCCTCTTTTTAGCTGCACCCACATTCAGGCCTCTCTCTGGCTTCTACTGTAATCTTGCAAAGTATGATAAATAATGTTTAACTCTGCCAATTCTACTCCATCAACAAATGTAGGCCCAAAGAAATTCAGATTGGCAAACCTAGCTTCCCTGACAAGTGCCTTGAGGCATTTTCCAGCAAGCCTTTGAAATACTGTGGCATCATGAGCTTCAGAGTAATCAGTCTGTATCACCCTAGTTTCCTTGTACTGCTGTTTCTGATGCAGATGCATAACAAGCATTTGAAAAGACCATAGCTTGGATCAGGTGCACTTTAGTCTTTAAACTGACAGCATTGCTCTTCAGTACTTTGGAAAGATCCCTGACAGTAGATTTTCCTTATGCATCATATCTTTTGGTTTCTTGATTGTCGGTACCAAGTGTGTTAATTGTGGATCTAAGTATGATTAAATAGTTTACAGTTTCATTCTTTTCTCCATCTGTCATCATGTTGTCTATTGACCCAGTGGTGAGAATTTTGTTTTGTTTCGTTTTTTGATGTTCGGGTGTAATCCATTATTTTCTGCAGCAAGTGTTTCAAGTCCTCAGTTTTTAACAAGCAAGGTTGTTTCTTCTGTATTACTCAGGTTGTCAATAAGTCTTGCTCTGGTCTGATGACACATTCTTTATCAAAAAGTCCAACTTCTCAGATTATTTTCTGAGCATACAGATTGAATAGGTCTGAAGAAAGGATACAGCTTTGATGCACACCTTTTTTTATTTTAAACCATGCAGTGTTTTCTTGCTCTGTTCAGACAAAAGCTTCTTGGTGTAGGCCTAGGCTAAAAAAAAATCTATGACCTCTTTGTCTTGCCCTCAAGCTCATTGCTTTTAAATTGTAACTTACTCATAACTGATCATCCATTGGGTTTCCAAGGCTGTAAATTGCATGGGAGGAGATTGCTCATCCTTCTACCTTGGAGAAGCTGGTTAATTCAAACTGCTAGAGAGATGCAGCCTTTCTGCCAGCAGCACAACTCCGGTGGACTATGCCACCAGAGCTTTGGTTTTGGGATTTCGTTTCCCCTTTAAAAATTTTATAGTTTCACAGTTTATATTTAAGAGGGTTTTTTTAATTAAAATTTTTAGTAAAAGTTTATAAATCATGTTATTTTGCTGTTCATTCATGCCCACTTTGTTTTATAGCATTAGTTATAATTTATTTGTAGAATTAATTAATTAAAATGTCTAATCAACTCTTTAACTTTTCTCTCCTTTTCCATCTCTAGTAACCATCTAAGTATAATTCTGTATGTAAAGCTTTCCATAGCTTTGTGTGTGTGTGTGTGTGTTTCACACATTCCTTTATTCACATTGTGTTTAAAACACTCATTCATATATAATGTGCTTTATCAAATTAATCACCATTTTATTATCCTGTCTGCCCAGGTCCCCGCTGGCTCTCTCCTGACTTATTCACACCCCTACACTCACCCACCAAACTCTGTTATCTTAGTGATTTTCGTCTTTCGCATTTTCCACCTCCCTTGCCTCTTTCCTCTTTCTCTTCTGGACTTTTATACCCATCTTAGTTTTCTTTCTATTTTTGCAGTAAGGGTCTAATGCAGACAGAACGATGCACAGCCTGCTTCTATCAAGACTATAGCCCAGGAAATCCGATGAGGAAGAGCTTTGTCTTATAGAGTAACTTCTAAAATTAGGAAAGGCATGGTGAAAGTGTTACAGCCTTTCATCATACTGAATCAATCTGTATGCTTAGCAAATAATCCAAAAACCAGAAAGATCAACAACAGCCTAGATATCCAGATGCTTGCTGAATGTGAAGAAGACTTGAAGCATTTACTTGAATTGAACCTCAGCATAAGACAAATCTCCTTACAACTGGTCCAGTAAACAGTATCATGATAAACAGAGAGTGTATTGAAATTGTCAAACATCTTCATTTTATTTGAATCTACTAATACCTATAGATGGAGAATTCAAGGAAATCAAACAGTGTTGTACTAGGAAATACACTGTAAGAGCCCTCTTTAAAGTATTAAAAAGCAAAGATGTGACTTCGAGGGCTAAGGTATACCTGACCCACATCGTGGTGATTCAAATCATCTCATATGTTTGTGAAATCCAAGCATTGAATAAGGAAGACAGAAAAATAAAATAGACTACGCCTTTAAACTATGGTGTTGGCAAATAATATTGACTAGAGCATGGACTGTCAGAAGAATGAACCTCTGGCTTGGAAGAAGTATACACAGAATGATTCCTAGAAATAAGGATTGCACAACTTCATCTCATGTGCATTGGACATGCTGTCAGGAGCGTCCATTTCCTGGAGAAGGTCATCGTGCTTACTAAAGGCTCAGTGAGAAAGAGGAAGACCCTCAGACAGATCGACACAGCGTCTGCAACAGTAAGCTCAAACATAGCCATGATTGTGAGGATAGCACAAGATCAGACAAGATCATTCTGTAATGTATGAGGTCACTATGAATTAGAAATACCCAGCAACAACATAAAATCATTTGGAGTCAGAGCTGACTTGCTAACAATACATTTGACTGTTTAGAGATTTAAAGATTTATGAGAGCAGATTACCAGGTCTTTTCTTCCACAAACTGGCTAATAAATTTAAATTCCAAGTGGTTATCACTAGGGCTGCTTTATACGTAGAGAGAACTACAGATAGATAATGACAGAGGCATATAGATTTAGTTTTATAGATATATATGTAATTCTCATTTATCAACATGGATGGATTCCAAAGATGAGGTCGGGTCACTATTTGAAGTTGGCATGATGTGAAAGTCCGGGGCCATGTTGTCTTTGGCGGTAGTGCCACCCTCCTCCAGCCCCATCCCAGGTTGCTCACCACTTGTTCATCTCAGCTTTTCATAGCTTTTTATAATGGTGACCTTATACCATAATAATTCTTCTGTGACTGATTTATGTCGCTCAGCATAATTTTCTCTTGAGTTATCCATTCTTTTGCAATGTTTCATGAATTACTGTTCTTTGTGTCACATAATACTCCATTGCCTTAGTGTGCCATAGTTTAAATACACACCAGTGTTGTATAAGTTCCAATCTCTCCACACCTTCACCAGAATTTGTTGTTTGCTGTATTGCAGAACTTTGGTATTGCTGCCAGGGGTGGGAGGAGGATAATATCTCATTGCTGTTTTTATTTGCTGGTCTGTGATTGGTAATAAGGACACTCTGGCAGCCTAGTGGTAAGGAATCATACCACCAACCCAAAGGCATGTGATTTGAATCTACCAGCTGCTCCACAGGAGAAAAATGAGCAAGCTCTTCCTGTGTGATTTATTACCTATGAAAACCCGCTGAAGGATCAGCTATGGGTCAGTTCCAACTCAGTGATACATAACAACAATCGTTAATGATCTTGAGCATATATGTGTTTATGATCAGTTTTAAATTATTATTTATATAAGGTGTGAGGTTTAGGTTGTTATGTGTCATCAAGTCGCCTTCAACTATAGCAATCCTATATACAATAGCTCTGAACCTTGCCCTTACCTGAGCCAGTCTCACTCTCTCCAACAAACTTGTCTCCATTACACCAGTTACTTAGTTAATCCATCTCATCCGGGATATTCCTTTCCTATGCTGTCCCTCTACCCTCCCAAACATGAAGAGCCTCTCTAGGGACTTGTCCCTCCTGGCCACATGCCCAAAGTATATGAGACAGAGCTTCAAAATCCTTGCCTCCAAGGAGCAGCCTGGTTTCACTCTCTCTAGGATAAACTTGTTTTCTCTCTTGGCAGTCCATGGATGTTCAACACTCTCTCCAGTTCTACAACTCAAAGGCATCGATTCTTCTTTCAACTGTAGTCATTGTCCAGTTCTCTGATATGGAGCTTTATTTTTCTCCCTATGGATGTTCAATTTATCCAGCACTATTTGTTGAAAAGATCATCCTTCTTTCATTTTCATTCCAATTCATAGTGACCCTATTGGGCAGAGTAGGGTCCAAAAAGGTTTTTATGGAAGCAATCAGCTTCATCCTAATCCCACTCTTAATCACTGTGTTACTGTAACTTCTTGAAAGATTTATAATATGCCTTAGCATCAGCCAGGGAGCTCCAGTAGCATAGTGGATAGGAAGTTGCACTGGCAAGATGGGTAGTGTTTTCCCATGCAGTTTGCAGTAACTGAAAACCTGCTGCAGGATCATCTGAGTCAGTTCTTACTCCATGGCAATGAGGAGTTTATTTTAGTGTAAGATAGAATGAGTCTTTATTTATTATTCTTTTCCAAAATTGGTTTAGCTTCCTCATTATTCCTTTCCTTCTCCTTGTTTTGAGTTTTTGTGGGATTTTTTTTTCTTTTTAGTTTTGAGATAAGAAGTTCTGGTGGTGTAATCTATAGCATATTGTACTCCTAACCAGAAAGATACAAGTCACCAGGGGCTCTGAGGACGAAAAATGAGTCTTTTTCTCCTAAAGATTTATAGTCTTGGAACCTCAGTGGAAGGTCAGTCACTAAGAGTCAGAACCAACTCTTGATGGCAGTGAATGAGTCTTGAGAGAAGAATTTAGATGATTGATTTGAGACTTTTCCTTTTTTTGCTAATTGTATGCATTTTTAGCTCTATGAATTTCTCTCGTTACTGCTTTAGCTGCATCTCACATATGGTGTAATTTAATTTTCATTCAGGACTATGAATTTTTAAACATTTTTTTAGACTTTCTCTTTGACCTGTAGATTATCTAGAAGGGTTTTTTTTGTTTTGTTTTTTTCTTTCTTTTTTTTTTTTTTTAAGTTTCCAAGTGTTTGGAGATACCTTGTTTGTTTGGTTTTGTTTTTTCTTACTGGTATATGATTTTATTCCATTTTTATCAGAGAACATGCCTGGTTTAAATTGTTTTTTAACAGACATTCTTCTAAGTGGTCTAGCACTGGTCTGTATGTTGCTGTACAGAGGTTACTCTTGTTTGCTGTGATGTTAATTACTGTGACACTGATGTGCCAAATGCAATAAGGGTTACCCGTGGCAGTGTTTGGTGGAGCTTCCCAATTAAAACAAGTTTGGAAGCAGGAGTGACATCTACTTCTGAAATAGCTTGCCTCCAGAAACTCTATGAACAGTGCTCAGGTCTTTCGTTCATAGGGTCGCTATGAGTTGTCTTAAGACTCAACGACACTTAACAACAACATACTCTGTATGATTTTGCATCTTTAAAACTTGTTGAAGTTAGATGATTCAGGATAAGTATATCTGGTAAATATTGTATGGGTGCTGAAAAAAAATACGCATTGTGCAGCTGTTGGATGTGATGTTTTAAGCATGCTAGTGAGACTGTTGGTTTCATGGTCTCGTTTTTCTAGTCATGAGGAATTTTCAATATTCTATTTGAATTTATTTTTCTTTTTCTGAGCGTATCAGTTTGTGTAATGTTTTTTTCAGTATCACTGGAAATCAGTCTCTTCAAGTAGTCATGGGCATTTCCCTTCTTCATACAGAGATGCTGCCGCATGACATTCCCAACTGTGGACACCTCAGCCCTCTCTGACATTAGCCTGTTAAAGGGAAATGTCAGCTTTCCTACCTAGTGGCTTTATGAGTCTGGGCTTTGTCAAAAGGAAGGACTGAAAAATTTTCATTTCCCTGGGGGCAAAAAAGAAGCCTGACCTCAAGGACACAAACACATCCTTTGGAAACTTGCTTTGGTAATTTTGGAATGCCCCAAAGTAGAACATTTTGAACGTTCTCTATGACGATATTGCTACTTAATCCTGTTTTGTGCATTTTATTTGCATCATCTTATTTAATTCCAAGAGCAGGAGTAAGTGATATTATTAGACCCAACTTTCAAAAAAAAAAAAGGAAATTGAGGCACAAAGAAGTTGGATGATGAGTCAGAGGTCAGTCAGCTAGAGGTAGTGAATCCCAGATTCAAAACTAATCTTGACTCCAGAGATAAAATTTTTACCCCTTTTCCAGATATGTGATGACCGTTGAGTTTCACCTTGCTTTATTATGATTGTTTGTTTGCAATGAAGATTGTGAAAGGAGTGCTTTTTGAATTCTAAGCATTATTGCAAAACTTAATGTCACTTAAAAGGAGCCTTCATGCCATAATATATTACATATTGGGCTGCTACCAGAAAAGTTGGTGGTTCAAAAATATTTACAGCCTTAGAAAACTGATGGAGGGTTACCATGAGTTTAAATCAACCTGATGGTGATGAGTTTGGTTTTTGGAATGTTGCTTAAAAGAATGCTTCTAATTAGAAATGGTTTCTGTTTTCTTTCTTACAAAACCACGTAGATTAATATCTGGCAGCCAGAGTGTGGTAGAGCAAGTACATATTTTATATGATCTAACCAGTCCATATCTTTTCAAATGTTTGGAGTAAAGGATATATGTAAAAAGAAAATTTTTTTCTGTTTCTCTAAGTAGGAAACCAAGGTTTTGTTTGAAAGTTCTTGCATTTTTATTTAGCTTTTGAGGGCTCAATAAAAAAATTAACTGAATTATTTCTAATGATATATATCTGTTATCTATTGTATTTTTTAATACATTTGGGATACTTGTTCAAATCCAGGTCTCTGCCAAGATCAGGAAGCAGTGTTCCATAGGGTCATTTTGAGTTGGAGCTGATTGGACTGACCCTAACAATAACAAAACAAGTGGAAGGATTCACAAATCATATATAAATAGGAGTTCCCCAGAGGTGCATGGTTTGAATCCACCAGATGTTCTTCTGGAGAAGGAGGGACAATCTCCTCCTGTACCTGTCAGATCTGATTTGATGGTACAGACACAAAAATAATAAAATTTTAAGAAAATAATGTAAAATAAGAGTTCATGCCATTACATTTAAGCTCTACTTTAGGGAGGGGCTTTTTGTAAAGCAGTTGAAAGGTAACCAAGTTTTTCTCTTCAAAAAAGATTCATGCTGTTCTTTACCTTGCTTTTTTAGTGAAAACATTAAAATTTTTCCTTTCATTTAAAATGTGGAATCAAGTTTCATTTACATACATATTCTATGTACTTGATGCTATAATCTAACAGTTTGTTCTCTTCCTTGTAAACACAAAATGTTAAATATAAATTTTCTGTGGTGGTTTGTTTAGAAAAAAATTTATAATTTCCCCTAAAGTCACCCACTGATTTGCATTTTTTCCATAAATTTCCACAGGCATTTAGTCACAATGTGATTTATTGGAAGCAGTTTTTTTTCAGATTCTTATTGAGTTATCTATGCTGTTTGAATAAATACTTTGTTGATAAATTAAGAATCCTTACTAATTCTAGACACAGATAAACCACAGGAATGAGCTTTGAAACTCACAATTAATTCATTAAACAGATATTTTTATCGCACCTACTGAGTCCTGCTTGATATTTGGGGTAAAGGATGAGGAGGACATGATTAATGATTGTAGAGAGCCACGTTCTACAAGAAAAAGGCTTCAGGAATTCACAGCTTTGAGAGGATGAAAATATAAAACAAACAGATCATTAATTTTGAAATTCAGGTGGTTTGTACTTTTAACAAGATGATACTCCAGACGTCATTTTCAGAAATGTTTTCTGTTCATTATAATATATGTACCTCATTTACATGCCTGATTGGCCTTTTTATCCCCTTTTTAACATAATACTAATTAATAGACTTTGCAGCTGTTTGCTTAATTTTTTAAAAAATGTTTTTCTTAATATCCCTTTTTCCTAAGGAGTGGCATTACCATCTTACTGGTTATTTTGAGGAGTAGGATGGTCAGTCCAATTCTAGAATTACAAAATTTCCTGCAGAAGTGAAAGTTTAAGCTTGCCGTGAGCATCTGTTGTTCACTGTGCCAATTATCTATCTCTTTACTTCTTGGTCACTGTAAGCATCATTAGATGTGTTTAGAATAGCTGAGTTACTGTGCTCATCCATCCTCTCCTTTGGAATGCGTTTCTGCTAGTTCTTAGGAGGATAGAGTTAAATACAGTGGCATCTGAGTGGTACTGTGAGTTGAATGTTGGGCTGCTAACTGAAAGGTTGGCAGTTTGAACCCAGTTGTCACTCTGTGGGAGAAAGATGAAGCAGCCTTGGAAACCCTATGGAGAATTTCTACTCTGTCCTAAGGGTCACTGTGAGTGGGAATCGACTTGGTGGCTGTGGAGACCCTTAGAGATCTTCGTTAGGGTCTGGGCTTTGTTGAAGGTGTGCATCAAATGCTAAGCATCACGTAAGAGGAACCTGCAAAATATACTACGAGTCTAACAGTTTCTGTTAAAGGGCAAAAGGAACGAAATGGAAGTAGCGGGAATGACGTCTTCTTGCTTAACTAACAACCAAAAGATGATGACATTTTCAAGTCCTCCTGAAGACAGGCTGTTGAATTCTCCTGCTTTGTTTGTTTTGTGATCTGTTTGTTTGTTATCATCTCAGTCCAGAATACAGTGAGAGCTTTGAGTCAGAACTCAACAGTACTGCCTTGTTTTTTCTGGGTCTCACAAGTTTTTTGGCTTTGACAGGGTGTGGTCTTACTGCTTTTTATCATTTGTTTTAATGGAAAATGTTTGAGTTTTCCTTTTCAGATAGATCTCTGCCTTACATAGGTTCTGACTTGGCAGATTCTGTAAACCCCCTAAAGTCGAGAATTCCCCTTTGCTTTGTTTCATATATATTTTCAGTGTCACACAGTTGTTTGGTGGTGTTTGCAATAGAATAAAACTCTTCTCAATCCTGTGCCATTATCACAATCTCTCATTGTACATCTTTCTCTCTTTCTCTGACCTCTCACCTTTCCTAGCATGATGTCTTGTCTCCAAGAACTGTTCCCTCCTGATAACATGCCCAAAGTATGTGAGATGGACTTTCACCTTCTTTGCCTCTAAGGAGTACCCTGGTTTCATTTCCTCCAAGATATATATGTTCTTTTGGCAGTCCACGGCATATTCAGTACTCATCTCTAACACCACAACTCAAAATTATCAATTCTGTTATCCTTATTCACTGTCCGGCTTTTAGATGCATAGGAAGTAATTGAAAATACTATGGCTTATAGGGGCTTCAAAACATTTGTTGCTTGAATAAATAACTCTTCTAAAAAAATAGAAAATTTCAAGGTGTGAGCAAATGAAAGCAAGAATATGTGAAAGCTCAGTTGAGAAACTGCAGATAGGAGTGACAGGGAACAAGGGTGCTTTTTCGAGAGCTGCCAAGCAGTATGATATGTAATTTATCTTTTCCTGAATTCTGTGATTGACAGTAGTTATATTTTAAGTGTCTATTGTGTACCCTACTGGTGACCTTACTGATATCTTTTGAGAAAATTGTTAGAAGATTATTTTAACTACAATGGTTCAGTGATATATTTGACATCAAATAGCCAGACACACAAAAATTTTGTTCCAATTCATTCTGCTCTTTGCCAAATTGGTTCTCTTGAAACCCTGAGCTACTTGAGACTTCCATTCCACTCCTGTTTCAAGGGCTACTTTGTAGATTTTTACCTTTCACTCCTCCTCCTGTTATTCTTGTTCTGGAGATGGCACATACACGATTGTCTGGCTTCCTTATATGTTGCTGAGAAGCATTCCTTTTCCTGCTTGTGTGACGGTATGGTGCAGTTAAACTCAGCAGGCATCTTATTACCGATCTGTCATTCTTCTTCAACCTACTGCCATTGAGTTAATTCTGACTCACAGAGACCCTGTAGGATAGCCTAGAACTGCCCCAGGGGGCTTCTAAGGTTGGAAATCTTTCTAGAAGCTTCAGAATGACTGGTGAGCTTGGATTCCTATTGATTTCTTTCCAGTTGAGCACAACTCATAACAATCCTATGACAAAAGGCCTGAAGGCCCTCTACAACTATCTACATTTTTCAAAGTTGATAGAGTTTCCAGAGGCATGTTATTTAGGAAGTGGATGCCGTTGAATACTTTGACCACTGCACCATGAGGTAAACTATGTAAGGTAAACTGCTGGACACTTGAACATAAAGACAAACTAGACATAACACTTTAAAAAATATTATAGGCTATACCATTTTATATTTGATAGTCATCTCTTGGATAAGAAAATTGGATCTGTTCCCTAGTTTTCTATAATATATGTGAATCTTGTAAACTGTTCTACCTACAACTAATCATGACCCTGAAATTAACCTGCTTCAGTTTAAATAAGAAATGTCCAAGTTTCTTTTGCTGTACCTATCAGTCATTCACACTTTTGCAGCACCATGATCATAATGCCCTTGAAGAGTTGTCCCCTGGTTTTTATTAGGTTCTGATGCATATTAATCCTGTGTACAAGACTGCAGAACTTTGTCCAGTCCTATATCAGCCTTTGAGCACACTTGTCAGTCTATCTCATTGAGGGTCTTCCTCTGTTTATACTTTCTACTAATCATGATGCCTAGTCTCTCCTGTTGACATATGCAAAGGTACATGAGGTGAAACCTCATCAGCCTCTCTTCTAGGGCTACACATTGTCCAAGACAAATTTGTTCATTCTGGCAGCTGTTCATTATTCTTTATCAATACCATAATTCAAAGATACCAATTTTTCTTCAGTCTTCTTTATTTATTAGGCTGCTTTCCCATAAGTAGGTAATTGAAAATGCTGTCTTGCGTCAAGCACACATTAATTCTCAAAATGACTTCTTTTGCTTTTTGCAAATGCTTTTTACAAACTTTAAAGAGGTCTTTTGACGCAGCTTTGCCCAGTACAGTATGTCATTTGATTTCTTGATTGCTGCTGCTCTGGATGTTGATTGTGGATCAAAGTCAAATGTCCTTACTTTCCTGAAAATGTTATGAAGAGCAAGATTTCTAGTTCTTTGACTGTGGTTTCATTAAGCTTGATTATATCTTAAATTTCACTCATATTTCTCATGAACTGAAAAAAAATGAAACCTTGATGAATTCTTTACTAAATTTCAGTATTTGCATTTTCTTCTTTTGAAGGAGCAGTAGGGCAATGATAAAAATAATACATGTTTTATATATAGGCACGTACAACTTACCAGCTTATTGATGAATAAAAGCCAAACAGAATCAAACATTCTTAAGCACTAATTTAAAGCCATCTTAGATATATTCATTTTATTAGAAGGTATTAGCACATACTCATGGCATTGGTTTTTATTCTAATCCCTAGGAAGCAGTGAGCAACCTGTTTCTGTAGTAGCTGTACTTGTCTTTACCTATCTGTACATTGTGTATGCCCACGAATGCCTTGAAATGTCCTGACTTACTAAAAAGGTTGGTCATGAAAAACTTAGACTCAGTACCAGACTGGAGGTAAAGGAATTTGTACCAAGCTGTCTCTCTCCTATTAGTTCAAACAGTTCCTCTTCATTTGGACCGTTTTTATGTTGGTCATAAGTCCGTGATTAAAAACCTTTGTTTGCTTTTCCTTCCATTTCTGTAACTTAATCGTTGCATATTTAATAGGAATGATAGTTTTTTTTAATACCCATGAATGTCTGTCTTTATGAATGAAATTATTTTTCCATCTTGGCTTGCTTTTCCATCATGATCCCAGGAAAGATAAGATTTCCCCTTTATAGGGGAAATAATTTTGAAACTTGAAAGATGGCCTTATTATATGCCAAAGGCAAACGGATGGAAGAGGCAGAGTTAGGGCAGGCAAGTGATTAGATGTGACCTTTCATTCTGATCCCACCCCATCCCCACCCCTCTGGAGCTCTAGTGGCCAGTTGTTTTTGCGTGCTGTCAGTTGGAGCCACTTCACAGCTGATCCGCCAGCACATTTTCAGATACTGTAAATCACACAGGAGGAGATTGTTTATCTTTCTCCCAGAGAGCATCTAGTGGATCCGAACCACATGTCTTTGGATTAGCAGTGCAACTCCTTACCACTAGGCCACCAGAACTCCCTTTTGTAGCTCAAACCTACCAGTTGTTCCGTGGGAGGAAGATAGGCAGTCGCCTGCCATGTGATTTGTTGCCTCTGAAAACCTGCTGGAGGGGCAGCTGTAGTTAGGTCCAATTCTCAGGTACACAACAAGCCGTCTATGGAACTAAAATTGTGATTGGGATGTAGCGATGGTATGTTGAGAATAAAGTCTAAAGAGAAGAAATCTATGTCCTATTCCCTTTAAAAAAAAAAGAATTGTATTGGCTTGCATACAGTCTTTCATATATGTTGTACATTGTTTTATACAATCATTCATATACATTGTATTTTATATAATCAGTTATATTGATCTATACCTTTTACAGCCCATCTCTTCAAGTCCCTTTTCTATTTTTACCACCCCCCACATCTGCTCACTAACCTCTGCTGTCCTACTGATTTTGGCCCTTCTCCTTCTTCTGCTCCCCCTTCTTCCCTTCCACCTTCCTTGTTGGAACATTTATACACATCTTGTTCAGTCATAATCATGTTTTCATAACAGTGGTCTTATGCAATATCTGTTCTTTTGTGACTGAGTTATTTCACTTATGCTATATATTCACTAATGCTCTCTAGCCTCTCCCATGTTGTGTAATATTTTATGACTTCTTGAAGCTCAAGGTAGAAAACACCTTGCAGAGTTACCACAATAGAAGCAGTGACAGCATAGTAAAAATGTGGCACCATGTGGTTAAGTAGAGAGAAGATTCCTGGGCATCTCAGGAATCCCCAAATTAGCACATGCCTTGGTAGGTAGATTGGAAGCCAGTTAACGTGTTGATGGAGATGCTGTGGGGAGGAGCACATTGACACTGACACTAACTAGCAGCTGGCTGCAGGTGTAGATGAAGTGACCTAGAGTCAAGATGTCTTCAACACTAAAACTGAGAGAGCACACATAGCCAGGCATGACCCTTGAGTGCCCAGTCTACAACCCATCAGGATCCAGCAGCAGCATCACGCTGGGACTCAGAGCCAGGCTCAATCCAAAATCCCTCTGAGATAGCACAAGGGTGTGTGTGTGTGTGTGTGTGTGTGTGTGTGTGTGTGTGTGTCTCCTCTTTACCATAGTGTAGTTACCTAACTCCATCCCCAGCTGACCATCGCCCAGTACTATCTATCAATTCTGAATCATAATTATTTTATTGTTACTAGGTGCTGTTGAGTCAAGAACAGAGCAAAGTTGTCCCCTAGGTTTCTAAGACTCGCCTTTAAGGGAGCAGAGTGCCAGGCTCTTTTCTGCAGTAGAACAATTAATTGGTGGGTTCAAACTCTAGACATTTTTGGCTAGCAATTGAGTGCTTAATCACAGTGCCACCAGACCTCCTAGCTTATTGGAAGAAGGGGGGAAAATTGCAAACCTGTGCACTTGTCTAAGAAATGTAAGTTATAAAGAACTGAGCTACCATTGAATGCAAGTTGAATAAATCAGTTACAAAAAAGTAAGAAGTTACATTTTCTTGGCACATGTTTTATTTAGTGTGCTATAAATGACTGATCCTGCCACAGCAAAATAGTCTCTACAGTTACATTTATAGCATTTACATTTAAATTTTGGACTCCTCATTTTCAGTTGAACACAGCTAACTCCAATAGTTGCCTGAATGACGTTGAAGATGGCTTGCATTTGGGATGCCTGATCTAATTGATCTCTGTCTCAATTATTTGATCATTGAATGTGAGATTTTTATTTTCTTATCTATTCATTTAAAAGGTCTGAATGAAATGAAAATAGCACAGTTGTGCAATAACTGCAATGTAGTCTGACTGGTTAACACTACTAAATGGATATGCTGTGTCATAGGCACCACCACTGTCTCTTTGACATTTCATTCATCTGCTGACAAACTGTATTTGGAAGAAATAGGGAGTTTAGAGAGTTCCAAAAGGAATGTATGAATATGTGGGCTCTAATAAAAGCAAGTATATCTCAGATAATTATGTATTACTTATCTATAAATGTGGAGCTAGGTTGTTTTGAAAGTCCACCTGTCCCTCTCTTTTTATTGTAAAAAGCTGCCACAAAAGTCAGGGAAAATTATCCTTTAGATCTCCCATTTTTCATCCTGATAACTACATTTTGAAAAACATTTTATTAATTACCTAATCTAATAAAAATACTAACATAGGATAGAGGCTTAGTCTATAATTATGAGGTGAAGCTTCACCTCATATACTGTGGGCACACGGCCAGGAGGGATCAGTCTTTGGAGAAGGACAGTATTCTTGGAAGGGTGGACGGACAACACAGGAGAGGAAGACCCTGGATGGCATGAATTGACACAGTAACTGGGGCAATGAGGGTAGGTGTGTTGGAGTCAGTGAGATTGGCTCAGGATGGGGTAGGGCTCAGAGGTATTGTAAATAAGGTTGCTGTGAGTTGTGATGGCGCATAACAACTATGAGGTAAATTGTTTTAAATGATTAATTTTAAATCAACTTTGTTTAGGGATAATTTATGTACAAAAATATACCTATTTAAATGCAGTAAGACATATCCATTTTAAGTATGTAATTCTATGTCCGCTTGTTCCCTTTAATTTTGGTTCATCATAGTTATATCCTTTGATATCATCAAGCATTATCCTTTCAGGATTATTTGAATCCATATGGGAAAAGACAGCGTTCATACTGGATGTTCACAGGGTCACTGGGTCGTACTCAACTCGACTGTACCTGACAACAACCCAGCAGTTATGCTGTCCCATATTAGAAGTAATCCCAAAATTATTTCTTGGTGTGTGAGTTCATATGTATTTATCAACTAAATAATGCTGTTAAAAGTTTTTGACAGAAAGCAAACAAATTTTTTCACAGAGTAAAAAGCAGATGTTAAAGATTTGCAGGAGACCAGAGAATCCATGTAGCAAAATTGGTTTTTAATCAAGAGAGTATAATGTTTTTCTGAACTTTACGAGCTATTTCAAATTCTTACCTTCCAAAAGACTTTTGGGAAATGTCAGATGAATTTTCGTGGATTTTTTTATTATATTTCCTTATTCTATTGTCTTCACTCTTGAAGCATTCTAAAGCAGAGAACATATCTACTCCCCTTGGAATGTCCCTCCATGTATGAGTAAATGTTTGTGTAAAAGTAGGTGTTTGAATTCTGTGTTCTTCTTTGTTCTTTATTTGTGGTCTTTCCATTTGTATCCTTTGTATACCAAGGATATTATTATTATTATTATTATTATTACAAGGAATAAAGCTTGTCTGTTAAACTGCAGTGGAATAACAAATGATGTCTCAAAGGAATGAGGTTAGCAGAGTCCAAATTCTAAATTGGTGGTCCAATTCGGGTAGAATTCATGCACTGGTTCTTCCTGTCTTGCTGTGCACCATTTTGGACCAGTCATCCAAGCTTGCCATCTAAAGGTCCTTGATATAGTTAGTGGTCACATAAATACAAAAAGATGTAACTTTAGAAAAGGCTGTGAAGAAGAGGTATGCCAAGAGAGCCTAAGAGGACTTCAGATTTGATTGGCCATGAAGTTTGGGGAAAACTCCTGATAGAGTGAGGATTGAGCCAAGGGTTGCGGGCTGAATTAGAGTATGGGACGAAAAGGGAAAGCTGGCTGAGGCTCAGCAAACAAGGCCTATCCTGGGGACTGAAGGTTGGAGAGGCTCTTTGGGTCAGCAGGACTCCCTTTGATGGTCATGTGGGGGCACTTGGGTGTGATCCAGTTCAGTCAAAGATTTTAAGGGTGTTAGTGGGGGATGATTTTAGATTTCTATTCCAAAACAAGACCCTGGTCGGATATCCAGGTATGCCCATATTACCCACATAGTAGGAAAGTAGACTAGATTGTACTCCAGGTACAATGTCAAATTCTTGAGTGGGCTGGGATGGCAGTTTTCAAGTAGAAAAGAACCTTTATTTGGGGGGAAAAATCAGGAAGCAAAAAGCATTAGGACTTTAGGGTGCCAGCTGGGCAAGTGGTAAGAGTAATCCTAAATTCTAGTTCCCAGAACTGATATGAGATACAGGCAACAGAACCAGGTTGAACAGGGGTGGATGAGGGCATTCTAGCTACATTTTGTATTTAGACATTCTGTCTAAATATTGTATGCCCATTCTCATTCCACATCTCAAGAAAAGATTAATTAGGGACAGATCATCTAGCCCAACAAAGTAGAAGATACTTCATGATTCAATGTAAACAAATGAGAAATCAGAATTTGTTATTTATGAAAAAATGTTATCACTACCTTGGCTTGAAGGCAGTGGTTTTGTGTATAAATCATATTTTCCTTGTAAAAGACACATCTTCCTTTGTGGTTGTTTCCACAACTCTGTCCTTCATTTAGATGCTGAGCTTTAAGGAGCTACATTATGATTTTATCTTGTAATATCTTTAAAACATAAGATTTCTTTTAAAGTACTCTTAGCATGCAAATTCTTTCAAATTATGACCAGTTTGGAGTTTGCACCAGTATTTCTCCAACTTTGTTTCCTTAATATGAACCTTTATAGCAGTATTGATACAGTCTTAGTGTGACTGTTAAATTGGTTTTGGCTGGATGAAAAGCACTCCTGAATTTTTAACAAAAATGTAAATAATATTTTTATAGACTTATATATTTCAATGTATAGTATTTTGATGGAGCCATATTACAAACCTAATCAGTGCTTTATGAAAATTAGATGAGTGTGGAAATTTTAGTGCCATGAGTAATAGCTTTAATAAGTTTTGTAGAATTAATCTTTTAATCATATTATTTTCAATTAAATTTTTTTATCAAATATTAGTATTTTCAGGAACTATTTTCCCCCCTTTTTTTCTTCACAAGTTAAAAGTCTGTCTTTCCTTTTTAAGGAGAAATGTTTATAGTGGGATCCCCTAAAATGAGCAAACCGGACTATGATTTCCCAATCCCAGCACTATTCACATGTGGTGTTGTATGCCATCGAATCAGAACTGACCCATTGCTGGCCCTGCAGTGGGTTTTCAGAGGCAGTTAATCACGCGGGAAGAGATTATACAACCTTCTTCTGCTAAGCAGCTGGTGGATTCAAACTTTATGTCTTTGGGATTGCAGAGGAGCTTCTGACCACCAGGCCACCTGAGCTTCCTATTGGCACTTGGGGATATATAATTCTTTGTGATGGGGGCTATTCTGTGCGTTTTCAGCAGCAGCCCTGGCTTCTACCCTCTCTCTCCAAGTTGTGACAACCAAAAGTGTCTCTAGACATTGCCAGATGGTCCCTGCAGGGTAAAATTGGTCTTCATTGAGAATTATATTTATGTATTTCAGTCTCACATACACAGTTCTATATGTTGGAGGTTTTTTAAGATACATATGATACCATGGTATTTACATGATTTTTAATGTTAAAATAGTACTATTTATAGATACAGCCATCTGTCATAATAAAAATGTGCATAAGAATGATACATGATGACTCCAGGATAGACTTTAGCTCAGGAGAGAGAGAATGGGAATGAATGAAGTTGGTGGATTTTTGTCACATTTGCAACATTTTAGGTTTGAGAGAGTGATCAACCAATTGTTAAATCTGAAAGGGCTGTGAGATTCCATCCCCTCAAATATATTAAGATCGGCTCCTTTTCAACTCCAGAGACATAAGATATTGTAATGAAATTGTACTTATTAGGGAGCTCTGTTTTCTCTAGTGGTAAGAAGTTGCAGTGTCAACACAAAGACACGTGATTTGAATCCACCACTGCTCTGTGGGAGAAAAATGGGCATTCTCCTCCTGTATGATTTACTGCAGCTGAAAACCCACTGGAGGGTCACCTATGCGTCAGATCCAGTGTAATGACACATAACAGCAGCAGCAGCAGCAGCAGCATACTGTCATGCACACATCAGGTTGCCACTTCTCTGTATATGAGACAGATTCAGTTACACATGTTAAATACGAGACGTCATTTACAGAAAACAGGACCCCATAGACATTAAGAGATTGACGAGGTTACCCTCTTTCCTATAGGTTGTTTCCTTCCTCATTTCATATGAACTGTTTAAATTTAATGGTTCATTTGACTTTAAATGTTGGTCAACTGTGGTACTTTAAAGAAATAGTACACAAGTCATCTGGTTTTATGATTGTGTATCGTGGATATTTTGTATTTGTCTGATAGTAGACAAAACGCTTGTGTCTCCGGTATTTCTGAGTGTTATTAGTGATTGAGCAGTTCATAGCTGCCTTCTGTCTGCCTGCCATTGAATGGATGTATCCTGTGCTTGAATTAATTAATTCCATTTTTATAATTTTATTAATAATGTAAAAAATAACTTTCATTCTGACTTAAGTTATATTGCAAAGTTTTTATAAAATGGAAGAATAAGATACTTTTGTTTAGGTGGAAATAACGAAATTATATTTGCACATCCTTTTAGATGTATGCATATTGTAACAGAAATTAATAGAAAATTATTTTAAAATTGTATTAGTGCCAAGATTTATTTCTGAGAAAAACAGAACATAATGACCTACCCTGTCCCATTTAGTGTGTACATATGTATGTTTCAGAGTCTATCTTTTCCACAATAAAACTGGCATATGTGGCTTGCAAAACCAAAAACTAAACCTACTGCCATCAAGCTTTGGTGGCCTCATGATGAGAAGCTTCACTGATGTCCTGAAGGCACACAGTTCAAATCCACCAGCTATTTTGTGGGGAAAGGATGAACACTCTTCTCTTGTGAGATTAACTGCCTCTAAAAACCCGCTGGAAGGTCAACTAAGTGTTGGTTCCGACTCGATGGTACACACTAACAGCAACTACTGCCATCAAGTGGATTTTAACTCATAGTAACCCTATAGAACTGCCTTGTAGGGTTTCCAACTGGTGGCTTAGTAGTAAGATATTGCACTGCCAACCCAAAAACATTCAGTTTGAATCTACTGACTGCTCAGGAGTGGGATAAAATGGGCAGTCTTTTCCTGAACAATTGACTGCCTCTGAAGACCCACTGGAGGGTCAGCTATGAGTCTGTTCCAATTCCATCATACATACTAACAACATATCCATATGGACACAGATTACCTCATCTTTTCACCTATAGAATGGCTAGTAGGTTCAAACTGATGACCTTTTGGGTTATGACTAAATGCTTTAGTTATAGCAAGGATCTAAAGACAGTATAATATAGTTGAGAAATAGCATCCAGAATCAATCTTCTTTGGTTTAGAAGTCTTGGTTATACTACAGGCATGTTTGTGGTTGTTGCTATGTGCCGTCGAGTCTCCTATGACTCATAGTGACCCTATGCACAACAGCCCTAAACCCTGTGCTATCCCGTGTCAATCTTACTGTCTCCAGCACACCTATCCCCATTACCCCAGTCAACGGATCAGTCCACTTTTGTCGATGGTCTTCCTCTCCTGCACTGTCCTTCCACCCACCCAAGCATGATATCCCTCTCCAAGAACTGATCCTGCCTTGCAGCATGTCCAAAGTATGTCAGATGAAGCTTTAGAATTCTTGCCTCCAAGGAGCAGCCTAGCTTCACCCTCTCCAGAACGAACTTGTTTGTTCTCCTCGCATTCCGTGGTATATTCAGTACTCTTCTCCAGCACCACAGCTCAAAGGGATCAATTCTCCTTCCATCATCCCTAGTCATTGTTTAGCTTTCTGAAGCATAGCAAGCAATTGCAAAGACCATGGCCTGTATCAGGTACACCTTAGTCTCCAGACTGATGTCATTGCTCTTCAGTACTTTGGAGAGGTCTCTGGCAGCAAACTTTCCCAGTGCAATTCATCTTTTAATTTCCTGACTGCTGGTACCAAGTGTGTTGATTTTAGAGCCAAGCAAACTGAAGCTGTTGACAGTCTCAATCTCTGCATCATCGATCATGATGGTGCCCATCTGTATACTCTTTGTGCCAATAATACAGGTATACTTAGTTTTATTGTGCTTTGTTTTATTATACTTTGCATGTATTATGTTATGTACAAATTTGAGACACTACTGTCAAACAAGTCTAACAGTGCCATTTTTTCCCCTACAGAATGTCCTCAATTTGTGTCTCAGTGTCACATTTTGGCAGTTCTCATGTTTCAAACCCTTATGATGATGTTGTTGTTGTTAGGTGCTGTCAAGTTGAGTACAACTCATAGTGATCTTATGAAAAAATCTGATCCCTGTTCTATCCTGTGCCATCCTCATACTTCCTGACACACAAGAATTCATTGCAGCATTCACCATGTCTGTACTTTTAGCCAGGATCCATCTGACCATCTGACATCAGCAATGATATCCCTGGTGCCATGGCCTCTTCTAAATGCTGTTTGAACTTCTATGGGATGATATCTCCTATTAATAAAGCAAAAGGTCATTACAAAAACATAAGAAAAAATCAAAACAGATGTCAGAAGAGACTCTAAAGATTGCACAGAAGTCGTAACAAGAGAAAAACATGTTGAAGTAAAAGCTGAACAGAAGATTTCAGAGGCCAGCTCTGGAGGACAAAGCAAAGTATTATAATGGAATATGCAGAGAGCTGGAATTGAAGAATAAAAAGGAAAGAAATCGCTCTGCATTTCTCAAGCTGAGAGAACTGAAAAACAAATGTAAACCTCATGCCATAATATTGAATGATCCTATGGGCAATATATTGAATAATGCAGAAAACATCATGTTGATAGAGGGAATACAAAAAATCATTGTACTGGAAAGAATTGATTGACACTGAAAAATTTCAGGAAGTCCCATATGAACAGGAACCAATGGTAATGAAGGAGGAAGCAGATGCTGCATTGAAGGCATTGGCAGAAAATAAGGCTCCAGGAATTGATTGGGATACCAATCGACTTGTCACAGTTAACAGATGTAGCCTTGGGTGTGCTCAGCAGGCTATGCCAGGAAATTTGGAAGACAGCTGTCTGGTCAATGGATTGGAAGAGATCCATATTTGTTCCCATTCCCAAAAAAAGATGATCCAAATGAATATCATTAATATTAATGAATATCATCTCCAAATAATAACTTAAACCAAAGCATGTATCCCCAAGTACCAATCAGTCTGCACAGTGGCACTTTCTATTTTGGAGCCTTTTGAGCCTGCTAAAATTGTAACCCAGCCTGTCAGTATATGAGAGCAGTGAGAGACTCAAGACGTTTGCATTTAAGATGTGGATGGAAATACCTAAAATATATTATCTAGCAAATTATATTCCTTGCAATTTGGAATGTTAGAGAACTTAACCTTTGGAATGTTCAATGCATGAGTTTCCAGCTGTTGAGTAGACTCTGAATTATGGCGACACTATGTATATCACAGTAAAACTATACTCTGTCTAGCCTTCAGTAGCTGTTTTCTTCCGAAGATTTTACGAGCCCTTTCTTCCAACATCCACCTCTTTTGTTAATAGCCAATCATATTAACCAGTTGTACCACCCAACAACTTCAAATCTATGAAGAGTAGAATCAAATCAAATAAATTACTTTTAAAATTCTGTTCGGTAATGCATGCTGGATATTTTAAATTATAGAGCAAAACATCTAAAGCAATGACTCCTTCTATTTCTTTATACAGTGTATGATCAACTTAAAGAATTCACTGTTCCAGAGCATAATTAAATCAAGTTATGTAATTGCATTTTAAAATAACTTAGTAAATTTTATGAGTTAATGCCAACTAGTTGCATTGCCAAAATCTTAACATAAAGGACAATTAATACTAAGAATAAACCAATGACTTGGAAGCTTTAGACATCAGTTACAGGCTGGAGCTTATGGTTACACATCTCTCTATACAGTATAGTTAGTAACTGAGACATAGGGTTATTTGATGGGGTGGAGAGCTTGAGAATAGTGGGATACAGATACTCCACATAGTTTTTTACTTGTTACTATTCTTAAATTTTCTTTTTCATTCTCTTCCTGATTTTTTTTTCAGCCAAGGAAATTTATTCTGAGAAATGTTAAGAAATAGCTTGATATAGCCTTTTCACTTATGGAGATAGCAACACAATTCAGGGACTGCATCTCATAATGTCTCTCCCCCTCCAAAGGAATATAATTCCAATTTAGAGATAGAATTAAGGATGAGGTCTTAAATTACTATTAATGTATTATTTATATACTTCTTAGCTTATTGTTTGAAACATCAGCCTTTTTAATTACCTGATTGCTTAAGCAAAGTATGACACTGAAACAAGTAGCCAGTTTTGCCTATCTTGTTAACTGCAGCTGGTGACATTCTGTCACAGACGTTGTGGGGGCAATGGTGTGCATTTATGAATAAATTATATTTAAAACAGAAAGTCTTCAAAGTTATTTTTCATACATTTTCCTCCTTTTTCTACACCTATTTTATGTACAGAAATCTCAGCATAGCATAATATGAAGCGTAAAATTGGTTTAAAATATTCTCCCTCTCCATTAAATACCAATAAAGATATTTAAAGTAAAAAACCAAAAAACTATTAGCAGTCTATAAATTAAGAAACTAAACTCCAAAGATTATTGACAAAGACTAGGGGAGAATTTGTCTCATCAGGAGGGGTGTGGATTGACAAGCAAGGTCTTGAACTTCATTCTATTTACTCTACTTTCTGAGTTGCAATACGGTAAAATATCCCTAAGACAGTAGGAAACCATGTGGACTGTCTGTGTGTGGACTAGAAAACAGGCGACTATCTCCCTGTGGTAAATGTCCTCTGGCCCTACTCGACGTGGAGTTCTCTCTCCTCTGCCTAGCAGATAGCTGTTTTGTCAAATCTTTCATTTTGCAACTAAAAGCCCCTTAATATGTCAAGAAGCAAGAAGTAACTAGGAAATGGAAAAATTTGTTGCATTCCAGAATTCTTGGTCACTCAGGGAACCAAATGGCAAACAGAGTAGTGTATAGGGTATGCTGCAGGAGAATGGGGCCTCAGCGCACTAGGGCTGACTGCAAATGGCATGGATCCGCCGTTGGTTCAGGGAACCCTAGCTGGGTGATCCAGGCTTGCACCAGCCAACGTCAATATGAAGGTTTCCTAGGTTTGTAACTTGGGTTTGTGTGTGTCAGTCTTCTCTTTCACGTTGTAGTACCTGAAGCGTCCAATTCACTTTTTTGATGCCACATCTAGTAGATCTCTTTCCATTTTAGCAAGGATGGATTGAAAAGAAGAAGGATAGAGGATTCTGAAACAACACGTAATCCTGAAAATTATTTCTGTAACAAGAAGATAAAGTTAGGATATCTGTTTAATTCCCAGAAGAAAGAACAGGAAGATAGGATCTCTGTAGAGGGAATAAGGAAAAACACTCCCCTCCATGACCTCCCCCAAATTCTGCTGAGGTAAGGAAAGAATGCAAAGAAACCTAAAATGGAGGAAATAGTAAAGAACACAGTTGTTAGAACCCATTTGAATCATTGGGTGATTGATTGAAGAATCTTCTATTCTAGGCTTTGATGATTCAGTAGTGAAAAAAAACACGTAAAGCAATTATGAAAGATCCAACCTAGAAGTTACAGGACTTTTAGTCGAAAATAGGGGAAAAAAAATAGAAATAGAAACAACACTTAAGGTTGGTAGGAGAAAACTCAATTCCATCAAATTGCAGATAATAATGGCTCAACACACACACAGGCATAATATCTTCTGTTATTAATATGTTGTATTGTATTCTTTGCTAAATGACGATATTTATAGAACGGCTTCAGGCCTTTTGTTCATAGTGTCACTAGGAGTTGTGCTTCACTTGACCGCAGTCAACAGCAACAACATTCCTGTGGTACATTTACTTGATTTGATGAATTAATATGAAAACATTTTTGTTATTAAAGGCTAATATTGTTATGTGGGGAGTTCTGGTGCCTTAATGGTAAGAAGCTGCCGTGTCAACCCAAAGGCACATGGTTCCAATCCTCTAGCTACTCTATGAGAGGATAGACAGTCTTTTTTTTTTAATCAATTTCAATGAAAGTCTACAGAGTCCTAGGCTTTCCAGTCACACAGCCACGCTTCTCTCCCTGACCACCCCCTCCCCCCAACTCACTCCTCTCCCTGAAAAGAAAAACTCTTTCATGGTTATGCAATCTTTCTCCCCAGGTCCACCCCACTATACAGGCCCCACTCTGGACCTCTGTAATGACCATAATACCCATTCATATATCTCTTTTAAACAGTTCTCTCCCTCATCTGTTTCAATGCAATATACATCATTCCTCCCCTCCTTTTCTGTTTTCCCTCAACCCTGATGTCAGTCCCTCTTCACAACAGTGGCCCTATGCAATATTTCTCCTTTTGTGACTGAGATATTTCTTTCACTCAGCATAATGTCCTCCAGGGTCATCCATTTTGCATATTTCATTAGTTCCTTGTTTTTCGTTGCTACATAGTATACCACTGTGTGAATATACCACAGTTTCTCTATCCATTCGTTTGTTGATGGGCACTGGGGGTGTTTCCAGGTCCCAGCTATTGCAAACAAAGCCGCAATAAACATGGGTATGCATATATCTACTTGGGTGCCATTTATGGTCTCTTTAGGGTATATTCCCAGTAGTGGAACTGCTGGGTCAAATGGTATCTCTATTTGCAACTTTTTGAGAAAGTGTCATACAGCCTTCCAGAGTGATTGCACCATTTTACTCTCCCACCAACAGTGAATAAGGGTTCCAGTTTCTCCACAACCTGGCCAGCATATGATGTTAGCTGTTCTGTTAAATTTTGCTTTTCTTACTGGGGTGAGATGATATCTTATAGTTGTTTTGATTTGCATCTCTCTTAGAGCTAGGGATTATGGACATTTCTTTATGTGCTTGTTGGCCATCTGAATGTCTTCTTTGGTGAAGTGTCTGTTCATATCCTGTGTCCATTTTTCAATTGAGTTATTTACATTTATCTTGTTGTGGTGCTTGAGTATTTTGTAAATTCTAGATATAAGTCCCTTTTCAGACATGTCATTACCAAATATTTTTTTTCCAATCTGTGGCTTTCTTTTTTACCCTGTTGGAGAAGTTTTTGGATGTGCATAGGGAGGATGGACAGTCTTCTTTCATGTGATTTACTGTTTAAGGGTCAGCTATGAGTCAGATCCTACTTTATGGTACATAACAACAATACCAACCATACTGATAATGGTAATTTTTAAATGATATATTTTTGGATATCCATTTGACAGTGTATTAAAACATTAATTGTTTAAGCCCATTTTCCCCCAACTATATCCCTTACAGAGTTTACTCTACGGAAGGAAAGACGCAGAAGTTGAAGGATGTTCATTGCTAGACTTGGTGTTTAAAAAAGATAATACTTAATGACTGATCAAAGTGCTGCTTATGTAAAATATAAAGTAAGATAAAGCAGCACAAGACACAATGTACAATATCATTCTATTTGAGAAGATTTTACTAGAAGAGAAAATATTAGCAAAGGTTGTAGGAATAATTTTTATTTACTTTATAATTTTTATGACCTTTTTATATTCTTTCTATTTCCTTGTATATTTATTTTTTACCCTCTTTATATTTCTTGCAATATATATTATTTTTATAGACAATAAAGTGAAATACTAAAGTCTACCATTTTATATTTTGCTTTCAGTTGGGTGTGTTTTCCAGCAAACATTGGATTGCTTTTACTTGGAATTATTGTTAGGTAGAAAATGTCATCTATTTTGGCTTCATTCTTTTTTTTCCCAACGTTAAAATATTTATTTTATATATTTTATTTTTATCTCCAGAAAGTACCTGGTATATCAGGTACTGCATATTGGAGAGGAGAATATTGAATCTATTAAAATGCTCTGCTTTCTATTTGCTCTTGATTGCTTAATGGCTAAACTAGTTGGTTTCTTAGGCTCCAGCCATCACCATGCTCTGAAATCTTACAATTTGCATTTTCCCCCCTCAGTATATATTTTAACTACAAACTCTGAAGTTTATCCCCAACGAATCTCAGTGATTACAATGGTGAAGGGCTTTTCTACTGACCAAAGAGCTGGTAATTCAGCCTCTCCCAATAGTCCTCCAAGAACTCTTCCCATAAAGACTATAGCTTAAGAGCCTTTATACAGATGTTCTAATCAACACAGAGTTGCTATTAAAGAAGGGGGGCTTAACAAACATAACAGCAATAACTATTTTATCCAAATATATATCTGGTCACTGAGCCTCTTGACCTGTTCTAATAACCTTTGAGCAAATGGGGTCATCTCTCTGATAGCCTGGAAGAATAAGGGCTAATGGCCAGGAGAACAAAGAACATTCTCCTCACTTATCTCAATATCAGTTCTCTACTACTGTCCTCATTCTGGAGCTTTGACAGCTACTCTATAGTGTGTTTCACTGTTAACCAAAAGGTCACTCGGTCTCCAGTGTTTTGAACCCACTAGCGACTATTTGTGAGAAAGATGAGAAGTCTCTTCTTCTGGTATATGGAGGGTCACCATGAGTCAGAACCAACTCAGTGGCAGTGAGTTTTTACAATAATATTGCAAGAAAGGTGTGGCAGTCTATTTCCATAAAGAGTATGGCCTTGGAAACGCTATCAGGCAATTCTGCTCTGTCCCATAGAGTTACTTTGAGTTGGAATCAGCTTGGTTGTATTGGCTTCATTCTTGAAGTCAATAAAGTGTATGGAATGTGTGTGAAGGTATATATGTAATAATAATAATAGTAATTATTATTATTACTTCATTTTCTTTAAATGCCTTTTAGTCAGTTGTTTTATGCAGAAAATTCTATTTATAAGACATCAAAACCAGGGGGAGAGGGAACTGATTTCTTAAAAATAATTTAAGTGTGCCAGCAATGTATTTGTAGTCATGTCAGTGGCCATTTTTAACCTAAGCATTGTTTTTTTGTTATGTGCCATCTAATGGGAACTGACTCATAACTGCCCCTCCAGCTGGTTTTCAGAGGCAGTAAATCATGAGAGGAGATTGCTCATCCTTCTCTCATGGAGCAGTGGGTGGACTCGAATTATGTGCCTTTGGTTTGATCGTACAAATCCTTACCTCTAGGTCACCAGAGCGCCCTAAACTAAGCAATATCTTAATAAAATTGGAAAAAGTGTTAACATTTAGGATTCCATTTAAAAAAAAATGTTACATCTGGCTCTTTCAGTTAAAGTTTAAGAGGAAACAGTGCATGAAAACATTTTCACTTGGGATATGAGCAGTGTTCCTCTAGCCCTGAACTTCTCATGCTCTCCTTTCCACGTGCTTCCAGTAGAATGAGGGAAGTTTCTGGAGTGCTAGCATGCTCACTAAAACTGTTTGAAAAGAAACTGTCTTTAAAAATAGTAGCAATTCCTTAAACAAGACTAGTCTATCTCAAAGAGTTCCCCGTAAACTTGGATAACCCCTCAAATCCTTTGGAAATTTCAGTGTTCTTTCTCGAGGAAGGAGCTTTACTGTAAAACAGTTATATCCTCAGAAATACCTTTTTAAGTCTTTAAGAGTCTTTTTAAGTCAGAAGACCTGCTAATAAGCAAGTAAGTGTCAATAAGTCAAAAGTTGGCTATACCTTACAATTCTGCTTCTTTTTTGCTTTAACTTTTTTGGTGGTTGAAGTAAAAGTTTACAGAGAAAATTATTATTCCATTTAACCATTCATACATATTTTGTTTTATGACATTGCTTACAGTCCCCACATTTTATCGTTATGCTTCTCCCATCTCAGTCTATGTGGTTCTTGTTTCCATTCCTCCCTCCATCTTCTATTGTCTTATATGCTGAGTTTCATCCTTAGGAAAAATGTTGCCCTTGTAATACTGTGTGGTTGATTGTTCAAAAGTTGATTGTACTTCCCCAGTGTTATTGTTCACCTCACAGTTCTATCCATTTTTCCATAAAAAAAGCTCTCTTCAAAGAGGCCAACCAGATCGGTCTCAGTTCCTTCTGCAAAGCACCCAGTGACTGCACTCTGAAAGCACAGGTCTGTTTTGAAGTCCTGAGCAATTTCTCGCACCAGATGCTGGAAGGGAAGTTTTTGGATCAGGAGTTCAGTGGACTTCTGATAACTCCTGATTTCAGGGAGTACCATAGTACCAGGCCTATAGCAATGTGGCTTCCTCACCCTGCCAGTAGAGGGCGCACTCTTGGGAGCAGCTTTTGTCCCCAGCTTCTTCCTGGGTGCTTTCCCATTGGTTGATTTACGAATGGAAACCTAGGGGGCAGAAATCAGGGATTGGTAGTTTTTCCGTTTTCCTTTGTGTGTGAATTTCTAATATAAATGTGGGGATATAAAGCATTACTGCAAGTCAGAAAAGAATGTTTCCATGAACAAGTTTCAGCAATTCAACTTTATAACAATTATAAATAAACCTTTTAAATTTTTCTGGACAATGCCAGCATTTGGATTTTTTTTAAACAAGTAAATTTCTTACTGATGACAACTAAATAGTGTTTGCAGCATTTTTATCATACAGTAGACCCATCCATTCACTATACTTTTATGAGTTGTCCTACATGCAAGTACATGTTTTTAATGTTGTCTGACTTCTGTGCTGTTCTGTAAGTTTGCTATTAAAATACATTAAACTCCCATCCTCACCCTTCTGCTCCCAACCCTCACCTCCGTGTATCCCCAACATGTTTTTCCAAATAAAAATTTTTTTAAAAAGTAAAAATTTTTTTTAAGAAAAGTGAATTTACCAACCTGAGGACTTAGGTGCATCTAACCTTTGCTGTAGTATTTATAGTGGCCCTATATTCATTCAAAAACTGAAAAATAAATAAACTCAAAGAAGATTAAAAAATACATTAAACTATAAAAAAATACAGTTCCCTTAAAAAGTATCTTTCTACTCATTAGCCTGTGTTGTTGTTAATGTCCTAGCAAGTCACTGACAATTCATAGGGACCCTGTGCACAGTAGCTCTGAACCTTGTCCTATCCTGAGCCAGTCTCACTCTCTCTGACACACTCAACCCCATTACCTCAGTTACTAAGTCAATCCATCTCCTCCAGGGTCTTCCTGTCTTGTGCTGTCCCTCCACCTTTCCAAGCTTGACATCCTTCTCCAAGGACTAGCACCTTTTGGCAACATGTCCAAAGTAAGTCAGATGGAGCTTCAAATTCCTTGCCTCCAAGGAGCTACTTGGTTTCATCCTCTCTAGAACAAACCATTTTATTTTCTTGGCAGCTCATGGTATGTTCCGTATTCTTCTCTAGCACCACAACTCAAAGACATTGATCTTTCTATTGTCATCCTTAGTTATTGTTCAGCTCTCTGATGCATAGCAAGTAATTGCAAATACCATGGCCTAGATCAGGTGCACGTTAGTCTCTAGACCGGCATAATTGTTTCTCAGTACTCTGGACAGGTCTGTGACAACAGCTTTCCCCAGTGCAGTTTGTCTTTTGATTTTCTGACTGCTGCTGCTAAGAATGTTGATTGTGGAGCCAATTAAGCTGTAATTGTTAACAACCTCAATCTCTTCTCCATCTATCACAATACTGCCAGTTGGCCCTGTGGTAAGAATCTTTGTCTTCTTGAAGTTAGCCATTCATATAGTCCTTTTCTTTCTGCAGCAAACTCTTCAGGCCCTCCTCAGTTTTGACAGACAAGGTTGTATCATCTAGATAATGCAGGTTCTTCATCAGTCTTCCAATTCTGATTCCCTATTCCTCATCATAAAGTCCAGCCTCCCGAATAATCTGTTCTGAGTATAGATTGAAAAGCTATGGAATCCGTTATAACTGCACCTATTCATCATTGTATTGGAAGTCTTAGTGAAAGCAGTAAGATAAGAGAAGGAAATAAAAAAAATTTTAAAAAGAGAGAAGGAAATAAGAAGTATCCAAATTGGCAAAGAGGAGGTAAAATTATATGCAGATGATAATATACTTAGAAAACCAAAGACTCACTGAGAAAACTACTGGACATAGTTGACCAATTCAGCAAAGTAGCAGGATGACATCCTTTGGTCATGTTGAAAGAAGAGACCAGTCCTTGGAGAAAGACATCATGCTTGGGAGGGTGGAGGGTAGGCGCAGGAGGGGAAGGCCGTCTGGGAGATGGATTGATTCGGTAACTGGGGCACTTGGGATGAGTGTGTCGGAGACAGTGAGATTGGTACAGGACAGTGCAGAGTTTAGAGCTGTTGTACATAGGGTCGCTATGAGTCGCAAGCGACTTGACAGCACATAACAACAACAACAACAGCAGGATACAAGATCAACATATAAAAAAACAATTGAAACCTTTCTTCACTGCTGGTGGGAATGTAAAATGGTGTAACCATTATGGAAGGCAGTCTGGCACTTTCTCAAAAAGATGGAAATAGAAATACCACTTGACTCAGCAGTTACACTATTGGGAATTTAAAGAAACCAGAGCCTCCACCCAAACAGATATGTGCTTACCCATGTTTATTGCTGCATTATTCACAATAGCAGAGATGGAGGCAACACAACTGCCTATTAACAAATGAATGGATAGAAAAACTATGGTATATTCACACAATACAGTATGATGCAACACTAATTTTTTTATGTTTTTTTACATAGAACTCATAAACTTTACACAACACGTGTGACCTTGGAGGACATTATGTTGAGTGAAATATCTCAGTCACTAAAGGACAAATACTCATAACACCACTGTTATAAAACAGGACTGATATGAGGGTTGGGGGGAAACTAGGAAAAGAGGGGATAGATAATGAACACTGTGTTTTAACAAATGAAGAAAAGAACCATTTAAAAGTAATATATGATTAGGTATATGTATTATATCTGTATGAGAACAGTCCACAATCAGAATAAGAGGTGCATTGGAAAGTGGACTAGAGGAGGGAGGAAATTGCACAACAATGAATAATTAAAAAAAAAAAGAAAGTGAATTGAGGGAGAGGGAAGGGAGGAAAATGTGTAACAATAAATGCATGAAAAATCCAACCTCTCTGTAAAATCACAGAATTGTTAAAAATCACAATTTAAAAAAGAAAGTAAAAGATAAGGAGACAGGATGCATCCTTGGCACACTCCTTTTCTGACTTTAAACCATGCAGTTTTGTTCTCTTCTGATGGCTGCTTTGTGGTTCAAGTATTAGGTTTCACATGAGCACATTCTGGTGTTCTGGGATTCTCATTCTTTTCAACGTTAACCACAATTTGTTGTGATCCCCACAGTCAAATGCTTTTGCATAGTCAATGAAACATAGACATTCTTCTGGTACTCTGTGCTTTCAGCCAAGATCCATCTGACATTGGCTTTGATTTCCCTATTGCCACAGCCTCTTCTAAACCCATCTTGTATTTCTGGTAGTTCTCTGTTGATGATTTTTAGACAGTCATCAGGAGGATTTTGCATGCGTGTTATATTAGTGACATTGTTCAATAATTTCTGCATTGTGTTGCATCATCTTATTTTGGAATGGAAATAAATATGGATCTCTTCCAGTTAGCCAAGTAGTTGTCCTCCAGATCTCTTGGCATAACCTGGTGAGCATATCCAGAGCAGCATCTGTTTGTTGAAATATGTCAGTTGGTATTCCATCAATTCCTGGGATCTTGCTTTTTGCCAATTTCTTCAGAGCAACTTGAGCTTCCTCTTTCACCATTGCCTCTTGATCATATGCTATTTCATGAAATTCTTCTGTGTCATCCAGTTTTGCGACTATGTGTACTCCTTCCATCTACTTTTGATGTTTCCTGGATCATTAACTATTCTACTCATAGCAGCCTTTTAAGTATTGCTACTCAAAGCTTGAATTTGTTCTTTAGTTCCTTTAACTTAAGGCATTCATCTCCTTTTATTTTCTGACTCTAGAACATTTAATTTTAATACTTTGCTTTGTCTGCCTGAGCTGCCTTTGGAAATCTTCTGTTCCTATCCTTCATGTCCTAGTTTCTTTCCTTTGCTTTGGCTTCTGGGCACTCTACTGGAATATTCAGATTATCTTCTGACATCCTTCT
The DNA here is from genome assembly GCF_000299155.1 of Elephantulus edwardii. Classification (NCBI taxonomy): domain Eukaryota; kingdom Metazoa; phylum Chordata; class Mammalia; order Macroscelidea; family Macroscelididae; genus Elephantulus; species Elephantulus edwardii. Next base: position 8,651,145 of record NW_006399881.1, on the reverse strand, counting down.
TGGTCTTTTCTTCCTCTTCTGTCTTTGTAATGATCTGTTGCATTCTTCTTGGATGACACAGGCTAGATTGCAAAGAGGACTGAGGGAGGGGAGGTAATTGTGTAATAAAGAATGAATTTTTTTATTTATTTTTTTTTTCAAAAAAGTGAACTTGTTGAGGGGGAGAGGAGGAGAACAGTGAATCAATGAAAATCCAACTTTTCTGTTAACTTTCATTAAAATCGCAATTAAAATTAAAAAAATGTTTTAAAATGTATTATAGGCTAAAAAAAATAGATTAAAAATGGAGTGGCATCCACTTCCACAGTAGCTTGCCTCAGGAAACCCTATGAACCTGGAGAAAGGACAAAAGTTATACAGGAGGTGTCCAGCCAGGGCTTTCGTTCGTAGGGTCACTATAAGTGGCCTGCGACTTGACACCACCACCAGCGCAGCAGCAGAGAGAGAGCAAGAGCAAGAAAGAGAGAGCGGGAGCAAGCACGCGCACTTGGCCTAGCGGACAGAAAGCCATGCTCCCAAGCCAAAGGCAGGTGACTCAACTCCGCAGCCCTCAGGCCTGCCTTTACTTGTTTTTGGTGAAACTTTCTTCTAGGTCATGTAACCCTGGTATGTCCACTTGCCGTACAGAGGTAATTCGTGGTTGCTGTGAAGCCAAACACTGTGACACTGATGAGTCAAATGCGAGAATGGTTACCCATGGTGGACAGTGTTTGGTGAAGCTCCCCGAATAAAACAAGCTTGGAAGTAGGAGTGGCATCCACTTCCACAGTAGCTTGCCTCTGGAATCCCTATGAACCTGGAGAAAGGACGAAAGTTATACAGGAGCTGTCCAGGACTTTTGTTCAAAGGGTCGCTATGAGTTGCCTGCGACTCGATGGCACTTAACAACAACAATAACATGGAAGCTGTTGTTTTCTTCCCTATATTAATAAGCAGTTATGAAACTGATATCCAGACACAGGGTTTATCTTTTAGCATAGTGATTAAAATATTTTTGCCTTCATGAGTCCCTTGCTTTTGAAAAGGATGTAGAAGAAAACGTTATGTTTTAATAAATTGATGATTTGTGCCCAGTTGGTTATTGCCTGTTCTTATGTCTATTAAGTCTTTGTTTTGATGCAAGGACAGTGTTTTATTAAAAGATTTACTCCTACAGATCTGAAAGAATATCCACTTAAAGTAAACAAGTGCAGGCCTGAGTCATTTAGAAGCCTTTCTTTATGACATGTTAGCTTTGAAGAGTTTATATTAATTATAGTACCAACAGTTTTATTCCTTTTCTATTTGTGCCACACATGAGTTATTTAGCCTAGTGATTTCCACTGCAATCAAGTCAATTCTGACTTATAATGGTCCTTCATCAAGTTTCTGAGGCTGTAAGTCTTTGTGGGAGGGGATTATCCATCTTAACCTCTGCAGGGCATCTGGCTGGTAGATTCTGAGTAACAGCACCGCCCCCCCCCATACACCCTTAGGACTGTAATACATAATATACTATGCTTTTAGAGCTTTTTTACCCCAGTGGTGGTGGTTGGTGTTAAGTGCAGTCAAATTGACCGTGACTCATAGTGACCCAGTGAACAATGGATCTGAATCCTGCCCTGTACTGTGTCATCCTCACCATCTGGAGCCCACCATTACAGTAGCTGTGTCAATCCATTTTATTTAGTGTCTTCCTCTCGTTTGTTGACCCTCCCATCTTTCGAGGCATGATGTTCTTTTCCAGGGACTGGCCCCTCCTAGCAACATGCCCGAATTATGAGTTGGAGTTTCACTATCCTTGTCTCCAAGGAGCCCCCTGGTACTTAATTCTTGGCATTTCCATTTCCTTTCTAGCCCTCATTTTTCAGCTCCTCAAGTGCAAAATAAAAGAGGTGTAGTTGAAAGTAGGGTTCTCCTCCTAATTTCTATTATGTTCTGAAGTGATAAAAGAAGTGGTACTTGGTATTTGGTGACAAGATGTTTATGAGACTTTGGCTTCAAATTGGCCATCAATAGAAACTAGGAATTGGAGAGAACAACTGGATATGGTTGTTAGGAAAAGAGAAGTGAATGGAGACAACTTGGAAGATGCATTTTGGTACCAGCAACTGCCAAGTATTATTGTAATTGTAGAGGCTTTTTCTCTGGTTAGGTGCCGAATCAGAATGTATCCTTGCATTTCAGATGACATCACATATGAAGGTCTTCCTCTGGGTTCCTGTTACTCTCTCCCAGAATACTTTCCTGAGTAATTGGGAATCTCAATTAGAAAAACTTTAGAAAATGACTTTTTTCTCTCTCTTTTCTTTTCAGGAAACACATGAAATTGTGGCAATCAAGAAATTCAAGGACAGTGAAGGTATAAATATATATTGCCTTTCTTCCTGAACTATAGATTTGTTAATAGAATGTGAAAGATGTGAGATCTAACTGATTAGACCCTACCTTTTCCTGAAAGTTTATAGTTTTTGCAGGTAGACATAGTTTATTAATTATCACACTTGGGTTTAAATCTTTAGCTGCTCTTAAGTGATCTTTTCAAATCTCATAATAGAAAATCCATATTGTAGTTTAAGGCACAGTCAACATTGAAACTCATGCTTCAAACGCATGCTATCTAAACTGTAAACATTATTAAAATAAGACAACTGATTTGAAGTAAATTCTTCTGTGGATTTGGACAAATAGTGAGTTTCATATGGTTTCTGTGATCTTTACTTCCTAACCAAAGTTGTAAATACAAAGATGAGTACTATGCAGATAGTATTGAGGGTATGATTTTATACTAGAAATAACTCCTTTGGGGAGAATAAGGCTTGTCAAGAAGAAATAGTATACTTGGAGGCCTTAGTCAAACATCCAGTCAGACAGTTTCAAATGGAGTGTTACATTTACCCTGTGCTGGGCAAGAAAGTTTAAGATAAAGCATGTCTGTAATTTACCATTTAGAGAAAACCAAATGGAAAAACAGACCATGGAGACTACATAGCCTTTAAGAAGCCCTCTTGGAAGCATTTTTCAAACTTCTTTTTGTTTTTAAATTTTTCATTTATTTATTTATTTTAATTTCAATGAACATCTACAGAGATTTTGGAATTCCATTCATTCATTGTTGCACTTTTCTCCCCGCCCACCCCACCCCCGTTCACTCCTCTGCTTGAAAAGCAAAGGAAAGATTCCTTCACTGGTACACAATCCCCCTAAACTTCTTTTAAACCAAGAATTCAGTAGAAATCTGTTTCATACCCTAACCCAGTATCTACATGCAAAATGTACGAGATGTAACTGAAGTAAAAGTCACAAAACTACTTGATTTTACTAATGCAAGATTCTGTTTTCTGTTCTCTATTTGGTTTTCATATAAATGCTCATTGTGCACTGACTTCGACATTAATGAGTCACAGCCCACCATTTGGAATGCAGTGCTCTAAAGGTAACAAACACTAGCTTAGCATCAACCTTCTTGACTAATTAGAAGCATGAAAATAGCAGTCATGGCCTCCCTATAGCAGCACACATTTACAAAGAACGATTAGGTCATCAGCTCCTGTATGTGTGCAGTTACATCACCTTCACCTCACAGACTTCGCAAACATTAAGTAGCAAAAAAGGATGTCAGATCTTGATGTGGCTCAACTCCGATGTGCTGTTTTTGTGGAGCACATGCATATCAGCTGGACGCTTTTAGCAACCATTGTCTGAGCAGCCTTAAAGAGAAGCCAATAGAAAAAGTCTTTTAGCTTGTTCTGGGGTGGGATGAGGGGGAGGGAAGAAGGGAGATGGCTTCAATTGATGTACCTGTGGTCTCACAGGAAGCAGTAGCCCCAGGTCAGTCCATTTTGAGAGCATTAGAAGTGAGCTCTTTGAGCAGTGGGTTTGGACTGACCACAGGTGGCCAAGGGACAAATGATGCTCTACTAAAAAGAGTGGTTGCAACAGGATTTCAAAGCACATCCTTCACATACATGTAAAGGACTCCTGGCTGTGCATTCGTCCTGGAAAGTGCATCATCAAGCGTCAGTTACCACCAAAAATAATCGTTGTCGTCACTTTAAAAAAAAAGTAGTGCAAATCTAGGCCACATAAACCTTAGCATTCTCCTCCTTTAAAAAAAAAAAAACAAAAACAACAAACTTCTATCATATCCTTCCTTTGTATAAACACGAGCCATGATCTCTATTCATTGTATACCAAGTCTTAACTTCAAATGTATTATGCATTTTTTTACTTGCTTTATGAAGGCCTCAAGGAACCCTAGTAGCAGAGTGGTTAAACATTTGACTGCTAACCAGAATATTGGCCACTAGAAGCCATAGGCCTCTCGCTGAGAGAGTGATGTGACAGTCTGCATTTATAGATATCTACAACCTTGGAAACCCTGGCCAGTTCTGCTCTGTACCACAGCATTACTAGGAGTCGAAATTGACTTGATGACAGTGGGTTTTGAATCTTTCAGAGTGGCCACTAATTCCATTGCATCATCATTATTTAGTTAGTCCTGAGCATGACAGGAGCTAAAAAGAAAAAAAAAATCAAGATTGGATACTTTTCAAGAATTGAGGGCCTGCTGGAGTAGAAAGCAGTCAAGCATAGTATTTAGGTAGTTATGCCGCAACAGAAATTGTTTCTAGCTGGAGCATTAGCGATACTAGACATTACAGGAAACAGGTGATCTCACTTACTCCATTGAGCTTATTCCATCAGCCCTGCCTTCATTTTGACCAAATCTGTTTTGCATCACTATCTTACCACAAGGGTCTTGAGCATGACAGATACTGTGAAGATGATGCAGGATAGGGCAAGATTCAGATCTGTTGTTCATAGGGTCGTTTTGAGTCATAGTCAACTTGATGGCACCCAATAACAACATACCTTATAGGCACACAACCTTATCACCTATCTTGGAGATTTACACCTTTACATTACAAGTGAATCGGTGCCAACTCATAGTGATCCTGTAAGACAGAGTAGAACTGCACCATAGGGGAAACAGACTGCTACATCTTTCTCTCCTGTTGCAGACCAAGGGTAAAGTATTTTTATAATTCTTGATCATGGGACAAATAACCAGGAATGAGATAGAGCAGAGAGCATGAAAAAACGGTGGGCCAGCAGTTCTCGTCTGAAGACCCCCTATTCCGGCTTCCCTGTATTTTTATTTGAACTTACAAAGTAAATCACAAAGAGAATTCAATGCAAATGAAGCCAAGCTCTTTCTATTGAAAACCTTCCTCCTTTCTCAGGAGGGAGGGGTCAGCAAACACAATGCAAGAATCCCAGTAAACCCTTAAGGATTGCCTTTGTGCCTCAGGGTGAATTCTAGCTTGAACTGCGCCTCCCCCACATCTTGAGATAACTAACATTCAGTTTATTATAAGTATTTAGTATTGGCTTCCCCTACTCTCTCTCAGAGCTATTGGTGTGTTTTAACCATTGACTTCTTCATTATCAGCTAAGAATTTAACTACTATACCACTAGGCCACCTGATAGACCTTTGTAGATACTCTTAAACATAACTTTTAGAGGAACATTTCCAACACATTTCTACCTTATAATCTGAGGACATACCTATGTATTCATGTGCCTTGTCATTCTAATGCTATTGTAGTTACAATTCCTTATGGTTTTCTGTTCTCTTTGTGACATCTAATATTTGCCTTTTGGTTTTTACCCTCTTCCCCCTAGAATAGTACCTTGCTTAATACAAAGAAAAAGAATGTGTGTTAAGAACAACCCTTTTGGCAGGTGACATGTACATAAATGATGTTGGTTTTTAAGTGCCATCAAATCAAGTACTACTCATAGTAACCCTATGAACAAAAGATCTGAACCCTGTTCTATAACTATCATTGTTTCTCTAATGTTCAAAGACTTTCCAATGGCCTTTCTTTTGTTTAAGAAGTGGATGGCAATCTGGCTTCCAAGTCTGTCATAATCTGGTAGCTCTACCAAACCCTGTCCACCATGGGTAATCATTACGGCATTTGACACACCAGTGGTACAGCATTCAATATCACAGCAACCCTAAGCCACCTCAGTACAGCAAACTGATACATCAGTGCTTACCAGTTAGAACAATGTTTTTCCCAGACACAAAAATGTTCACTCAAATTCCATAGAAAGCATTTCATTCTGAGTCATCTTTTAATCATATTTTTAGTCAGGCCAATCAACAGAGTTTCATGTAAATAGTGTCCTTATTTTCATGTAACTCTCATTAACCCCTTTAATTTGTTAGTTGGTGAAATTTTTCTTTTGATATATGCTAGTCCTCTCAGAAGTCCAATTTTTAAAAATCTTTGTGAGTATAATGAAGTAATCCTGTAAAACCATTGTTAAACTGAAACAAGAGCTGAACTGGGCCTGACTCATATTCAGGTATTTACTTTCTAATGATTAACAAAGAATGTTTTGTGAGAGTATATGTTACCTTTTATTTTAAAAGACTATGACAATGTATATGCATATTAAATTCTTATGTATCCACAAGTTTGTATAAGACATGTTTGAAACTGTATTTTTAAGATGGAAATCCCTATTTTGTTCAAGAAGTCTTCATTCTCTCAGGATAATAAATATTTTAAATGGGAATGAAAAGTACATAGTAAATAAAAGGTCAGATTGGAACTTTAAACTAGGAGAAATTTTTCTTAGAGCCCAGACAGTTTAACTTATAATAGTAGCCATGTGCTATTTCTTAGAAGAAACAATCAAGTGTTATCTTTTGGGAAGGGGGACAGTCTTTACAGGGAAATTGTAAGTTAAGCCATGAATGACTTGCCCGATTAAAAATGAAAAGTCATTAGAAATATATGGGGAAAATATGCAAAGACTTGATATTTGCTTCTTCTCTTTTTCTATTTCCATCTTTCTGCTTGGGAGCATCAACCTTCATTCTTGTCAGCTTTATTATTCCCTTGTTGTTAGTTGATAGAATTCTCTCAGATCTTTTATCAGGATCTTTGCCTATGATTCTTACAGGGTGAGGATCAAAGCTCATGTTACAAAGGAGGAATGTTTGCGTGAAGACAAATCTTTATCTGAGATTCCCGTATTAGTTTTACTTGTTATGATAGTTTGTACTTCCTCACACATCATCTGGATTCTCAGATAATGAATTTTTAATTAAACCCAGAATGATGGAATTATCAATTTATCTATTAATGTAAATTCCCACAGAAAAATCATTCCCTAATAAACACCTTTCCAACAAGAAATTAATATTGAATTAGTTTTGGTCAGTGTTTAGATTTTCTAAAATGAGAAAAAGATCACTTACTGGAGATTATTTAGTTAAAAGGCACTTTTGAGACTATATTTAACTATACATTGAACCTAATTTCCCTACCCTTCCTATCAATCCAGTCTTAATAATTGCCTCATCAGTTCTCTTTCTTTTTCTTTCTTAATCTCTGGCATGCACACAAGTGTCTATGTCCTCAATTTATGAAATAGTCTGAGGACACTAATTTAGACCAGATAGCTTTGGACTGGAAAGTGGTAAAAGTATTCTCTGTTCACTCTTTACTTTAGGAGAGCTTGTGGTCAGGAATTTCTTTTTGGCACATTTGAAACTGTTCTGTGGCCACATCCTTTGCTTCTTTCCAGACCTTCCCTGAATGTACAAATGATGGGGTGTAGGGAGAGTCTCCTTTGCTTGCCCTTGTGCCTTAATCAAAGCAAGGATCCACACTCTCAGGATGTAGCAACCCACCTTTAAAATAGGGTGTAGGTTGTATCTCTGCTTTTATAGCAAATAAAAATGTTTGCATTTCCAGCTGTTGCTTATATCTTTACAGATAAATTTCTTTTTTTGGAATGGACACATTTATTCTTCTTAATTGTTAGAAAATGTTTAAATGACTATCTGTTCTTTTTTCCAATTTATTTCATCCTTTTGTTTACCCAGACACTAGGAAACTCTATTCCAGTCTCTGGGTCAGGGCACTCTGGGTTCTTAGTTGTTGACTGGTATAGAACAAAAGTTCACAACCTTTTAGACTTTAAGTTCAAGTACCTGGCTTTTCTCAAAGGCAGTTAAGTGACAAAATCTTCAATCCTCAGCCAGATGGAAAAGTTAACCAAGGTACTCTGTGCTTGAACATTCTGTCTAGTCATGATTTCACCACACTTACTTTGAAAGTCCAAAATAGATCTCCCTGAAGCTTTGGTAATTCTTCTGGGATTTGGCAAACATTTTAGATTTTACCTTTGTCCCACCTTTCACCATTTAGTAAATTTCGGTTTTGCTTCTACTTGGCCTCTATCAGAGGAGCTTTCAGGCGTCTTGTCTATTTTTGGTATCTTTGACAAAAGCGCTATCATTCAGATCCCCCTCCCCACCTTCTAGGCCATATGCATTTCTCTCCTGTTGATATTACTGATTGAATCAGGGCAGCCACACTCAAACAGGTGCCCCTATGGTTTCATACAGGAATAATATACTTGTCTAAGTATACCTGTCTGTGTAAAGGATCTTTTTGGGGTTTTGAGGAGGTTTTTTTTAGCCGCTTTGACTACACAGGAATATAAGGTTTATGCTTTCATAAAGTAGGTTACAGCTATTCCGGAATTTCTTTTCCAAGCCCACTGTTCTTTAAAAATAGTGTCTGCTCATCTTTAGGTTTTCTCTTTTAATCATTTACTTACCTTTGAATTCCTTTTCCTCCATGTTCTTTTTCTTGCTTCTTAAAGTACTTTTTTTCACTTAGTCAATCACCCTCCTTGATTTTCAGGTATGGTAACTAGCCAGCCTTACTGGAAAACCATAGAAGTAGGTCAGTTCTGTTTTTCTATTTGTTTACTTAAAGTCTTTTTTTTCTCCTCTACAATTTAGTTATCACTACGTAGGTGATCGACATATCTATGTACATACATATGCACACAAGCATGTGTGTAGATACACAGAAAACTTTGTCACAGTTGCTGCCTGCATCAAGCCACACACTCTCAGCACTACCCAGGTGATGAGGTAGATCAACATGCATGTGAGCAGGTTTTGTATCAAATTACAGGTACTTCGAGCTCGATCCATCAGAATCATCTAGGATAGCCCGACTTGTTTTATGCTTGAGGAATGCAAGACTCCAGGCTACACAAACCTCAAACCCATAGCTGGCTGTCCAGTGGGCATCTGGGGCTGCACCTTACACGGAGGAGATTGCCCATCCTTCTTTCTTGGAGCAGCTGGTTTATCGACACTGCCAGGGTTAGCAACACAGCTCCCTCTAGACTAAACTGCAGTGCCTGCCAGTGAGTTCTTCCCCATTGCACTGTGCTGCTTTGCAGAAAACCAGAACAGCAGTTTTGAAAAAGCTGTTATCAAGTTAAATCCATCTTATTGACTCCCAATAGGACAGAGTAGAGCTGCCCAGTGGGGTCCCTAAGGCTGTAATTTTCACAGGAAAATGACACATCTTTTCTCTTCTGGAACCAGGTGGGTTTGAATCAATAAGGATTTGGTTAGCAGCCAGGCATTTATCCACTGGGCCATGAGAGCGCCTTCCGTTAAACAGTTGTTGTTATATACCTTTGAGTAGTCACAACCAACCCATAACTGACCCTCCAGCAGCTTTTCAGAGGCAGTAAGTCAATTGCAAAGGAGATTACCCATCTTTTTCTTGCCAAGCATGTGGTTGATTTTAACCTTACACCTTTAGGTTGGCAGTACAACTCCTTAGCACTAAGCCACCAGGACCACTCCTGCTCAGTTAAGTGGTAGCAGAGTCTAACCCTGAGCCTAAGCATTCAGGCTCACTTGCTAAGGCTCACTTCACTAAGTCCTGCATCTGTGTCCAGTATTCTAAGTAGACCATAAGATATAGCGTCACCCCTGCTATATTCGTTTTTAGAGTTAGGTGTACTTTCCAGACTTGGCGTCTTCCTTTTAGGGTGTTGTTGCTAGGGGGCATCATAGTGACCATGACTAATAGTGACCCTAAGAACAACAGATCTGGACCTTGCTCTGTCCCACACCTTCTTCACCATCTCTCATATGCGCAAGCCTTTTATTAGAGTCATTGTGTCAGTCCATCTTGTTGAGGGTCTTCCTTCTCCCTGTGACCCTCCACCATTCATAGAATGATGAACTTTTCCAAGAACTAGTTCAGATGTTGCCCTGGACGTGCTCACCAAGTTGTGCCAAGAAATCTGGAGAACAACCACTTGGCCAACTGACTGGAAGAGATCTATATTTGTTCCCATTC
>NW_006399881.1:8639096-8639638 GCF_000299155.1 Elephantulus edwardii | reverse complement strand
TCAAAGTCATATTTTGGCTCCTGTGGATTTGGTTTAATTTTCCTCAGCTTCAGCTTGAACTTGCATATGAGTAATTGGTGGTCTTCTAGTTAGGTTTATTTCTAAGTATCTCAGTTGCTTTTTTGGTTTCCTTCTCTGAGTTTTCTTTGTTACTATAGAGGAATCTGACTGATGTTTAGATATTGATCTTATATCCTGCCATTCTACTAAATTGTGGTACTACCTCTAATGGTTGCTTTGTTCAGTCTTTGGGGTTTTCTGTGTGCACTATCATATCATCTGTATATGGAAAACATTTAACCACCTCATTGTCTAGCTGGATACCTAGTATTTCCTTTTCTTGTTGTATTGTAGCAAGTACTTGTAATACAATACTGAATAGTAGTGGTGGAATTGGGCATCCTTGTCAGGTCCCTGTTCACAAGGAAAATGTGTATAGCCATTTTTTAACTCTTGGAAGACACAGAAGAATTTCATGAAACAACATATGAGCAAGAGCCTGTGGTGATGAAAGAAGAAGTTCAGGCTGCTTTGAAGGAAAT
>NW_006399881.1:8631830-8638996 GCF_000299155.1 Elephantulus edwardii | reverse complement strand
CGGGATGGGTGTGTCAGAGGCAGTGCGGTTGGCGCAGGATAGAGCAGGGTTTAGGGCTGTTGTGCATAGGGTCGCCATGAGTCGGAAACGACTCGACGGCACATAACAACAACAACAGTTCCTCCTAACATGCCCAAAGTATGTGAGACCAAATATTACTATCCTTGACCCTGAGGAGCACCTTGGTGGCACTTCCTCCAAGCGAGACTTGCTTGTTCTTTTCACAGTCCATGGGATATTTAGGACTCTTCACACCATTCGTAAACTGTTATTGTGGCTGTTGTTGTGTGCCTTCAAGTCAGAACAGACCCAAAGCTGACCATTCAGCAGATTTTCACAGTAAATTGCACGCGAGGAGATGGCCCATGTAAAGAAATAATCTAGAAGTCTTCTTTCAACTAGAAACCTGAGTCTCTTGTGCTCATTTTAATGGAATGTCGTACCACCTTAGAAGAAAAAGTAGTTACTTGAAGCGCTCTGGTACTTCTTGAACCTCTGAAGAGTGGCCCATCCTTGAGTGGACTGTGTCTTCCTATCACCCATCACTTGGTCATTTTATCCACTCACTCTCATTGCCTTCAAGTCAGAACTGACTCCTAGGTGACCCCTCAGCAGGTTTTTGTATGCTGTGAATCACATCAGAGAAGATTGCTCATCTTTCTCCGAAGGAGCATCTGGTGTATTTGAACCACCAGAGAGGCACTGCCTTTGGATTAGCAGAGTGACTCCCTACAGACTAACCACTAGAGCTCCCTTTAAAAGTATTTATGTCAACAGAAATTATAGAACATACCAAATAATAGTGCCGGTGTCATCTATTAAAACCTAGAGACTCCTTACATCTTCCAAGATAAAGGCCAGGTGGAAGCAAATTTGTAATTTATTAAATCATGAAAGGGCATGAAATAAGAAAACTCCAGGGGAAAAAACTAACTTAAGCCAAACTCACTGTCAAGTTGCAACCCACAGTGACCCTCTGTTGGGTAAACACTTAAAGGCTGGGAAACCTGATGGATTTGAACCATTGACCATTTAGCAGACAACCTATTACATACTATGCCACTAATGAGCCTTAGAAAATAATACCCAAATTTTTTTCCATTTTAAAAAAAGAAAACAGTTAATACAAATAAACCCAGCTTGTTTTTATTGCCCAACAAGCAGTCTTTTCCAGAAGGAATTTGAGAAACCACTATACTCAAAAGTTAGAAGATAAAATACCTGTCATTTCCCATCATTTTGCCTCTTCCTATGCCTTAAGAGAATATAAAAGATCTTGCTCTGTGAGCAGACTCTTCAAGGCGCCAGTGACAGTGTTAATGTGAGAAGAATTTATTGATCATTTTCTTATTGTCAGCTACTGTCCTGTGGTTGACTGTGTGTTCTTGAACAAAAGATCTTGGACTTGTCCTCCTGCAACTCTTGATTTTGGAGAGGAGACCACACAGATGGTAAACTAGGAAACAAATGGAGAAATAAAAACTGTAAGAAGATCTGTGAAAGAACAATCCAGAGAACTGTGATATGCAGTAGTGATAAGAGGGAACTAACTTGACATAGGGTTCTGGGAAAGCCTCTAGAGGAATGACATTTAAACTGAACACCAAAGGCAGATTGGAGAGAATTGGCAGTCGAAGGAACATTCGAGGCAGAGGGGACAAGATAAAGACCCTAAGGCTTTAAAGAAATTGGGACTGTTTGGAGCCTGAAAGACTAATATGAGTGAGGAGGAGGAGTATGAGCTGGAGCTGGAGCTGCAGGCAGGAGCCAGATATGAGTAATCAGTGTGTTTGTCTCTTGCTAAATTGCATCTTTGTTAAAAAGATCGTCTGATTCTTCTTGGCATGTATGTGGCACTCTGTCTCTTAGAGATGGATGAATTTTCGTTTGATTGCCCCAACCTTGAGAGTAATTTGGAGTGGGATATCAGAGGAGAGGACTCTCAACGTATCCGTCTCTATAAACTTGTATTCCCAGGGCTTCATCAGCTGGGGCTACAGTAGTTCACAGACAGCTGCTGCTGCTCTGCCCCCTCACAGTCCTCTGAGCCACTTTTGAGGGTCCCCTGATCACATCTCACCCACTCCTAGGTGCCACTTACAGTTTCATGCTCTTCATCCTTGACATTGGCCCTGTGGGTATCCAGCTTCTACTTGCCCACACTGATGTGGGCTGGCCTGGTTTATAGGTTATGCCCTTGTTGGCTTTTTCTACTGCCACTTCTTGCCTTCTGCTAGTCAATCTCTCTTTGCCCTTTTATAATTGTGTTCTAGCATTCTCTAGCAGTTATCTTTGGTGATGAAGAGAGTACAGCCATTTGTGCAACAACTTCACAAAGATGTGTTGACTTTAGTTTGTGTGTTTACTGAAGAGGTTCAGGTGCTACAAAGCCCATGATTTTGTTTGTTTCTTCTCCTTTAAACACATTTAAATAAAGTTTGAAAGAGAGACTAAGAAAATCTGAAAGGTACTCTTGGTACTCCATTAGTTTCCCTTCTCCTTTTGTTCCCATCCAGCCTTGTTCTCCTGTGGACCTTGCTTAGGAAGAACTTCTCCCTGGAAGAAGACATCTTAGTCTGTCTTGCCCCATCCTCAGTTGTCTTTCTTCTCAGACTTGCCAAGATGCACCTGAGTCTGAGGGTCACACAATGTAGACTTAGCTAGGATTTTGGCCTTACTCGAAACCTTGGGGCCAAGTATGTTTAGAATGAAGAACTTTTAGGGAGCTCTGGTAGCCTAGTGGCAAGAAGCTGTGCTGCAATGTCAAAGGCACATGGTTCGAATTCACCAGATGCTCCGCTGGAGAAGGAGGGGCAATCTCCTCCTGTGGTGGTGGTGTTGATTGCCTTCCAGTCGAGCACGACTCATAGCAACCCTATGAACAAAAGCCCTGAAGCCCCTCAACAACTATCGACATTTATCAAAGTTCATAGAGTTTCCAGAGGCATGATATTTAGGAAGTGGATGCCACCCCTGCTCCAAGTAGGTGGTACACAACAAGGGGAAGCAGGGGGAGGTAAACTTGGGAGGGACTGAAGAACATTATGCTGAGTGAACTAACTCAGTCCCACAAGGATAAATATTGTATAAAACTGTTATTGTAGGAGGAGTATAAGGATCCAGGAGGGGTGGGAGAGGCTGGAAGCAGAGGGATGTGGATGTACGGGGGGAAGAGGGGATTAATCATTTGATTGTACAATTCGATGGGTAGGGGGGCTGAGGAAAATGGAAAGAATTTGTCTGAATTTGTATTAGAATTTTGTAAATAAACTAGTGGGGGTAAAAAAGACTAAGGCATGCCTGATTCAAGCCAGGAAATGAAGAATTTTTAGGATTTTAAAATGCATGTTACTCTGGCATATGTAATTAAGTATTTTTCAGTAGCACAACATGAATATTCATATATCATAAGATAAGCAATGGCTTTAAATGGCCTGTGTCAGTTGAGGTCAGGTTTTACCTTTAAGTGAATATACTATAAACTTTGAAAACGCTTTCCATTTTCATTTTATTGGTTTTTATTTTGGATTTCCAAAATGACTGTGACATTTCCACGTAACTCTATCTATATCTATCTCTCTATCCAAACATATATACATGACATAAAGTTGTCAACCAACTAATTGTAAATGAATACTAGCTTCACGAACTCCTACTCTCGAAAAATCCACTAGTTAATGTGACTTCGGTTTTTCCTTCATGCCGGTGGGAAAGTTTTCATGAGTGAAGTTGATGGTATGGAACGATATATCAGCCAAAGCTCTGCATCTCAGTACAGCTATACCATCTGGGATGGACAGATGGACATGCCATAGGATAACAGCAGGACCCTGCAGCAGCTACTGTTCAGAGAGAAGGTCAGACACTCTTAGAATTCTCTGAAACTTGTCCACAGGCTGCCTTGAGATAGCTGACGCATGACCCCTGTTCCCCAAGGTGACTCACATGCAGCCCTAGGAACAGAAGTGTTCTGTTAAGCCAAAGCTGCAGGCCAACCTTGAAAATATGCTTTGTGACAGATGCTGCATAAGGCTCCTCTGTACACTGCTGTGCTTGATACCTTTCGAGCTCCACTTAGGTAGGTACACTTAGTGCTCTTCCCAGCATGCAGTGGTGCCAGTGAAATGATAGTGAATTAATATGTTGTACCTGTTAAGGCTACAGTTTAGATAGATATGTTGGAATGCATAATGTAAGAAAATATAAGCAGAAAATCAGGTTTGTGCAGCTCAAGTAAGCCACTTCTTCTTTAAGTTCCATACTCTTGATCCTCTCAACTAGAAAATGTGGTATTTGTTGTACCTTCCTTCCATCATTAGATTTTTCTATGCGGAGGTGCTCAAAGTGGAAGGTGGAATTTCTATGTGGTCATTGTGCTTGGAATTCTTTGAACAGTGATTTGAAAGCATTCCTTTGACCCTATTGACTGTTTCTTACATTCCAGAAAATGAAGAAGTCAAGGAAACGACCCTACGAGAGCTTAAAATGCTTCGTACTCTCAAGCAGGAAAACATTGTGGAGCTGAAAGAGGCTTTTCGTCGGAGAGGGAAATTGTACTTGGTGTTTGAGTATGTCGAAAAAGTAAGTCCCTCATTGCTGTGATGAAGATTAGTTTGATTCTTCTTTTCTGGACTATTTTGACATAACTGAAAGGGAATGGCTTGTCTATGTGCTTCAAATTTAAGGACTTTAAAAAGGAAAGTCTTATCCATAATCATGAAAAGCACTACAAAAGAAAGATCTGATTATTTTGTACAATTTAACTTAAATTTAAACCTTTTTAGGTTTGAACAGTATGCTAATTAGGCTTCTGAAGGCTAAGAATCAAGTCCAACAAGTAATTTGTAGACTTCATTTATTAAGGCCTCAGAGAAGGGACAGGAAAATTGACAATGACAGTGCAGAATGGCAGTGGTGTGTAGAAGACACCATACAAGCAGGCGACGTGATCTGATTCTGAAAGAGAAAAATGACAGGCCCAGAAAAGCAGCCATTGGTAATTGCCAGTGCTTTGGCTTCATTTGAGGGAAGGAGACTTGTGAAGCCTGCAGAGGTAGATGAGACTGTACTCTAGGACCTGGAAGCTTAAGAGAAAAGAAAAGTGTGCATTGTTTGATTTGTCTGCATTCTTACAGTAGCATATTTCTTAAAAAGTAGTCTACCATATTTACACAAATGAAAATGTACAAGGTTTTTCCAATCATGCAACCCTTTCCTGTGCTCTTTTCATAAGCTTTCTATTGGGTATTATGTGTAGGTATGTATATTTGGTTTTATAAAATTAATCACCATTGGCCTATGCCGACCATTATCTGGTCTTTTCAGGTCCCTGCCAGGTCTTTCCCATTTCCTTTACCTCCTCCCTCCACCTATCAAATTGTGGGACCTTGTGATTTTTTCCCCCCACCCAACCTCACCCCTCTACTTCCACCCCTTCCCGCCCTTGGAAACATACTATACTTGTTATGCCAGGTATCCTTCTATTTTTACAATAATGGTCTTATGCAATATTTGTCCTTATGAGACTAAATTAGCTTATTCAGCATAATGCTTTCCAATTTCACCCAAATTATATGGTATTTTTTTTATATCATTGTTCCTGAGTGCTGCATAGTGTTCCATCGTATGAATGTACCACAATTTCTCAATCTATTTGGTTGTGCTTGGACATTTGGGCTGTTTCCATGATCTCATAATGGTGAATAACATTGCTATGAACATTAGTGTACAAATCTCCATTTATGTCTCAGTTCTATTTTCCTTGGGGTATATTCCTGTTAGTGGAATAGCTAGGTCATATCGAGTTTCTATGTTCAACTTTTTGAGGAAATGCCAAAGTGCCTTCCAGAGTGGTTGTACCATTTTACAATCATGCCACAATGTTTAAGTATTCCACATCCTCTCCAACATTTATTACTTGCTGTCCTATCTCATTGTGGTTTTGGTTTGCATCTCTTTTATTGCCAGTAATTTTGAGAATTTCTTCATGTGTCTGTTGACCATGAAAAAGTCTTACTCTGTGAAAAGTCTTTCTTTTCCTGTTTTGTACCTGGATTATCTTCTAGAGGCCCAGTAGTATTCTGTAAACTTTTTTTATGAGACCCTTGTCTAAGATGATATTTCTAAATGTTTTTCCCCCAGTTGGTAGGATTTCTTTTCACTCTATAAGAAAAAATTTTTGATGTGCACAGGGATTTAATCTTTAGAAGGTCCTGTTCACCAATTTTATCCTCTCCTGATTATGTATTTCTGGCTGTTATGTGTCAGTTTCTTATAGGCTACACCGTCTAAGCTTGGTCCCTGTTTGTCTCTGATGACCTTTATGGTTTTGAGCTTTACCTCCAGGTCTGATCCACCTTAAGGTGATTTTTGTGTATGGTGTGAGATGTGAATCCTGTTTCAGCTTTCTGCAGGTAGCAGTCCAGTTTTGCCAGCATCATTTGTTGAAGAGGTTGGAGTTTTCCCATTTGATAGTTTTTATTTCCTGTGGACTTTCAGTTGACCATAGATAGATGGATCCATTTCTGGGTTCTCGATTCTGTTCTGTTGGTCTATGTGGCTGTCATTGTACTAGTACAATGTTTTGGTTATTACATCTGTGTAGTAGCTTTTAAGTTCAGGGAATCCTATGCTTCCCACTTCATTTTTGTTTCTCAGAAGGGCTTTGCTTATTCTGGGTCTCTTACCTCTCCAGATAAGCTTGACAATTACCTTTTCAGTCTCCTTAAAAAATGAATTTGGTATTTGTATTGGGATTGCATTAAACACATAGATTGCTTTTGGTAGGATTGCAATTTTCACTATATTGACTCTTCCTAACTATGAACAAGGAACATTTTTCCATTTATTTAGCTCTTTTATTGTTTCTCATAGAAATGTTTTGTAGCTTTCGTTGTAAAGATGTTTTGTGTTTCTGTTGTTGTTGTTGTTATGTGCCGTCGAGTCGTTTCCGACTCATAGCGACCCTATGCACAACAGCCCTAAACCCTGTGCCAACCGCACCGCCTCTGACTCATCCATCCCGATTACCCCAGTCACCGAATCAATCCATCTCATAGAGGGTCTTCTCCTCCTGCGTTGTCCCTCAACCCTCCCAAGCATGATGTCCCTCTCCAAGGACCCGTCCCTCCTGGCAACATGTCCAAAGTATGTCAGACGAAGCCCCA
>NW_006399881.1:8564665-8628405 GCF_000299155.1 Elephantulus edwardii | reverse complement strand
TAACATACTTTGGACATGTTGTGAGGAGAGACCGGTCCTTGGAGAGGGACATCATGCTTGGGAGGGTGGAGGGACAGCGCAGGAGAGGAAGGCCCTATGTGAGGGGGATTGATTCAGTGACTGGGATAATTGGGATGGGAGTGTCGGAGACAGTGCGATTGACACAGGACAGAGTAGAGTTTAGGGCTGTTGTACATAGGGTTGCTATGAGTCGCAAGCGACTCGACAGCACATAACAACAACAGTTTCAGATCACTGTTTTACCTTCCAAAATCCATTTTCAGGTTTTGTTTCTTTGATTTTTTTTTTCTGTGTCATTTTGCATATTTCCCATAAAGTACTTTACTCTCCACCAAAAGAAAATTAAATGTTGCTTTTAAAAAAATAAATAAAAGAGGGGTAGGGAGGAAGATGCAACAATGAATTAGTGGAAATCCAAAATCTCTGTAAATGTTCATTAAAATTAATAAAAAAATTTAAAAAGTTTTTTAAAGAAAAGAATTGCTGTACTAAAATCCCACGGAAAATCAGATGTTCTTTCTTTTTCAGTTATCAGAGAGAATCGTGCAGTTTCCCTTTTCTCAGCCAAGTAATAAAATTGTGACACATTTCATTCAGAGTATCTTTTTAAAAAATTTCTGTTCTATCATAGTGATTATTCATGGGTAATAATAATTTAGTCTGGGAGAAGAAATGGAGAAATCTCCTTTGTGAACCTATTTCCTCACTGGGAGAAACAATTTGGCCTTTCCTGAGATCTCTGCCACTAAGTGACCAGAGCTGCTACTAGGGCTTGAATCTTCTGACTACCCCTTCAAGCCCCGACTCCTGCCCCCAGGTTTGACATTCTTCTCCTCCCCTGTGGTTTGTAAGACGATGATCATCACACCTGATAGTTATTAACCACATCCTGTCATTAATAATTGACAATGAGTCTCAGGAGGCAAAGGCAAAAGATGCCCAGAGGACAACAGATTTGGCAAGTATCCACATTTTAGATCATGCTGAGCTGTCCTTCTTTGGGAGTACGATGCTAAGATAAGGATAAGGACCTTTCCTACCTCAACATTTTACAATCATTGTTCTATTCTAAGATAGAATAAGCTCTCAGTTCACATCTGAAGGATGAATGCATGATAAACTACTAAAGTTTTAAATAAAAATGAACTGTATTGGGTACATAGGTAGTTTCACAAAATGTTTACATTTAAAGAGACTACTGGTAGATTTTAAAATCTGTTCTTTCCTTGGTTTCCATTGGCACAATTGGATAAGCACAGTTCTTGTCTCACGCCTTAGAACATTTTAATAACCTTCCAACAATTCAGGTTCCACATCTCTCTTATATACCGATTCTACCACATTAATCTTAAGTAAAAGATAATAAACTATGAGATAAAATCCATATAGTGTCAATGATAGGAATGTCCATAAGCATAAAAGAAGACTAGGTAATACAACTGTTCATATTTATGCACTAGCCACTAATGCTAAAGAAAAAGAAATTAAAGAGTTTTACCAACTTCCACACTGTAAAATTGATCTAGCATGCATTCAAGATATGCTGGTAATTAATGGTTATTGGAATGTCAAAGTTGGAAACAACAAAGAAGAATCCCTAACTAGAAAACTGGAACTTGATAATCAAAAAGACTAACAGCCTACTTGGTAGAATTTTGCAAGACCGTGGACATATTCAGTGCCTTTTTTTCTCCCAACAAAATAAACGATTATTTACACATGGCCTCCATTCATAGAATACATAGTCACCAAATCAACTTTATCTGTAGAAGGAGGTGATTGAGAAGCTCACTTCATAAGTCTGCACAAGCCCAGCGCCATCTGTACGACAGACAATAGCTCACATACAAATTCAAAATGAAGCTAAAGAAAATTAAAGCAAGTAGAGCATCAAAATATGACCTAGAGTATATTCCATCTGAATTTATAGTCCATCTCAATAGTAGATTTCCCTCATTGAATACTAATGATGGAGGACTTGACAAGTTAGGAGATCGTATTAAGGGTATTATACGTAAAAAATAAAGACAAGAAACAAAAGTCCAATTAGATGTCTCTAACTTGCTCTTGTGTCATCTGTATAACGCAGATTGTTACTAGATCTTCCACCAAACCTGATGCCACACTTCTCCTCATAGAGCCCAGCCTCTCAGACAATCTGTTCTGCATACTGGTTGAAAAAGTATGTAAAAAGAAAGGCGTACACCTTTCCCAATTTTGAACCATGCAGTGTTGCCCTGCTCTGTTCTGATGACTGCCTCTTGGTCCAAGTATAGGTTTCGCATTAGAAATGACATTGGGGAAAAAAAAAAAAGAAATGACATTGAAGTGACAGAGCCTTTGTTTTTGAGGAACTATCTGCCTGAATAGCCACGGTTTGTATGACAGTCATTATTTCATATAAAACTTGTGTTTTACACAAAAAGTACTTGCAACTTGGTCACTTGCTTGCTTTTCCTCAAGACAACCATCAGGCTTTCAAAGGTAGCAGATTCCTCACATTAGCTTACAAGTTCTTAGGAGGTGTATGCAGGAATCAAGATGCAACGTAATCCCTACTGCTTTATTAAGGATGTCCTCATAAAATTACATCTTATGAGATACGGCATCGAAGACTCCAAGACCTTGATCTGTTCTGAAGTGCCAGCACTTTCACCCACCATTGTTTTTGTATTGTCAGTGTAACTGTGATTGCAATGGGAAACGCAAATAACATCTCAGTACAGGCCCCGGAGAGGTAGCTGCAGCTGCGGGTCACCTTTTGAGAACTCCTGTCCTAGGCCTTCCTGTTGTAGACAATAGTCATTTTTTGCATGGAGGGAATGGAAAATATTTGGTTATGTTAAGAATTCAGTGGAGATTGCTCAAGTGGAGTTTTCTATTTTTAAAAAAAATACTGCATGATTTTGAGAATAGTCCCTGGCTCCACACAAGAAAATTCTTAACATTTGTTTTTGTATGTAATACTTTACAGATACTATTATTGGCTTTTCATTCAATAATTTATAGACATTTGGTTTTATAATGTAATTATAATTAAAAATTAATCAAAAACTCTTATACTACCTTTCCCTTCACCCAACTTACCTATTTTTTCATTTTTTAATCCCTTCTCATCTTTGTTAACCCTCCAAGATCTATTCTGAGTGTAAACGTTCTTTAGCTTCTTATATTAGTGGTTTTATAGCATAGTTGTCCTTTCGTGGCTGACAGACATCACTCAGGATAATGTGTTCTAGATTCAGCCATGTTGTTCAGTATTTCGTGAATTCTTGTCTAGTCCCCCCCCCATTTTATTGTGATTTTAAGAAAAGTTCACTGAAAAGTTAGATTTTTATTCATTCATTGCTGTACATTTTCCTCCCTTCCCCTCCAGTTCACTTTTTTCCCCCAGTTCACTTTTAAAAACATTCATTGTTGTATGATATCCTCCTTCACCCCCCTCACCCAGTCCATTTTACCATACACCTCTTATTCTGGACTGTTGTCATACAGATAATGCCTAATCATGTATTCCTTTGAAACAGTTCTTTCCGTCATCTGTTCCAATACAGTATTCATTATTCATTATTTAGCCCTTCTTTTCTCAGTTTCCCCCAACCCACATGCTAATTTTGTTTTATAACAATGGTGTTTCACAGTCCTTTTGGGTTTTTTTTAAAATTATATTCATTTAATGAACATTTACAGAGACTTTGGATTTCCATTCTTTGGATTTTTCTCTCTGCCCACTCCTCCCTCCCCCATATTTGCCCTTTTGTGACTGAGATATTTCACTCAGCATAATGCCCTCTAGGGTCACACATGTTGTATAATATTTTATTAGTTCCTTGTTTTTCAGTGCTGCATAATATTCCATTGTGTGAATATACCATACAATTTCTATTCATTCATTTGTTGATGGGCACGTGAGTTGCTTCCATCTCTTTGCTATTGTGAATAATGCAGCAGTAAACATGGATGTGCATACATCTGTTCGGGTGGAAGCTCTGGTTTCTTTAGGGTATATTCCCAGTAGTGGAATTGCTGGGTCAAACCCTATTTCTATTTCCAGCTTTCTGAGAAAGCATCAGACTGCCTTCTATAGTGGTTGTACCAATCTACATTCCCACCAGCAGTGAATAAGAGTTCCAATCTCTCCACAACCCCACCACCATTTGTTGTTTGCTATCCTGTTGAACTTTGCTATTGTTACTGGAGTGAGATGGTATCTCAAAGCTATTTTGATTTGCATCTCTCTACTAGCTAAGGATTTTCAACATTTCTTCATGTGTCTGTTTGCCATCTGAATGTCTTCTTTTGTAAAGTGTCTATTCATATTCCTGTGCCCATTTTGTGATTGAGTTTTTTTACCTTTTTCTTGTTGAGGTTCTGGAGTATTGTATAAATTTTAGTTATGAGTCCTTTATCTATTGCCATTGCCAATTTTTTCCCCAAGTCTGTGTGTTTCCTTCTTACCCTGTTGGAGAAGTTTTTTGATATGCATAAGAATTTGAATCTTAGAAG
This sequence comes from Elephantulus edwardii, assembly GCF_000299155.1. Lineage (NCBI taxonomy): Eukaryota > Metazoa > Chordata > Mammalia > Macroscelidea > Macroscelididae > Elephantulus > Elephantulus edwardii. The sequence continues at coordinate 8,623,878 of NW_006399881.1, read as the reverse complement.
GTCCCATTTCTCTATTTCATTCTGTCCTGGTCATATGCTTTTTCTTATGCTTGAAAGACTGTTCATGCTGTGGACTAGAGCTCTAGAGTTCTTCCTAGCTTTACTCTGATGAATTTTACAGTCTTTGGTTTCATTTCTAGGTCCCTGATCCACTTTGAGTTGTTTTTTGTATAAGTTGTGAGGTGTGAGTCTTGCTTAAATTTTCTGCAGATGGCTTTCCAATTCCACCAACACTATTTGTTAAAGAAACGGTCTTTCCCCACTTAACTGATTCCATCTCCTTGACTTAACCGTTTTTTTAATGATGTATATGACTCCACCTTGTGAATGAGTTTTTACTTGTTTGATGTCTCTGAACTTTTATTTCTATGTTTCTAGCTTGTTTTAGTTTTTTTTGCTGTGGATTAATGTATTAATCAGCTCTAATTTTAAGAATAATTTTAATTTGTGTTTTTCTTTTAAGAAGATGGTTTAGGGGTTTCACAAATATTTACAAGGCTTGAATTTATTGGAAAGTTCTATTAAAAGATTCACAATACCAACAATGTACACTATTATGATAAATACTATGTTAAAATGTTTTCCTCCCTTTGTACATTACAATATCTTATCTCCAGTGTTTATCACCGTTCCCTTGAAATTGTTCTAAAATGATGACTGGAGGGCCTTGAGAGGGCTGGAAAGTACACAGAGTTACTTGAGGCAGTGATGGGGAGTAGTAAAAAACAAAATTTCTTTTAAAAGAAAACCTTGATCCAATACAATATACTTATTCAACATTAAAGGGAAAGCAAAACAATAAAAACCTCATGCTCTGTATTAGATGACTCATCATTCAAGATGCTTTTTAAAATTGTTACTAATGATTTATTGGACTACCTAACATTAAAGATTAATGACACCTTATTTGATATTTAGAATATGCTGGAATTGCTGGAAGAAATGCCAAATGGGGTTCCACCTGAAAAAGTAAAAAGCTATATCTACCAGCTAATCAAAGCAATTCACTGGTGCCATAAGAATGACATTGTTCACAGAGGTGAGTATGGGATTTTTTAAAATAGAAAATATTAAATAAAACATAAAACATGGAATTTTTCACATGCTCCCAGCTTAAGAATATTTCTAACATTTCCATGTAAATGAAACACAGTTTAGAAGTATAGAATATAAGATCTTTTGTCCTCCAGATTTCATTTGTATCACCTAAGGAATGGCCTACAAATTTCTTTGGATATTGTGGTGAGATCTCTAGTGTTTGCATAACTAGATTCTCTTTCGACTATGGAACACCTAGTGAACTTCAAAGCTCATGTGTTAGGAAGTAGAGGGGGGAACAAAGTCCTCCAGGTAGACCAGGTAATGAACAACTCAAATAAGACTTTGGCCTCTAAATATCTTCTAGATAGACAGCCACCTCTCATTCCCCCTTAAATAACCATCTCCAATATAGATCTTCCTCAACTGCTTGGTTAGTTTGTTCAAAGAACCCACAATCTTTGATCTTGCCTAAAGACCATGATTATCCTCCCACATAGGTCATTCTTTTGTCTTTTACGACCATAAGGTAAGTGATTTATGGTAACAAAAATAAATTACTTGCTCAGTACTGTATTTGATGCTGCATAATTTATCTTCTAATCTCAATTGCACACTAGAATTTTAGACTTTGTTGTGGCATACAAATTTATAAAATAATGACATTTTTAAATGTTTCTCAGAAAATGTTGCAATATCCACTTATCTTTGCCAGTGTCAGATAAATGGATATCAAATTTTAGTTTATCAGTACAAACACACGAAGATTGTAACTTTAAACCTAGTCCAACTTTACGACTAGTTTCAAAGTCATATTAAGAATACCAACTCCTAAAAGGAAACTATATTTTTCCATCTCATTTGTCTTTTGTATGAGTACCCCTATCAAGGTTGTTTTGTTGGTAGCCTAGATAGAAATATAGCTAAACCAAATAGTCCTTTAATGTCTAAGATGATTATTCTGAAAGTTATGCATTACAGTTTGATGATGTTAACAACTGATTTAGCTGTATTTCTATAGTGATACTGTGATTTGGTTAAACGTATACTGCATAGGAACCAGATTGATTACATCTGTGCAAGGAGTCTCTGGGGAAGCTCAGTATCAGCTGTGAAAACTAGGCCAGGTGCTGATTGTGGAACAGACCACCAACTACTTATATGCAAGTTCAAGCTGAAACTAAAGAAAATTAAATCAAGTCCACGAGAACCAAAATTTGACCTTGAGTCTATCCTGCCTGAATTCCAAAACTATCTCAGGAACAGGTTTCAGGCCTTGAACACTAATGAGAGAAGACCAGATGTTTAATAGTGGAATGTACTTGGGGCGGTGGGAGGGGTGCGGGGGCATTGTGTACCAGCGAAGGAGTGTTTCTTTTACTTCTGAAAGAGAGGAGCGAACTGGGGGCGGGGGGGATGGGCGAGGAGAGAAGTGCAGCAATGAATGAATGGAAATCCAAAATCTCTGTAATGCTCATTAAAATTATGGAAAAAAAAAAAAGACAAGCTCATTTCAGTCAATGGAGATAGAAGTTCTGAGGTCCAGGCTCCACTCTGACCCTGTGTAGGAGTTCCTCTGTATTTGCATTCTCAGAGTACTGAAATTTTACTTTTATTAACGAAGTTTTAAATAAAAAAGAAAAAAGAAAGACAGAAGAGAAAGAAAAAACCAAGAGAGATGTCAGAATAAATTCTGAATATTACACTAGAGCACCAAGAAGCCAAAGCAAAGGGAAGAAATCAAGATGTTAAGGAGTTGAACAGAAGATTCCAAAGGGCAGTATGGGAAGACAAAGTATTACAATGAAATGTGCAAGGAGCTGGAGTCAGAAAATCAAAAGAGCCAAACTCACTGAGAATTTCTTCAGCTGAAGGAACAGAAGAACAAATTCAAACCTCGAGTTACAATACTGAAGGATACTTTGGGCAGAATATTAAATGATCCAGGAAGGATTAAAAGAAGATGGAAGGAGTATACAGAGTCATTGTACCAGAAAGAATTGGCAGACACAGAAGAATTTCATGAAACAGCGTATGAGCAAGAGCCTATAGTGATGAAGGAAGAAGTTCAAGATGCTCTGAAAGAAATAGCCAAAAATAAGGCCCCAGGAATAGATGGTATACCAGTTGACATATTTCAGCTAACAGATGCTGCCCTGGATGTGCTCACCAAGTTGTGCCAAGAAATCTGGAGAACAACCATGTGGTCAGCTGTCTGGAAGAGATCTGTATTTGTTCCCATTCCAAAGAAAGATGATCCAACAAAGTGGAAATTATCAAACAGTATCATTGATAGGACATGCAAGCAAGATTCTGCTGAAGATTATCCAAAAATGACTAGAACAGCACATGAACACAGAACTGCCTGAAGTGCAGGCTGGATTTAGAAAAGCCCGTGGTACTAGGGATATTATAGCTAATGTCAGATGGGTCTTGGCTGAAAGACTACCAGAGGAATGTCTGTCTGTGTTTCATTGACTATTCAAAGACATTTGACTGTGTGGATCACAACAAACTGTGCTTGACTCTGAAAAAATGGGAATCCCAGAGCATTTGATTGTGTTTATGTGAAACCTATACTTGGACCAGGAGGCAGTCATCAGAATAGAGTAAGGAAACACTGTATGGTTCAAAATCAGGAAAGGAGTGCAGCAAGGATGTGTCCTATCTCCATACCTTTTCAATCTATGTGCAGAACAGATTATTCAAAAGGCTATGCTTTATGAGGAGGAATCAGGATTGGAGATTATGCAGATGACACAATCTTGCTTGCTGAAGCTGAGGAGGACCTGAAACACTTGCTGCAGAAGGTCAAGGACTGCAGCCTTCAATAAGGATTGAAGCTCAACATCAAGAAAACAAAGATTCTCACCACTAGGCTGATTGGTAGCATCAGGATGGATGGTGAAGACAATGAGATTGTCAACAGCTTCAGTTTGCTTGGCTCTACAATCAACATTCTTGGTACCAGCAACCAGGAAATTAAAAGACGAATTGCATTGGGAAAGTCTGAGACCTCTCCAAAGTACTGAAGAGTAATGATGTCAATCTGGAGACTAAAGTGTGCCTGATGCAGGTCATGGCCTTTGCAGTTACTTGCCATGCATCAGAAAGCTGGACAATGACTAGGGATGATAGAAGGAGAATTGGTGGCCTTTGAGCTGTGGTGCTGGAGAAGAGTATTGACTACTAGGAGAACAAACAAGTTCATCCCTGAGAGGGTGAAGCCAGGCTGCTCTTTGGATGCAAGGATTCTGAAGTTTCATCTGACATACATTGGACCAAGGAGGGACCAATCCTTGGAGAGGGAGGTCATACTTAGGAGGATAGAGGGACAGCACAGGAGAGGAAGACCCTAGAAGAGATGGATTGATTCAGTGACTGGGGTAATAGCGGTAGGTGTATCAGAGACAATAAGATTGACACGGGATAGAGAGGGTTTAGAGCTTTTGTACAAAGGGTCACTATGAGTCTCAGGCAACTCGACAGCACATAACAACAACAACAACATAGTGGTTGAAAATACACAGTAGAAACCAAGATTCTAAAATCTACAGATTTCACCTCTGCTTCTTTCCCTTCTATCATATGTTATAAATGATGGGTAACATACTTTAAAATAGATTTTCATGGAATTCAATTCCATTTTCTGTGTATTTCTACTCCTCAACTCCTACCACATCTTCAAAAGATCTGTGGAAAAATTAGAAATTGTACCCTGACTCATCCAATATAGATAGCCTCAGCATTAGACATTTATAATTGTGAACCACACAGAAATGCTGAAAAGATAACTAAATGTAAAAGAAAAGTGTATTGCTCTCATATATTTGTAAAGTACCTTGAAATTGAAACTGAGGAGGACCTAAGCGCTTGCTGCTGAGGGTAGGGGACTGCAGCCTTCAATATGGATTGAGGCTCAATGTCAAGAAGACAAAGATTCTCACCATTGGACCAATTGGCAGCATCAGGATGGATGGTGAAGAGATTGAGATTGTTCACAGCTTTAGTCTGTTTGGCTCCACAATCAACACTCTTGGCACCAGCAGCCAGGAAATTAAAAGACTATTGCTATGGGAAAGTCTGCTGTTAGGGACCTCTCCAAAGTACTGAAGAGCAGTGGTGTCTCTCTGGAGACTAAGGTGCGTCTGATACAGGCCATGATCTTTGCAATCACTTGTTATGCATCAGAGTTGTGGACAATGACCAAGGAGGATAGAAGGAGAATTGATGCCTTTGAGCTGTGGTGCTGGAGAAGAGTATTGAGAATACCATGGACTGCTAGGAAAACAAACAGATTCATCCTGGAAAGGGTTAAACTGGGCTGCTTCTTGGAGGCAAGGATTCTGAGGCTCCGTCTAACATACTTTAGACATGTTGTAAGGAGAGACTGGTCCTTGGAGAAGGACATCATGCTTGGGAGGGTGGAGGGCAGGCGCAGGAGGGGAAGGCCCTCTGGGAGGTGGATTGATTCGGTGACTGGGGCAAGCGGGATGAGTGTGTCGGAGATAATGAGATTCGCACAGGACAGAGCAGAGTTTAGAGCTGTTGTACATAGGGTCACTATGAGTCGCAAGCAACTCGACAGCATATAACAACAACAACCTTGAAGTTATAAAATTTTTATATTCTATCTCCAAATAGTTATATTATTAGTTTATTAGTAATAGTTCCTTGAAATGTGTTGACCTAGATACAGTCATTAAATTATTTTCAGAGATCCAATTCCTTTATGATTTAAAGGAAAAAAAAATCTTTTTAAATTTGTGATGTATGTGTTTCTAGAAATGCAATTAATTGAAACTTTTTTGTACTAGCATCAAATGTGCTACAGTGCTTTTTGCTGCACAGATTTCCATTCAAATTACTTTGGATTTTTCTAATTAAGTGCAGTTATGGGGTGGAACAGTGTCAATCAGCAGAAAATGGAGTGTTTTTAATAATGGTTTTTAATCTTGATCCTTCAGATATAAAACCAGAAAATCTCTTAATCAGCCACAATGATGTTCTGAAACTATGCGACTTTGGTAAGTGAAAAAGAAATTGGAGTCATGATCTCTACAAAATTAGTATTAATGCACAGGTTGCTTTTTCGTCATTAGGTTGTTTTTTTTAATGTTTGACTCATTTTAGTAGAGGAGGATCCTGTTGGTTGAGAAACTGCTTGCTCAATGAATTCTATTCTTCTCTGGTCTGTATAGTATTGTATACTACTATTAAAATCCATCGTATCTTAAAACTTACTGCCATTGAGTTGAATTCTCGCAGTGACCATATAGGACATAGTAGGACTGTGCCATAGGGGTTCCAAGGCAGTAGATCTCTAGGGAAGAAGACCACCTCATCTTTTTCTCTGTAGAGCAGGTTTTGGCTTTGAATGGCTGACTTTTCAGTAAGCCTAGTACTTAACTATCAGATGACCATGACTCCTTAATTCATCATATAGTATTTTTGTTTAGAGTCTTCACAGCAGATAAATGCATATGCATATATTTTATGAAACGATGTTTGCAAGAAATAATCTCTATGGCCTTCTGGGTTATAGGATAAAAACTGGTTTTAGTATGTATAGAAATTGTTCTAAGTTTAATTATAAACAAAAAAATTATGCCTATGAAACACACATATGATGTATTGTGTATATGCAATAGTTATCTTTATATAATACTGAATAAGGTATCTGAAGGATTTTTATCTTGGCATTTTTTAAATTTCTTTAGCATTATGCTTTTCAGGAATAATGCCTATGCCTGACTTCCCATCCGTAATTGCAATTATTACTGAGACTTTATGCATCTCATGCTCCATTTATTATGCCTCGTGAATCTATGGTAGGTGATCTGCTTAAACTCGAAAGTGGCTGAAATTTCTAAAGCGAGTTCTAAAAAGAAAGGCCTGTAAAAGTTGCTAATAGGAAAAGAGGAGCCCAGTCCAACAGCATTTACTAAAGGAAGGACTGCTTGAATGAATGGTAAGAGAACTGAGCGGCCGCGAGCACAGTGTGAGGCCTATGTGTGCCTCCCACTGAAGCTTGCACTTGCTTTCTCTCACAGAGCATGTAGAACCCACACACAAATATACATCTTTTTAAAAAAATTATTCTTTATGTATACATAGATTAACGGAGCTTAATGGTTTTACTTTTCATTATCATTAGGTTTTATTTCTTAAATGATATTTTCCATTTTTCAAGAGTGACACCCCCTCATTTTAATGTTCTTTTTCTTGGTGACTATTTAAGTGATCTGTGTTGCTTTTGGTGAGTTACATGAGTAGTTAGTTAATCCTGCTGTTTATTTTGTGGCTCTGCAGTGACGCCCCCCCCCAAAAAAAAAGAAGAAAAAAACCTTTTAAAAGAACACGGGAAAGGTCTATGAAGTGATAAGATCACGTGTTTCTTGAAGGGCCTCATGGGGTAGTAGGTTAAGCGTTGGGCTCCTGCTAACTGAAGGAGGGTTCAAACTGGTCGGATACTCTGCCGCAGAAAGGTGAGGTGGTCTCCTCCAATGAAATTCCCAGCCTCAGAAACCCAACGGAGGGTCCCCGTTGAGTCAGAATTGACTCAACAGCTGTGAGTTGGATTTGGTTGTTAGTAATATGTTTCTCAAGGGCCTTTGCTAGCACAGTGGTAAGTCCTTCTACTGCTAACGAGAAGTTTAGCAGTTCCAGCTGTCTAGCTACCTCACAGGAAGCATATGGGACAGGCTTGTGAAGATTTGTAGCTTTGGAAACCCTACAGGGTTGCTATGAGTCGTAATCGATGGCAGTGGGTGTAACAGGTATCTTAGACATTTTAGGATGCAAAAATAATTTTGTTCTACTTTGTTTCCATCACTGTCAACTGGTACTTGTTTATGTAATGACTGGGATTGATCAACAGTGTTGTTGTTAGTTGTTCATTGTCGTCAAATCGACCACGACTCATAGTGACTCTGAACAGAAGACTTACTGCCTTTCCATAACTATCATCATTCTCCAAGTTCATAGAGTTTCCAGAAGCATGAGGTTTAGAAGTGGATGCCATGCCTGCTTCCAAACCTGTTGTACAATTTGGAGCTCCAACAAGCATGGTCCAAAATGGGAAACCATTATGATATTTGTTACCCCAGTGGCACAAGTTTCAGCATCACAGCAAACCCAAGTTATTCCATATAGCACATTGACAAAAGAGTGAGGTACAAAGTGGAAGAGTGTTCCTCCAGATAAAACAGCACTAGTCTCACTTAGTGGTTAAGTGTCGCCAAGTCAAATAGGGCTCATAACAACCTTAAGATCAAAAGACCTGAACTCTGTTCCCTAATTAACATCATTTCTGTACATTTATAGAGTTTCCAGAGACACACAAATACTATGTAAGTTCCACATAGCAGAATTATTGATATTGTATTATATGTTAGTTTACCTTTTACGTCTAGCTGCTTGTGTGAACATCATTTTATTCCTAAGATTTGAATTTCCTATTGCAATTTGTTCCTAAGATTTGCATTATTTTATACTACTTTTTAAGTGTTCCCTGGATGATTATAAAAATGTGAGATACTTAAGAAACATAGATGTCTTTAGCACAAGGGAGAGACTAAATTTGTAGTGAATATATTTTATATTTTAATTGCCATTTGAGCAATCAGCTAACTTAAAAATAATAAGAACACTATTAGTAAAAAAAAAACAACAATGTCAATTATCAGTCATTCTGTTCCACTTAAAACATTACTAATACTGAAATATTTGGCCACCACGAAATTATTATTCCTTTTTCAAAATTTCACCTTTTGGGTTTTGTTATCTTTCAGGTTTTGCCAGGAATCTATCAGAAGGCAACAATGCTAATTACACAGAGTATGTGGCCACCAGGTGGTATCGCTCACCGGAACTCTTGCTTGGGTAAGTTACCTTTTCCAAAACAGACAAAATGACATCTGTACATCTGCTGATCCTGTATCATTAGTGTCATTTATGGAAACTAAGAATGCCAGTTAATTAAATATGTCTGTTCTCTATTATAACAAACCACCTAAAAATGTAACAGTGTAAAACAACCATGATTTCATTTGGCCATGGACCTGACGGTCAGTGGTTTGAGTTCTCTAGAGTAGTTCTTCTGTTGCTCCTGAAGTTACTCATGCAGCTACTGTCATCTAGGGTTTGGCCATATAGGAAGCCTATGTAGGGACCGGTCACCTCAGTTCCATGATGTGGCATCCTCCAGTCGACTAGTCTAGGACTCTTCATGTGATAGTAGAAGAATGTCCTGCAGCAGGAGCAAGGAAACCGTAATGCAAAGGCACTTTAATGCTTTCATGGCTTTTGCTAATGTCTCATCAACCAAAGCACAAGATTCAAGGGGTAGAAAAATAAACTTCATGATGACAGAATTGGCAGTCACATTACAAAATAGAATGTGACCAGAAATGGGAAGAATGTTTGCATCTCTCTTTGCTAATAATCTTCCACATCAAGAATGTGGAGAGCAACATAATTTGGCATTCTGGCTATAGACTGTTATGTTTGGGGCCGGTTTGTTTACGCCTCATTTGTTCACTTAACAAGACACTTATGTGGCGCCTCGGTAAGGGCACTGGTTTAACGATGTCAGCTGCTAACCTAAGGATCTATAGGTCAAACCAGTACTTCATGGGAGAAAGATTTGAAGATCTGCTTCTGTAAAGATTCAGGTTCAAACTCACTGTCATTGAATTGATTCAGAGTCATATTGGCCCTCCTTTGAGTTTCCAGCGGTATAAATCTTAATGGGAGAAGGCCACCCATCTTTCGGTGGAGTTAACTGGTGAATATGTATGGTGGTTAGCACTGCAGCACACTATAGACAGCAGCTCCAGCGCTCCTCCTGGAAAGAGTGCAGCCTGGGAAACCCTCTGAAAGTCCCACTCTCCTACAGGGTCACTATGAGTCGGAATGGATTCAGTAGCAGTGAGTTTTCGGTATTAAGTTATCTCTTATGCCCAACACTTGACTAGGCACATGATAACATTAAATCAATTGCCATTTTCCACTTGAACTTCTGAACTGTGAGCGTTTTTCTTCTTTTGATGATAAATGGCCATTCAAACTAACAGTACCTTGATGATTCTCTTCAGGAATCTTTGTCCTGTCCTGCCATTTTCAGTGCTGTCACAGTCATCTGTAATTCCAGAAAAAAGCCTTTTCACCAGGGTCTTTTCTTTTAATAGCTTTTAACTTATTGCCAAATCTTCATCATGTCGTTTCAGTGATAATGATTGTCTACCTACCCAAGTCATAGTATTTTCTTCAGGCTGCATTTCCCCCTTTGAGAAATAAATAAAATTAGTCATGATGGCATGTGCTCCATGGGAGAAAGGATCATATATTGGAGCATATATATAGTTGGACCACATAAATATCCATTTTGTCTGGGGGACATGATTAGTTTAATTTTTAAAAGATAATTTTTAAAATAAAAGTTTTATGTTATACTGGTTTACTTAGAAAGTTCATATGTTGTTTTTCACACTGGACCATTCCCTTTTCTTTTACTCACCCCTCCCTCCACCCATCAAATTGTGTGACCCTCACCCACCCATCCTCACCCCTCTGCTTCCACCCTCCCCTCTTAGGTTCTCATACACATTTTATTCATTATCTCTTTCTACGTTAATGGTCTTTTACAGTATTTTTCCTTATGGGACTGTGTTAGTTCACTTAGCATAATGCTCTCCAGTCCCTCCCAAGTTAGGTAATGATTTACAAAATCATTGCTTCTGCGTAATGCATAGTCTTTAATTGTGTGAATATACCATAGGCATTTGGGCTGTTTCCATGTTCTTGCGATGGTGAATAATACTGCTATGAACATTGGTGTACAAGGCCTCCACAAGAAAAAGACTGATGACCCAGTTACAAAATGGGCAAAAGACATGGAAAGACTTTTCACAGAGGAAGATATTTTGATGGCCAACAGACACATGAAGAAATGCTCAAAATCACTGGCAATAGGAGAGACGCAAGTCAAAGCCACAATGAGATACCATCTTACCCCAGTAGCAGTGGCAAAGTTTAGCAGGGCAGCAAGTAATAAATGTTGGAGAGGATGAGGCAAGATAGGAACTCTTATACATTGTTTGTGGGATTGTAAAATGGTACTACCACTCTTGAAGACATTGTGGCATTTCCTCAGAAAGCTGAACATAGAAATTCCATATGACTCACCTATTCCACAGCTTTGAATATACCTTGAGAAAATTAAAAGATCATTTTTTATAATCATTTATTCATTGTCATTAAACCTTGTATTCTCACAGAAAGAGATTGTCCATCTTTCTCCCTTAGAGATCTTACTGGATTTGAACCATTAGAGAGGTGTCATCTTTGCGTCAGCAAATCAATTCCCTAAGGAATATGCCACTAGAACTCCCTTTTTATATAATAGCAATATAAATGTCTATATTTGACCAGCCAGCTCTGGTGGCCTAATGGTAGTAAACTGTACTGAAATTCCAAAGGTATGCAACTCCACAGGAGAAGGAAATTTTGCCTCTGAAAACCTGCTGGGGAGTCACTTACCAGTCATTTTCATCTTGGCAGCCTATAAAAACAACACACTTTTTCTGATGATCATAATTTACCCCTTGGGTTTGTTTTGGTTTTAACAATTTCCAAATGTCTACCAAGCACATGGTAGTAATTCTTGACTTTCAAGAACCTAGAGCAAATAGATACCAATTGGCAGCGTCAGGATGGATGACGAAGAGACTGAGATTGTTCACAGCTTCAGTTTGCTCGGCTCCACAGTCAACACTCTTGGCACCAGCAGTCAGGAAATCAAAAAGCGTATCGCGATGGGAAAGTCTGCTGTTAGGGACCTCTCTAAAGTACTCAGGAGCAACGGTGTCTCTCTGGAGACTAAGGTGCGCCTGATACAGGCCATGGTATTTGCAATCGCTTGTTATGCATCAGAGAGTTGGACAATGACTAGGGAGGACAGAAGGAGAGTGGATGCTTTTGAGCTGTGGTGCTGGAGAAGAGTGCTGAATGTACCATGGACTGCCAGGAAAACAAACAGATTCATCTTGGAGAGGATTAAACCAAGCTACTCCTTGGAGGCAAGGATTCTGGGGCTTCGTCTGACATACTTTGGACATGTTGCCAGGAGGGACGGGTCCTTGGGGAGGGACATCATGCTTGGGAGGGTGGAGGGACGGCGCAGGAGGGGAAGACCCTCTATGAGATGGATTGATTCGGTGACTAGGGTAATCGGGATGGGTGTGTCAGAGGCAGTGCGGTTGGCGCAGGATAGAGCAGGGTTTAGGGCTGTTGTGCATAGGGTCGCTATGAGTCGCAAACGACTCGATGGCACATACCAACAACAACAACAATCAGTTATGGAAAGTTTTGGGGGTTTTTGTTTGGTTTTTATTTTCTTTTAATCAAGAGCTTTTGTGTGGGTGGATTTTAAAATTAGCATGCAAAATTTTAAACTTAGATTTAGAATTTATTTTCTTTGCTTCCATATTTTTATTCTGGGTACCTCTTTATTGGGATGCCCAGTTCGTTTTCACTGGGCAAAAGGTTTGAACTTGAATATACTAGACTGTCCTAGGGTCCCTGTGAGTTAGAATTAATTCAGTGGTACCTGTTTTGGTTTTATCCCAAAGAAAAATAAATATTAAGTAGATAATTCTTAGAACTCCTTCCAAGGTTGGAAAGCTTATGGTTTGCCTATAAGACAGCCTAGAGAAATTCATTGAGGATAGTCTTACTGTAAAACTTCAGAAGCTTGAGGTTATGTGCATAGGTGTGTAGGAGCTGCCAGAGTGTGGGAACCTGGGTGCAACTAACTGAATATTGCTAATTAAATGATTGCCAAGGACTAGTTGAAGGGCCTTATTATTTGTTAAAATTACATTGAAATTAGTTGATATTTTATTTTACATTAAGAATTTAAATTTGTGTACATTCTAGAGGCTTTGCCCTTGACATTCAAAATAGTTTCAGCTGCATAAATTATTCAAATAAGTTGACAGAAAAGAAATAGCGTACAGTGAGTATGTGCAGATTTTCCATAGGGTTCTCCATCTAGCATAATTGAACAAGTTTTTTATATTCAGATAGGGAAGCAAAGAAAGGCATTGTGTCTTTTCCTTCCCAACAAAGTACCAGAAAGATCTAAATGAAGGGTTTTAGATTTTTTAAAAAATTTTTATTTTACTATATTATTTTTGTGTGTGTACCATCAAATCAGATCTGACTGGTATAGGAAGAGATTGCCTCTTCTTCTCCAGCAGAGCATCTGCCGGATTAGAACCATGTACCTCTGGGATTGCAGTGCAGTTTCTTGCCACTAGGCCACCAGAGCTCCCTTGGTTTTTAGATTTTTATGGCTTCTTGTTGTTGTTGTTGTTGTTATGTGCCATCGAGCCATGACCCTGTTTACAAGAGCCCTAAATCCTGCTCTATCCTGTGCCAACCTCACTGTCTCTGACACACTCCCACCACCCCAATTACTGAATCAATCCATCTCATCAAGGGTCTGCTGTTATGTATCATTGAGTTAGAACCAACTCTTAGCTTGTCTGTCTGTCTGTCTCTCTCTCTCTCACACACACACACACACACAAAGCAGCTGATGAATTCAAACCAAGTGCCTTTAGGCTAGTAGTATAACACCAGAGGTGTGTGTGTGTGTGTGTGTGTGTGTGTGTGTATTTCATGTATATATGAAAATTATCCACTTTAACCACTTTTCATGTACTATTGGGTGGGCTTAGTGGTAAGGAATTGCTCTCCAATTCAAAGGTATGCAGTTCAAATATGCTAGCTGCTCCATGGGAAGAAGATCACCGTCTCCTCCGATGTATTTTACTGCCTCTGCAGACCTGCTGGAGGGTTAGCTATGAGTCAGTTCTAACTCAGTGGTACACAATAACCATAGTAACAATGGGTTACAGTTACATTTACCATGATGTCCTACCACCACCACTATCTACTCCCTGAAATGTTTCCTTTCCCTCAGCATCACTTGAGCTATACCTCCCACTTTGCTCTCTTGGTAACCACTAGTAAACTTTTGCTGCCAAACATTTTCTTTTTACGTATTTCCTGCACTATTTATCCCTTTGTATCTGACTTATTTTACTCAGCATAATAATATGTTCAAAGTTCAGCATTTTGTAGCATATATTAGGACTTAATTTCTCTTTTGGCAGAATAATATTCCATTGTAGGTGCAGATTATATTTTGCCTATCCATTCATCTTCTGATAGACACTTGCATTGTTTCTACATTTTGTCTACTAAGAACATAGAGGAATAAAGCTACAGTACAATAACTGCATTAGTGTACAAGTGTCTATTCAAATCTGTGCTTTCAGTTCCCAAGTATACGCATAGGAGTGGAATTACTAAGTCACATGGTAATTCTTTGTTTCACTTTTTGAGGACATACCAGTTTACCTGGCCATGTGACTGGAAGAGATCCATATTTATTCTCATTTTAAAAACAAAACAAAACACCAACCCTCGGTGACCCAACAGAGTGTGGAAATTATCGTACAATATCTCATGCTAGCAAAATCCTGCTGAAGATTATCCAGAAACAGCTGCAACGATACATTAACAGAGAACTATCAGAATTATAAGCTGCATTTAGAAGAGGTCTATTGCCACTGTCAGGTGGATCTTGACAGAAAGCAAAAAGTACCAGAAGAATGTCTATCTGTGTTTCATTGACTATGCAAAGGCATTTGACTGTGTGGATCACAACAAACTGTGGTTAACCTTGAGGAGAATGTGAATCCCAGAACACTTGATTGTGCTTATGCAAGACCTATACTTGGACCAGGAAGCAGGCCTCAGAATAGAGTAAGGAAACATTGTATGGTTCAAAATCAGGAAAGGAGTGCATCAAGGATGTGTCCTATCTCCATACCTTTTCAATCTATGTGCAGAATCTATGAGGAGGAATGTGGCATCAGGATTGGAGCACGACTCGTCAACCTACATTATGCAGATGACACAATCTTGCCGAAACTGAAGAAGACTTGAAACACTTGCTTCAAAAGGTTTATACTCTTCAATATGGATTGAGGCTAAACATCAAGAAGACAAAGATTCTCACCACTGGGCCAATTAGCAATGCCATGATAGATGGAAAAGAGATTGAGATTCTTAACAATTATAACTTGTTCGTCTCTACAATCAACACTCTTGGCACCAGCAGTCAGGAAATCAAAAAACAAATTACGTTAGGTAAATCCACTATCAGGGGCCTCTCCATAGTGCTAAGAAACAATGCTATCAGTGTAGAGACTAAGGTGTGCTTAATCCAGGCCATGGTCTTCGCAATTAGTTGCTATGCATCAGAGAGCTGGACAGTGACTAAGGGTGACAGAAGAAGATTCGATGCCTTCAAATTGTGGTGCTGCAGAAGAGTCTTTTCCATACCATGGACCACCAAGAACACAAAGAGTTCTGTCTTGGAGAGACAAACCAAATTTCTCCTTGGAGGCCAGCCAGGATTTTGAAGCTCCAGCTGACATACTTTGGGCATGTGGCCAGGAGGGAGGGATCCTTGGAGAAGGACATCATGCTTGGGAAGATGGAGGGACAGCACAGGAGAGGAAGGCCCTCGATTAGGTGAATTGATACAGTAACTAGGGCAATAAGGGTAGATGTGTCAGAGTCAGTGAGACTGGTGTAGAACAGGGCAGGCTTCCGAGCTGTTGTGCATAGGGTTACTATGAGTGTCAGATGACTTGACAGCACGTAACAATAACAACAACAACAACAATCAGTTTTCCTTAGCTGCTAGATCATTTTATGTTTCTAACAGCAGAAGATGAGGGCTCCAGTTTCTCCACATCATTGTCAACACTTGCTATTTTCTTTTTTTATAATAGCCATCCCAAATGGAGACCAGATGGCCTAGTGCATAATTTGTTGGTCTGCTATCTGAAAGATTGGCAGTTCTAGTCCAATAGCCTCATTATGAGAGCAAGATGGACAGTCTCCTCTTGTTATGATTTACAGCTTCCAAAACCCCATGGAAGGTCATAGTGAGTCCAGAGTCAACTCAATACCAGTGGGTTTTGATACTTATTGTTGAGTACCATCAAGTGGGAACTGATCCTCCAGTGGGTTTTCAAAGTCAGGAAGTTTGCCCATCTTTTTCCTTAGAGCAGCTGGTGGATTTGAACATCAGACTACTAAGCCATCAGGGCTCCTTTGTAGTTGTTAATCGTATTGTGGTTTTCATTTTTCCTTCCCTAATAGCTAAGAGCCTATGGTGATGAAGGAAGAAGTTCAAGCTGCTTTGAAGGAAATAGCAAAAAAATAAGGCCCCAGGAATAGATGGTATACCAATTGAAGTATTTCAGATAACAGATGGTGCCCTGGATGTGCTCACCAAGTTGTGCCAAGAAATCTGGAGAACAACCACTTGGCCAACTGACTGGAAGAGATCTATATTTATTTCCATTCCAAAGAAGGGTGAACCAACAGACTGTGTAAACTACAGAACAATATCATTGATTTCACATGCAAGCAAGATTCTACTGAAGATTATCCTAAAACGACTGGAACAGCACATCAGCAGAGAGCTGCCAGAAGTCCAGGCTGGCTTTAGAAGGGGTCGTGGTACTAGGGATATTGTAGCTGATGTCAGATGGATCTTAGCTGAAAGCAGGGACTACCAGAGGAATGTCTATCTGTGTTTCATTGACTATGCAAAGGCATTTGACTGTGTGGATCATAATAAATTGTGGCTGACTCTGAGGAGAATGGGAATCCCAGAACATTTAATCATGCTAATGCAAAACCTATATTTGGACAAAAAGGTAGTTGTCAGAACAGAGCAGGGTAACAGTGCATGGTTCAAAATTGGGAAGGGTGTACACCAGGGATGTGTCCTATCTCCATACCTTTTCAACCTGTATGCAGAGCAGATTATCTGAGAGGCTGGGCTCTATGAGGAGAATTGTGGCATCAGGATTGGTGGAAGATCTATTAACAATCTGCGTTACGCAGATGACACAACCCTGCTTGCTGAAACTGAGGAGGACCTCCTGCACTTGCTGCAGAGGGTCAAGGACTGCAGCCTTCAGTATGGACTGAGGCTCAATGTCAAAAAGACAAAGATTCTCACCACTGGACCAATTGGTAGCATCAGGATGGATGGCGAAGAGATTGAGATTGTACACAGCTTCCGTTTGCTCGGCTCCACAGTCAACACTCTTGGCACCAGCAGCCAGGAAATTAAAAGACGTATTGCGATGGGAAAGTCTGCTGTTAGGGACCTCTCTGAAGTACTCAGGAGCAACGGTGTGTCTCTGGAGACTAAGGTGCGTCTGATACAGGCCTTGGTCTTTGCAATTACTTGTTATGCATCAGAGAGTTGGACAATGACTAGGGAGGATAGAAGGAGATTGATGCCTTTGAGCTGTGGTGTTGGAGAAGAGTATTGAATGTACCATGGACTGCCAAGAAAACAAACAGATTCATCCTGGGGAGGGTTAAACCAGGCTACTCCTTGGAGGCAAAGGTTCTGGGGCTTCATCTGACATACTTTGTACATGTTGCAAGGAGAGACAGGTCTTTGGAGAGGGACATCATGCTGGGTAGAGTAGAGGGACGGAGCAGGAGGGGAAGACCCTCTGTGAGGTGGATTGATTCCGTGACTGGGGTAATCGGGATGGGTGTGTCAGAGGCGGTGCGGTTGGCGCAGGATAGAGCAGGGTTTAGGGCTGTTGTCCATAGGGTCGCTATGAGTCACAAAGGACTCGACTCGACGGCACATAACAACAACAACAACAACAATAGCTAATGACTTAGAGCATCTTGTGCTTATTGATCATTTGTTTCCCTTCCTTTAAAAAAAAAATTTTAAAGAAAAAAAGTCTATTGTGTTTGGTGGTTGTTTTTTTTTTTTTTTATTTGTTTGCTGGTCTTTTTAAAAAAATTGGTTTGAAGAGAGGTTTATTCCAGTTTCTTTTTAAAATTAGGTTGTTTGTTGTCAGTAGTACATTTTTATGGACTGAATTAAAAAAATTGTAAGATGTAACTTTTTGACATTTTGAGAACTAAAGGATAATTGCCTGGAAAGTATACTTCTTAGGAGTATTTCATTCCCTGCAGTGAGGTGTTACTCATCAGACGTGTGCTCTGTGGTAGGGTTTATTATGCCATTCATGTTCAAAATGTACCCAGATGTGAATAGACTGCAAATCAGTGTGTACTAACTACATTGCTAGTAAATTGATGGTTTTATTTGCTTGGGTTTGTTTCACTTCTGCTCTGAATTTTTACTTGGCTATCTGTAATTCCCCTTTTTCAGCCTTACTTTTTTCCTACATAATATTTTAAATCCTTGAATACATAAATGTACTTTAAATCACTAATCTCTTGGGAATTATTGAAATAATGGTTTTGTTTTGTTTTTTTTTAACATTGCATTTCTTCACTTGCAAAGATAATCTTTCCCTTTGCTTTTCAGGGCTCCCTACGGAAAATCTGTAGATATGTGGTCAGTGGGCTGTATTCTTGGGGAACTTAGTGATGGACAGCCTTTATTTCCTGGAGAAAGTGAAATTGACCAACTTTTTACCATTCAGAAGGTGCTAGGACCACTTCCATCTGAGCAGATGAAACTCTTCTACAGTAATCCTCGTTTCCATGGACTCCGGGTAAGAGGTTTTGCTAAAACCCAAAAGGGAATCAGTGCAGCAATATTTAAAATCATTGTTCATTGGACAAGAGATACTAAGCTGTTCATTGAATACTATCCCTTTCCCAATACAGTGGTTAGAATCCTTGTTTTAAGATTTTATTTTTTTAAATCGTTCATGGCATTTAAGAAAAGGGGGGGATGACAAGAATTTGTAAGTAGGTGCTGGTAATGTTATTTTTTTCTCATTTTAATTCCAATTAAATAAAATTTCTTTTTTAGCAGAAAACATTATTATATTTTAGACTTAAGTTATCTTGGAATTTTTTTTTTAACTCGGTCTTGAACAACTCCAAAAGATGCAAAAAGTATGCATTATTACTGGCTATTTGAGAAAACCTATCAATAGTGACTTGAGCAGTGCTTGCGTTCTGTACAATTAAAGGTTCTTGTTTGAGCTGGAATCTCTTGTCTGTTTGTAGAGAAACATCAGATCCTCTTTTCAGACTCATAGATTGTCTTCGGCACGTTAGACTTGCTAACATACACAGAACTTGTTTTCTGAGCATATGCTAAGAAGAAAAGTATAAACTTTCCCCAAGAAAGGGACATAACTTGCAGAGGGACTTGATTGGAGCAGCTGCTTAGGTTAGTCACGTACAGAGCTGTTTTCCCCTTTTATCTACTCCAAGAGTTGCATTTTCATTTTCATCTACCCTGTTTGGTGGTTGAAACTGGTGTTCCCTGCAAGAACTAGAATCTCACCACGACTTCTTTACTTTTTCTGAAATGCATTATTCTCAAACTAAGTTTTCTGGATTTGCAGAACCCTTATTTTAATCTTTGCCTTTCTGTTGGTCAGTTCAGTCACTTTAAGGAGTACTATTCTCCTCACATACCCCAGCATAGCACCTGCTTGTGCTGACCTTGAGCACTACTGAAGAAATGAAGGGAGAAAACCCTATAACTTCTGCTTCATTTCGTTCCTGTTCTTTCCCCGCTTTCCAGCTGTGTCTGAATTACCTCAGGCGAGTGTCATTTCTTCTAATATTTTTGCTTTTGTAATCCAAAAAGAAGAGAAATTATGACCACTACTTAGGATGTAAATAACTCCCGTCTGTAGTGCCATAGAGTTATTGAACACTTATCATACTAGACAGTGAAAATATGACAATCAATAGTTCAGCAGATAGGAAAAATCTATTAAGAAATTAAGTTAGACATAAGCAATGAATTTCTGTTTCACTTAGAAGAAGTCTATACTCCTTACCATACATAGCGTATGAGACCTTGTCCGATCTGGGCCCGCCTAGCTCCCGAACCTAATCAATGAATCCTAGCTTCTTTCCCCTCTGCTTCCAAATTCTTACCATACTTGCCTTTCTTTTACTGACCACACCACCATCACCATTTTTCAAGATTTTTCCAGCTTTAGGCATTTGAAAACTTCCCAAGAAGGTGCTTCCCAGGCCCAAACCCTTCCCATTCTGTACGTCTCTTAAGTCAGTGGGGCCTTTCTTAAAGGACTTCCTCCCTGACTACCCCCATACTACCCCCACCACCCTCGTAGTCTCTCTTTCCCATGCACCCTTCTTTTGTCAAGCATAAGACTTATCACAGTATCTGATTATATTATTATTTACTCGTTATCAATTTCTCCCTTACTAGACGGTAAACTCCCTAAGGACAGAACTTAGCTATTTGAATTATTGCATTCCTCACATCTGACACAGAACCGAGCACATGTAGTTGTTGTTGTTTTTGTGTACCATCAGATCAGAACAGACCCATAGCTGACCCTCTAGTGGGTTTTCAGAGGCAGTTAATTGTGCAAGAGGAGATTGCCTATCTTTCTCCCATGGAGCAGCTGGTGGACTCAAACTATGTGCCTATGGGATTGCAGCACAGCTTCCTGCCACTAGGCCACCAGAGCTCCCTAAAGTAGGCAAGCAATAAATATCAAAGACACTTCCCAGCTCGCCATCTCTAATGCATCTTTTACCTTTATCACCATTTACACAAATTATTGACAACTGCTGAACTGACCTGTCATTTTCTCTTCACTTCAGTCTGTTCATATTTGTCCTTATGGTCTTCCTTCCAAATAGAACATTAAATTTTATCTCTCTCTTTGTTAAAAAACATTGGCAGAATTTCCAGTGAAATTTCAACTCCTTAGGGTAGCATTGTTGTTGTGTACCATCCAGTCAGAACCAACTTATGACTGCCCTTCTATTGGGTTTTTTGGAGGCAAGAAGTCAAATGAGACTGCCAAACTTTTCACTGCAGATCAGCTTGTGGATTTGAACCACAAGCCTTTAGGCTGGCAGCACTATTCCTTACCACTAAACTGTCAGAGCTCCCTTTAGGTTACCATTAAAAATGTCTTATTCTTAGGTCTCCAGCCTTGCTTCATACCCTTTCCTGTTCCCTTATTTCCTGCCCCTTCCTCTTAATTGGTTCTCATTTCTGTATTTCCATTTCTAGAATGCTCTTAACCCTCAACTCCTGTCCTGGAAATTGTCTCTTCCTACTCCTCCCCCAAGACTCAGGTCAAATGTCTTCCCTCCATAAAGCCTTTCTAGCCTTCTCCAGGCAGGATTCCTGTGGTACAATCGCCTTTTCTTTGTATTGTGTTCATCATTGTATTTTTAGCAATCTAGAATAGTGCCTACTACGCAATAAATGAAGACTGTTTGAACATTTGATCTCAGAACATGAATTGCTGTGACATTAAACTTAGCCTCCTGGCTAACTTGCTCTTTGCCTGAAACTGCCACTAAAAAGGCTCTGTGCTGGAGTCTCTAAAGAGAGGATACACAGGTATCTAATATGATCCCTGTCCATCAGTAACCCACAGACTAGCTGAAGAATTAGAACTTTCCTGTATGAAATAATTAGAAAAATACAACTTATAATAAAGTATATACATTAAAGGATTATCTTTCTTCCTACATTGTGTTTTCTAATATGTCTCGACATGGTTTCAGCCACGAGACTGTCAGACATTCTGGAAAGGCAGAAGTCATAGATGGCTGCATTCATTAGAGGAGGCATTCTGGAGGAGTTGAAGTTTGAAATGGATCTTGAGGAGCAGCTGGTGAGGTACAGGAAGGATGTCATTTCCTTCTTTGTCTGTGAACCTGTTTGTGCACAGACCTCCTCACTAAACATTGTCTATGAAATGCTTGACAGCATATGACAAAGCTGGCTAGAAATAGCCTGCAGGGAAACGGCTCCTGTGACATTTTTACTTCTAATAACTTGAATATTTTTGCATTTTAGTCTGAAAGTATTTGTAGTCTATTAATCAGATTAGTTTCATTTCTTTAGAGGTTGCATGACATCTTTTGAGGTAAAAGTTTGCCGTCATCGTTCTCCTTGAAAATGTCCGCCATAGGTAGCCAAGCACCCAGCATGTGCAAGCTGGCCCTCCTTGCTTTGGAAATGCACTTCACTCACAGTAATGGGTCCACAGGTAGAGGGCTGAGGCTCTGGAGGAAGGCAGCCTCCCTGCCCAAAACGGAACAAAAACCTCTAAAACTAACCAGTTGTCTTTGAGTCCATTCCAACTCATGACAGCCCCCTGACAGCTGGAGTAGGACTCCTTGGGCTCAAGTCTGAGCACCATGTTTACTGCTTGAAAGCCTGTGGCTGAGCCATGTCACTGTCCTGGGCCTCTGGTTCTTCCTGTGTAAAATGTGGAGATAGAGTGCCGCCTATGAGGATGTGAAAACTAACCGCTAGAATATGTGTGGAATGCCCAGATTACTGCCTGGCATCTAATGAATGCTCGGCTATACTTTAAATTTCTATGCTTGAGTTTTGGGATATTAGTTGAAAGAACTCCGAGTGGTAGATTTCATTCCAAAGCACATACTTTTTAATAATTTTGAATTAAGAATTTTCTTGATGTTTTAAAAATGTGTTTTCTAATGTCTTTTTGCTTCCAGCAGTTCATTTTCTTATCAGTGAAATGTCACTTACCAAAAAAAAAAAAAAAATGGAGGGGAGGGGAGATCTGGTAGCACGAGATAGCCTTCATAAGCAAAATATGAATTACTGTGTACCAGCATGGAGCCTCACCAAAGCATGGCAAGTGGCTCTCTCTTGGGGCTGATATTTAATGCACCAACATCAAAAGGAACCTTTGTTCTTCCCTTGGGAGAGACACCTCGGTTTAGAAAGAGTGTGGGCTTGGATCACAGACCTGGTGGCAAATACCAGTTCCACTGCTTTATAATTATGTAACCTACCTTGAACAAGTCATTTCAACTTTCTGATCCTCACCTTCCTCATCTCTAAAATAGGAATAATGATAATACCTGAAGTGACTCGTGCAGCATCACTCCGTTCAGAAATCAGTTTGAAGTTCTTGCCTATGTGTCTGTATTAAGTTCATGCTATTCCTTCCCCTTCCTCCATCTGAAAGATGCTGTCCTACTTCTTCCTGGCTTCACACTTTTCTCATCTTTCAAAAACTCCCTGCAGCTATTACCTAAGGGTCCTGGCCCATCCAGCTGCAGACCAACTAAGCGTCAATTAGAATTTGCAGCTAAACCCTGACTGCTTTCACAGTCTAGCTGTGATTCCTTACATGCAAGGTTTAGATCTCAGCAATGTTCTGTCTCTCCTGTCATAGCTGGCACAGTGTGCAGATGATGTCATAATCATTCCTTTAAAACCTTTTGTTTGAGCTCAAGTACAAACTGGTGTCCCCTTCTTATTTAGTAGGCTGAGAGATTTCAAGGCTTTAAAATGCCTCCATGTTGGCACAGAGGAAAAAGATATTCACAGCCAACTAGCCCTCACCTTTGAGAGCATACATGGCATTGAGCTCTACCAGTCATCTTACCAAATGCTGTAGCATCCATTCAGATACTGCAAAATATGAGAGTTAGCAGAGGGAAGATGGAGCATCTAAATAAAGTTGAACCTTCCCCGCATTTACTTTAGAGATGCATTTGTTAATCTAAGAGCCTCTGCTCGCCTTCTGTTTCAGCTTACACAAAGGAAAGCATTGAAAAGAGACTATTGAAAGGATATATTAAAATAATAGAATGTGGGCTGGAAATCACCTTCCCCACTTCCACGGTCTTTCTGGTGCTGACTTATCACTGCTGTCATCTTCTTTTTTTTTTTTTACATCTGTTTCCAAGACAAAATATGTTTTTGTGAAAAAGGCATAAGAATTTAATCTGATGTACTATCATGTCCTCCAACTCACTGTCAGTAATTCAGAATTGACTTGTCTACAAAACCAGACTTCAGATTTTTTTTTTCAGATTTTTCAGTATTCTGCTTCAGAGTTTTGTGTTTTCATTTGTGTTACATGCTTTAGAATTGTCTGCCTAGTTTGGTCTTATCTTTCACCTGTGAATTTTCCTGCTAGTGATTCCATACCCAACTTACACTATTAATCTGTGCCTGAGGTGCATAGAAATTACATATAAAGGTGATTTTAATTGATGCAAAGACAGTAACTCCTGTCCATCCATGGCCTTCTTCAGTTCTCTAAGATGGTGTGTCTCACACACACACACACACACACTCTCTCTCTCTCTCTCTCTCTTTCCCCATAGGCTAACATTTCTGTCTTGTTTTTCTTGCAGTTCCCAGCTGTTAACCATCCTCAGTCTTTGGAGAGAAGATACCTTGGAATCCTAAATAGTGTTTTACTCGACTTAATGAAGGTGGGACAAATTGATGGATGTGTCTTTGTGTAAACTGTCTTTTGTGTGTGTCTTTTTGTGTGCATCTGCTTTGGGAATGAAATGTTTTGTTCATAGATATATATGATGGTGGATATGGGGGACAGCATGTGGTTTATTTAAAATTAAAACATCTGGCATGATACCATTCCATCTAGACAGAATCACAAGATACCTAAATTATATTCCTAAAATGGACCAAACAGTAAAAAATCTGTTAGCCCTCAAGAACAATCCTAAAAAAAAAAGGTGATATTTCAGATCTTCCATCATCTGTACAAGGAGCCCTTGACAGTAAGAACTCTCCAGCTGCTCCTTGGGAGAAAGAGAGGCAGGGCTTGTATCAGGCTTCTCATCTCACAGAACCATTGGAGGGTTGCTGTGCGCTGGGATAAATTCCACAGTGTCAGGGTAATCCACACAGATTTTACCCATTGACCTGATTCTTTTCTAATTTGGCTTCTCACCCAAATGGATTTGCTTTTTCTGGCTCTCTTTCTGACACATCAGTCACTGCTGCCTACCACAGCCCAGGTGCTCTCTCTCAGGCTGCGACGCCTGGAACATCTTCCTGCAATGGATTAGTGAGAAGATTCTCTTGCTTTCTCTCTCTCTCTCTCTTCCCTCTCTAAAGTTTTTCTTCCCGGGACACAGAACTCTTTTATTCTTCTGCTTTCTTTGCAGTCAGCCAGTGCATAGCAATTGTTAGTTGTTCGGTAGTAGGCTTGGAAAAACACCTGTAATGGGTCAATTTTATTTTGTAGCCATTCAGTAAAAGGCCCAAATAAGTGGTCCTCGCACTGCCCACAGAGCTTTTCAGTGTGTACTTAGCACAGTTGGAAAGTGCTGATCCATTGAGGACTTTACTTTGGTACAAAGTATGTTAATCTGTGTTCCAAGGAACACTTTAAGCTGATGTGGAGGAGGAGGTGGGAAGGCAGTATGGCCCTGGGGAAAGACCACATACAGTATAACCTTTCGTACAGATTCACAATGTTCAATAACTTATAAAGGCCTCCAGAAGTCCCACAGTAAAACATTTATGTCTCACCCAGCATTTCACAAATCTCATTAAATACCAAATGCTTTTGTATATATGCATAATCTAAAACCTTAGTACTCCTTTGAACACAGATTGAGGAATGCTGTTTAAGAAAAGAACCCTTCAAAGCTCTTTTGGTTAATTAGGCATAAATTTTCACTTAAGTAAGTTGGGGTTTGTCAATACACTTTTTCATGTAATTGGTATTTGTTGCACAAGCATTTCATTATTTGGTAACTTTTAAAAATGAAAACAGAATAAAGTAGGAAGATTCAGTGCAATATAATATCATGTTTTCTGCCTTTGCTTTTCATTTCCAATAATTTAGCATTTTTATATTCAATTCTCAGACCTCAGTATGGCACTTTGTCAGTTACCATTATAGTGCCTGAGAAAAGTAATTTGGAAATTAACCTTTCTTTTCCTAATATAAAAATTCATTGTCAGCAAGCCCATTCTGACTCATAGCAACCAAACCCTTTGGGACAGAGTCGAATTGCCCCATAGGATTTGAGACTATAAACCTTCGTGGAAACAGACTATCATAACTTTCTCCAATAGAGAAAGTGGGTTAGTTCGATCCACCAACCTTTTGGCTTGCAGCTTAGCATTTCACTATTATGCCATTAAGTCTCCTATTCATTTAATATATTCACTCTTGGGTTTTATAAACATTAAATGAGCATTTAAACTGAAATGTATATTTAGAAGGAGCATAGATTATAAGTGTTCATCTCAGATTTTATGATATAAACTTGTCTGTGTAATCCCACCTAGATCAAGATATAGGAAAACATTGCACACCTGCCCCTCTCCTTGTACAGAAGCCACTGTTCTGACTTCTGACTCAGTAGCTGAATACTGCTTTGTTATTGAATGATATGGAGATAAAATAATCTGTTTTATCTTTTACTTATTTTTGAAAAAGAATGTTTAACATGAATAACACCAAGTATCATTTCATGGTACAAAGAAATATACTCTGCTTCCCACTCTCCAAAGTTGTCTTGATGATTTGGTTCATATTAAGTACCTAAAGTGGCTGTCTCATCCAGCTTCTATTTTTTTATCAGCCATTTTAGTGGGGTTACAAGTCACCAGAATTAATGAAATCACTTGTGATTTTAAAATTAGCTGTAGTCATTATATTGGTCTGTTATAGTGAAAAAAATAATAATCATTGGTTTTCCCTGTCATACTGAATTGTAGACACTATTTCTGGGTTTTATACTGTCCACATAATGACCTCATTTTTTCAGGTAATTTGAAAATTAACATATTTATTAATAAGTAGAAATATAGTTCTTTGTTCATATATGCAATAATTTCTCTTTTTATAATGTTATATAGTATACGACTATGCTAATGTGCATTTGACTTCTAATTAAAAGACTATTTAAAAGATTATTCAAGGACAGACTTTGCTTTAAAAAAAGTATCTTACAGTTGAAGAAACCACTTTGCTGTTAACTGTTTTACTACCATTGACACCAAAATAATTTTACACTTCTACATAGTTTTTGTTCTCTAATAAGGAAGAAGAAAGGACTGAAATTATTTCAGTTGTGTGCCTGAATCAACATGAATGTCAGCTCACTTGCGTATTAAATGGTGGCCTGGGCTTCTACAGTCAGAATCTTTCAACCCAAAGTGAATATTTTAGTTGCTAGTAAGATCACATTTCAGATTTTCTGTGGTGCTAGGTTAGAGTTAAGTCTGGTTTGTTGGGAGTGAATATAGGCTTGTTGTCACTGTTCAGTCTGGACCACAAAGAAAGTAACTGTGGGCAGAAGCAATGAAAGTAAGCTTGAGATGGATTTGGGAATGCCTGCATTTCATCTTCGTCCTTCCTCTGGGAAAGATTGCTGGTAGCTCAGAAAATGAATTTCACTGTACTCTACTCAATATTGTGAGGTTATATTCCCTTTTTTATTTGCTTAAATAAAAATTTAAAGGAGCTCTGGTGACCTAGTGGAAGAAGCTGCACTATAATCCCAAAGACACACAGTTCAAGGGCACCAGCTGCTCTGTGGGAAAAGGATGGACAGTCTCCTCCCATGTGATTAACTGCCTCTGAAAACCTGCCAGAGGGTCAGCTTCAGGTTTGTTCTGACTCAGTGGTACAGAACAACAACAACAACAACTAAAAATTAGCATTAATAATGATTCCACTTTTTATAATCTCATCCAATTACTAATGAACTAAGTAATAAATAATAGTCAAAGAAATCAGAGAATCTAATATATGCTATATAAGACAGATTAGTCAAGAACATTTATATAAGAATAGATACGTAAGCAGGAAAATAAGAAAACATGCTACAGGCAATGAGAAAACATGTAAAAATTATCAAATCTGTTTTCACTCTTCCTCCCCAGCACATCTCTGGCAACTATTGATCTTTGCCCTATCTCTACCTTTGCCTTTTACATATGTCATATAGTTGGAAGAGGTACCATTTTACAAATACATAATTTATAGGCACAAAAGAATATGAATTCCTGTTGTTGATGAAGGTGTCAGGACATACAATTGCTGCTCCAAGTATAATTTGAGACCTTTCTAGAGGGTAACCTAGCAACACAAAGAAAAGGTCTTTTAATTTTTCCTTACCAACCAATTCCATTGCTGGGAGTTTGTACCCCCAAGTTTTTGGGTGTTCATCACATTAATTGTAGTTATGAAAAGCAGCAACCATCTCAATGTTCAGCATGGAAGACTGGTTTACTAAATCATGGTACATCAGTTCTATAATATTCTGTATCCCAAATCAAAGCTTACTGCCATTGGATCAGTTCCAGCTCGCAGCACCCCCCAGGGCAGGAACTCTGTAGGGAAGCCAGTGTCTCCTCTTCTCCCTCAAAGCAGCTGGTGGGTTCTAGCTGCTGACATTTTGGTTAGCAGCCAAATTCTTCAAGGACAGCAACTCTGGAGCTCCACATTGTTCGTACTCTAGTCGTTAGAAAGCACTCTGGATTATTAAGTACATTGTTCCTAAAGATGCACTGTTTATCACTAGGGAATTTGTAAAAACTAATGAGGATATGGAGCGCTTTTTGGAGGCAAATATCATGAGGCTTCGCCTCACATACTGCGGGCATGTTGCTAGGAGGGTTTATTCCTTGGAGAGAGATATGATGCTGGGGAGGGTGGACGGTTGGCAAAAGAGAGGAGAACCCTCAACCTGGTGGATTGACACGGTGACAGCCGCAATGGTCTCTTGTGTGCCAGGAAGTGTGAGGATGGCACAGGGCAGAACAGGGTTTCAGTCTGTTCAGAGGGTTGCTATGAGTCATACTTGACTGATGGCTCCTAACAACAATGACGACAATGAAGTTACACCCGTAGGGTTGAACCTTTTTACTGCTATGTAATGATATCTTAAGAAAAAAACCCAAAATAATATACAAAGACTAGTACAGATTGTTGCATGTACATCAGTGCTTTTTGAGTAAAATAAAAGGAACATATACAGATCTGTGCACAGTCTGTCTTTGGGAAGATGCACAGAAACTGCCAACACTGGTTATTACCAGGGAGGGAAACTTGGTACTGTGGGGACTGGAGAAGTTATATGAGTACATGTTCTGTTGTGTTAATGTATTACTTACATGTTGTAAAAGTGTTATTTCTTATTAAATAAAAAGTGCCAGATATAAAACTTACGTGTACAGTAGGATTCCATTTTTTGAAAAGAAGAAAATAGGTCTATATGATGCTCAGAAAAGGACTGGGTTTATGGGTGACTTTGATAGCTCTTCTTTTTTGTTCTACTTTTCTTTCTTGCTGTTTTCGTGAACTTTGTTTCATAGATATTCTGCTATAACCAGCTATTTGTTTGATAAGAAAAATAAGTAAAATTTTTACTAGAATTTAAATTTGAGTTTGTGGTATTCTTACCAATCTTCAATTTTATTTTTTTTTAAAGAATTTGCTGAAGTTAGACCCAGCTGACAGATACTTGACAGACCAGTGTTTGAACCACCCTACATTTCAAACCCAGAGACTTTTGGATCGTTCCCCTTCAAGGTCGACAAAAAGAAAACCTTACCATGTGGAAAGCAGCACACTGTCTAATAGGTAAATATTCCCTTTTAAGGAGATGCAGATGCAGTGCCGGTCGTACAAGTAGGTGGAGGAGGTGGCTGCTCAAATGATGCAATTAAAGGAAAGGAAAGCCCTCCTTATTCAAAAATATCTTCCTTATGCTTATTATATGATTCAGAACCCACAGTTAAAGAGCTGTGTGGGTCTTAAAGGCTTTCTTATCTTTAACAAGTGTATTATAGAAACTTGTACATTCCTAGGGAAAGGTAGCACTAGGTTAGCAACTAAGGGGGTTTTGAGCCTCAAGAGTTGAAGATTCCATGTAAGTGAGATCAAAGGATAAGGTTGGCAATTGCACCAAGCAGTGTGTGTGTGTGTGTGCGCATGTATGCGTGTATATGCACACACACATTTTCATACATTACTTTTGTCTACAATTAATCTGTGATGGAAAGAAAATTTCCAAATCAACCCATCTTCAACAATAGTACTATTTCCAGCAAAATTTTCTAAATACATTGTAAGAAGTATATTATGTGCATTATTATTCATTTGAAAACACCTTAACCTACCTCACACTAAAATGAAATCCGGTCTTTTAAAAAGTTAAAAGGGAACGGCCTGACCTTGCAGTGATGCTGGTTTGTCAGACTCAGCTTTCAAATAGTGGCCAAGGCTTTCTTCTGGATGTGTAGAGAATCATCCACTGCCACAGAGTTGCTTCTCATCCATGATGACCCTCCAGTGCGTTTCCAGGGCTGTGAGTCATTAGAGGGAGAAGACTGCCCATCTTTCTCCCACAAAGCTTCTGGTGGTTTCGAACTGCCCAAGACATACAGCACAACTCGCTACAGACTACACTACTGGAGATCCCTTTTGTATTTATAATTTAAACTGTGTATGTATATGTGTGTGTGTGTATGGTTTTATATATTGTTGAGTTGGAACCAACCTACAGCTGACCCTTCAGCAGGTTTTGGTTTTCAGAGGCAACTAATAACTTGGGAGGAGATTGCCCATCTTTCTCCCACAGAGTAGCTGGTGGGTTTGAACCACATGCCTTTGAGTTGGCAGTGCAACTCCGTAACACTAAGCTACCAGAGCTCCCACATATATGTATATCCATATGTGTGTGTGTGTGTGTGTGTTTTCAACTAAGAAATGAAGTTTTAAGTTCTAAAGAAGGCCTCAGTAAGTTTTAAGCACTTAAGTGTAAAATATAAAATAATGAAATTGTGTTTTTTGAAGACAAATGGACTCATTCAGATTCCTGTGTTCCATTTAGGGTGGAATTCTGGCTAGTCTACCTGGAGCCATCTGAACAGTTAGAGATGGACTCGTGTTTAGTATGCAAGGAGTTCTTTTCAGAGACTAATGTTATTCCCACTTCTCTAAAGCAAACACTGATCATGTTTGCCTAAAGCTCACAGTTTGCACATTGTGTGTGTGTGTGTGTGTGTGTGTGTCATTTTCTTTTATTGACTTCACTGCTAGAATTCTCATTCTTTGACTCCACAGGCTAAAAACAAAAGAAAAGTTGGTGACTGTGTACATGCTGCGTGCATGTGTGTCTAAAGCATGCTATGTGTTTTATCGATTAAAAAAGTCCAAAGACATTTTAACCTTTAAGTGTAAATGTTGCTTTCTGACATTCAAACAAACAAGAGTTGCAAAGAGTCCATCTACAGCTCAGCTCTCCTGTTCCTAGCAAACATTCAGTACCAGATGCACAATGGAATAGTAGTGTGGCAAGAGCAAAATATCACTTAGAACCTCTGACGGCAGCAGGTTCGCTGAGCATTTAATGATGCCACAGTGACTTCTGCAGGCCAGTGTGTGCAGAGTGTCCTGCTCTGATGTACTCACTTTTTCTTGGTAGGCTCTTTGGTCCTGGTAGGCATGTACTTGGAGGCTAATCTTTCTGAAATGTGATACTTGGTGTGTGCTTGCTGTTGAAGCGAACTCACAGACTTCTTTTGTTTTTAACGTAGAAGCCAAGCCAGCAAAAGTTCGGCTCTGCAGTCTCACCACAGGTCAAACAGTAAGGACATCCAGAACCTCAGCGTGGGTATATCCCGGGCCGACGAAGGGCTTCCCGCCAATGAAAGCTTCCTCAATGGAAACCTCGCCGGAGCCACACTCAGTCCAATGCACACCAAAACCTACCAAGCAAGCAGCCAGCCTGGGGCTGCCAGCAAAGATCTCACCAACAATAACATACCGCACCTTCTTAGCCCCAAAGAAGCCAAGTCCAAAACTGAGTTCGATTTCAATATTGACCCAAAGCCTTCCGAAGGCCCAGGCACGAAGTACCTCAAGTCCAGCAGCAGATCTCAGCAGAACCGGCATTCATTTATGGAGAGCTCACAGAGCAAGGCCGGCACCCTGCAGCCCAGTGAGAAGCAGAGTCGCCACAGCTACATCGACACTATCCCCCAGTCCTCTAGAAGTCCTTCCTACAGGACCAAGGCCAAGAGCCACGGGGCGCTGAGTGACTCCAAGTCTGTGAGCAATCTTTCGGAAGCCAGAGGCCAAATCACAGAGTCCAACACCAGTAGATACTTCCCATCCAGCTGCTTGGACTTGAACTCTCCCACCAGCCCAACCCCTGCCAGGCACGGTGACACAAGAACTTTGCTCAGCCCTTCGGGGAGAAATAACCGAAGTGAGGGCACCCTTGACTCGCGCCGAACCACAACCAGGCATTCCAAAACGATGGAGGAGTTGAAGTTGCCTGAGCACATGGACAGCACCCATTCCCACTCCCTGTCTGCCCCTCACGAATCCTTCTCCTATGGGCTGGGCTACACCAGCCCCTTCTCCTCCCAGCAGCGTCCTCACAGGCACTCAATGTATGTGACTCGAGACAAAGTGAGAGCCAAAGGCCTGGACGGCAGCATGAGCATAGGGCAAGGGATGGCTGCCAGAGCCAACAGCCTGCAACTCTTGTCACCACAGGTACAGCTTAGGACCTTGACCAGCTCATTGGCTTCATGGGAAGGGGGTGCAGAGGATGTGAATAGGGTCAGTTTTCAATTCCCCGTATTGCAGGAGGACTGGATTCCTTGATAGGCTGTGTTAGAACTGTTTAAAAACAAAACATCATTTCTTCCTTTAACTCAATTATTGAATACCCAAAAGTTAGTTTGTAGAAATCTGTTTTCTTTCTCAAGTGTTACTTTCTGGCATATTTTGTTGGGAGAATTGTCATTTGATTTATAGTAGAGTTCATCAGACCCGGGGGTGGGGGGGGGTGTCCCTTTTTTTCAGTCTCTCAAAATCCTTCGTAAATTCATGTGTGTTTAATCTCTCTGAACCACATTTGTGGAAATGAAACCTCTTTGCTGTTATCTTTCTGATACCTTAATTGAATTTTAAAAGCCTTTCATTTACCCAGAATTGTAGCTAAATTTCACTTACACCAGGGTGAATGTCACTTGTCAGTCTTTTGGATTGTTTTTACATCCCCAGGCAATCTTTTTAGCCTAATGCTTCCTCCACCTTATTGCCCTATAGACTCCAGAATTTACACCTGTTTATAAGAAGTAGCATATTTGCAATAGAGTGCATGTCTGTAAATGGGGTTTTCATAATAAGCCACATCCACCTGCATCAACAAAAATAAGGTAGAAAACAGGCAAAGTTGGGAGCAGAAAAAAATTTTACCTAAAGAGTGCGTTTTGCTTTTAGAGGATGCAGAAGTCAATTTTTTTTCGTGTTGGCAAAATACCAGAGATGGACTAAGTCATGGAGGGCTTAGCAAAATGAGAGTGAGGGTGGGGGGTTCTCAATAAATGAGCAACCCGGGGAGCTGCAGAGTAGCTCAGAACTTGGACACTAACGCCGGGCTTTGAATCCTCGTTCTGTAGTTTGTTTCAGATGCTGGAAACTTGGGCAAGTTCCATAATCTCTGTGCTCAGATTCCTCATCTGAGGGGAGGTTGTGAGGCTGACAGGCAAACATCGCATCCGGTGCCTGGTGCCTCCGAAGTACTGGGAGGAGGGGCTGCCTTTGTTGCTGCTGCTGTTAGGCTGAGGGTTTCGTGGAGCCACTGAGGCCCTTCTCTGCTGAGTGTTCTTAGGCATTCCAGTGTCTAAGATGGAGGGTTCTCACCCTTTGGAAACTCACCTTTTTCCCGGGGAGGGAGGATTAGATGATGCATAGGACAATTAAAGAATTGCTAAGAGCTGCGTTCGTATGGCGACTGACTATGACTAGAAGTTGAAAACGGAGAAATCACTATGAGCAGAAACAGGGCCTCTGCACGCTCTTCCTTTGGGCTGAGATGCAGAGGTGGATGGGAAAAGAGGATGTTGTTGCCACAGCTAACCCTCCAGTGGGTTTGCAGAGGCAGCTAAGCACACTGGAAGAGATTGCCCATCTTTCTCCTGGGGAGCAGCTGGAGGATTCGAACCACGTGCCTTTGTGTTGATAACACAACTCCTTTCTGCTAAGCCAGTACAGCTTAGAGGAAGATGGCTGGGTAAGTGGTGGGGGAGCCATTGTTCGAGGATTTAGTACCGGTGCTAGGGATTTAGTGCAGCACTGTGATAGGCTATCATTAGAAAAGTGAAAGACACGGTGTGCTTTTGGAGTGAGTAAGCTGTTTGCGGCCACTTAACAGAGAGGTAGTTAGACTTCCTGTATTGTAGCAGTGTTCCTGCTGTGCTGTCTGAACAAAGAGTGGGGATCACAGTCCAGGCAGGACTGTGAGAGGCTCCCAGAGGGAGTGGCATCTGAACAGAGGTCTCTAGGATGCTTGGGATTTAAGGAGGGGAAGAGAACAGTGGAGAGGACATGAAGAAAGAGGCCTGGGACAAGGAAGAAAGCATTGCAAGGAGAAGGAGGCAGCTGCTGGGGTGAGCAAGGCGCCATTGGGAGCAGCTGTGGTGATGAGCCCAGCATGAGCTGGGAGTGTCAGCGGTCCACGCTGGGTGAGTGACACCTGTCAGGAATTTGGGCCACCATTCATTTTACTGTATCATGTATCATGCTGGTGTGTTGAGTTGGAAGTGTCCCTGGCCCTC
Source organism: Elephantulus edwardii (assembly GCF_000299155.1). Classification (NCBI taxonomy): domain Eukaryota; kingdom Metazoa; phylum Chordata; class Mammalia; order Macroscelidea; family Macroscelididae; genus Elephantulus; species Elephantulus edwardii. Next base: position 8,589,374 of record NW_006399881.1, on the reverse strand, counting down.
TGCGTAGAGATGTGATCAGAGAGAGTGGAAAGGAGGTATTTGAGCCCAGGTAAAAGGGAAGGGTAGAGGTGCATGTTTGCAAAGTGTGCAGTGGGAGTGCTGGGAAGGCTCCGCAGAGGGTAGAGAGAACCTCCAGGGTCCCTGGAGATCCACCCGCAGACACTGTCCACAGACACTGTCTGCACCAAGTAAAGGGCCCGGCTTTAAGCCTAGTGTAAGACAAGAGTAAGCAAATTAGAAAGCTACCTGCCAGGAAAATGACAAGTGATTGTCTTTCTGAGAAATCCAGAAAAAGAGTTTTGTGAACATGGTGGTTACAAAGCTGAACAAAGCACAGATGTCTGGTGGCAAGAGGTTGTGTTGCAATCCCAAAGGCACAGGGTTCAAATCTATCAGTTGTTTTGAGTCAGTCCCCACTCATTGGCACACAACTGCAACAAAGACCGGACGAGACTCTTATTGAATTTTAAGTACAGAGTAAGAGGTAGGGGGCCAAGATGCGAGACAGTACAACTTTAATGCAGCAAAGATGGTAAGAGGTTTGAAAGCATTAAGACTAAATCATGGACTCGGTCTCCTGTGAGTGTTGCTGCCACCTTTAAAAGCAAGGGAACAGGACTAACCCAGCCTCTTCAGAGTTTAAATTAGATGGAAATACTTTCTTTCCCAAAGTACATTTCTTTTCAAAGTAGTATTAGTTTTTAGAGGCCTTTATAAATAATACACATGATCAATTTCCAATGAAATCTTTTCACAAAGTAACAAGAAGAAAGGCTACATGAAATGACTGCAAATGTGGATTTCCCAGAATCTTCTCATAGTACAATTTAGAGTGAAAAGAATCACATTTTAAAATTTTAAGGAAAAGGTTTTTGATATGTCACATAAAAGATAATTCTCGTCCTATGTGCAGCATACCGATATGCAAGGGAAGCAGCTTCTCCTAATGATTTGTTGATTTTTGTTCCTTATTCTTATCCTCTGAGGGGAAAGAATTCTACCTCCCCCTCAGCAAACACCACTATGGGCTGAAAGCTGCTCTGAGCCCGTGAGTCACTTCCCTAATAGAGATCTTTACTTCTCTGGAGATGAAAGTGTCATGCATATGGCTGAGGAAGCATTAAGCATACGTGGCATTGTCCTAGAGAAGATGAGGAGAATTTAGATTCGTAAGCTACAGTAGTTAGGGAATCTTGAGACAAAATTTATTGGGAGTACTTGTTCTGTTCCTTGATAGAGTCAAAGAACATTTCCTTTTCCTCTGAATTTACCACAAGTCTTTTTTTCATAAAAGAAAGTAATTCTGGAGTGCTGCTCAGACTCATACATGCTAGACTATTGAAATATTGAGAGATACCTTCAAAACAGTCATTAATTGCATTATTATCAGGCTAATTTATTTCCTACCTGCCTTAACTATAATGAGAATTTCACATTCCTTTTGTGGAATTTGTTAGACATAATTTTGCATTCATCAAATGATTCATTCTTTCTGAGTTACCTCATATTTAGCCAACTTAGGTTTTGTTTGTTTGTTTGTTTGTTTGTTTTAGCTCTTAGGATTCTAATGACAGTAAAAGAAGCCTACTGTGAGTTAAGTAGTTTCCATCCCTGGAAACAGGGGCACGCTCGTAAATCCTTTCCGCTTTGACTTCCAGCCTGGCGAGCAGCACCCTCCAGAGATGACAGTGGCAAGATCTGCGGGTAAAGAATCCTCTAGAGAAGGCACATCTTCGTTCCACTCCCGCCAGAAGTCTGAGGTCTGCATTCTTCAGAAATGCTGCATTTCACTGTAAAAACCAATCTGTTTTGTTCGGTAGCATCACAACCTTGTCTTTTGAAAGTGATTCATGCCCAGCCTTTCCCACAAATAATTCCTAACTGGCTTGCAAAACAAGTCCTTTTCCTCCTAGCATATTTCTGCATTTTCTCTTGGATAGATACTTGCGTAAACAATAGACTGATTAGGCACTGTGCTCAGTTTGCAGGCAGCCTTGCTTTGAACTCCTTGTTTCATTTTTCTGAACTTGTTTCCCCCTCAGGGTGGAGTCTATCATGATCCCCACTCCGATGACGGCACAGCGCCCAAAGAAAATAGACATCTGTACAATGATCCTGTCCCAAGGAGAGTTGGCAGCTTTTACAGAGGTAAGCCCCGGTCCTACCACCCCCCAGGTGCCTTTTCTCTTCCTCCAGGAAACCTTCAGCTCTGCATCACATCCTCCCCATTTCGGCTAAGTTCAGAGCTCTAGCCTTTTGGCCTACGCAGTAACCTTCCCGAGTGTTCCCTGCCTCCAGTCCTACTCTCAGAGCTTGGGCCCCCTTGCTTCTCAGTGCAGTATCTTCACTGGTCACCACCTTCAGAGTGCCCATCAGTGTAATGACTAGAGCGATCCTTCTGCGGCTGTGTTCTAGCCATACCACCCATTCATTCCGTTAAGTCAGACACTACCAGTTATCTCATCTAGTTTAAGATATGTCAGTGAGCAAGACAGCCAAAGATCCCCTGCCTGGGAAGCTCATGAGGGTAGATCAACATTAAATGTAATGATGAGATAAACTATTAAGAGAGTCAGTGCTACAGAAGGAGAAAGTATAGCAGGCAGGCTTCCTTACCCTCCGTTCTCCAATCCCAGTCCTCTATCTTGTCTCCTTTGGTGGCTTCCCATTGGCATCAGGAAAAAGCTGAACCCCTTATTCTTTAACTGCTGCCCCCCAACCCCCTCTTTGCCTCTCAGAGGTCCAGCTTGTGGAAGTTAAAACATCTAGCCTGAAGGGCACTGCTCCCCCTGCTATTTGGGTCCCTTCCTTTTAAGACTTCTACTTTAGGGCCCTGCCCTGGGTTTTGTCTTACCATCAGTGGTTCCCATACCTTGTCTGTGCTGCGCTGACCAGTCATCCGCATTTCTCCTCCTCCTTCCCTTCCTTCACCCTCATGGACTAGCACACTGCCTGGCACAGTTGAGCAGATACCTGTCACACGGCTTCAGGGAATCATGGTTAGCAGCGCGGCACACTGCACATTGTGCCCTCAGAGCTCCACGACCTCAAGGAAATCGTCAACAGTGCTTGCATGATTTTCCAAATGGACTTTGATTTTTAACAAGCAACTAAACCAGATGCTTGTGGGGTCATAAGAATTCTGGACATTAGTAGAAAAGAGTAGTACCTTTCAGTAGCTGTTATGATAATGGAGTATAAAGACCGAGGGCGTTCCAGCCTCTTGGAGGGAGATTGAAAGCAGGGCAAGAGCAAGGTCCTGGGGTTGAGAAGGCTCAGCTACTTAAAGCTTTTAAGAGTCACCATACCCTTTTTTCAGCCTATCACACTCAGTGCCTGTTATTACTTGTGTTTGAGGAGGACGGCTGCAAGGAGTAAGAATTGGGGAGAAGCATGGCCATTTTCATCAGGAAGCTGAACTAAATAAATGCCTAGAAATCATTACCCTTGCATGGATTCTGACTCATTCTGAACTACCCCAAAAGGGTTTTTAAGACTGGAAAGCTTGGAGGAAGGCAGAGTGCCTGTCTTTCTTTCATGAATCAAGTGGTAGAACTGAAACCACTTACCTTGGGGCTGGCAGCCAAGCATGTAACCATTATGCCATTAGAGCTCTTGAAGAAATGCATCGATGTGTTACTCAGTAGTCAATGTATAGAGAATAATTTGATTATTCGGTTTCCTCCCAACCCCACTTCTTTTGGACATGCATAGGCATTCTTTCAGTACATTTTTTCCCCTGATACTGGAATTAATTTGGAATCTATGGAACAAAAATTTGAGCTCTGACTCAAGTTTATTAAAACAAAATATAGTGTACATGAGCACACCCCTTTTCTTCTATCATTGTCAATTTTACTGCCAAGATAGACATGTATTATTGCCATCCCTATCTCTAGAATATATAAATATTAATATAAAGTAGTAATCTGGAAATGCAGTTTTGTTTTGATTGCCAGTAATTTTTTTAAAATTTAAGCAACTCATTTACCCACCTCATAAGTCCACTTATGGATTTGACATTAGTACATTTTCATCCAAAAGTGCAGAAATAGAAGATTTAACTAGAGGAAACATCTAGAGACCAGTCATGACAGTATTGCCGAAGTATTATTGATGTTTCCACAAAATATGTCCCATTTCTATGGTCGTATGTCAAGTCCAATGACTTCATTTATCTTTATATACAGCATATATATTTTCCTTTTTCATAAAGTTTGTTTTTATTTAAGACCAAGCATAGACAATGGCATAGAAGAATGCCTCCAGGAAACAAATAGGGACATATTTGCTTACACATATTGTAGTTTGTCTTTCTGCTCATTCTTGGATTAAGATATCAGAGAAGAAATAATATCTTTGTGCAAATAACTGAATAAAAGATTGATACTTCTCCCAAGTGTGAAGGCTTAAGCTATAGTCCATACATTGCAGCATACATGTTGTTAAGAATCACTTCAGACTAAGAATAGATTTTGCAAAGTTGGGTCCATTTCGAAGAATGTCAGCACAGTGACAGGGGGTTCGTGGTACAGGATATTATATTTATACTCTTGAATGTGTCAGCTGACTGGCCAGGTTTATGTTTTGCCTACATATTTCCTGGTGTGAACTGACCATTGGCAAGTTAATGTTACAATAAGCAGTGGGAAGAGAGAGAATTCCCTGGAGCATCTCCCCCTTGAGAAAACATAAGAAGCTTTCCAAAAGGCAGCCGATGGTTTGCATTGGTTTGCTTGATTTGTGTTAGAGAAAATGCAGTAGAATAGTGTGGGTACTGCTCTGATCAAAAAAGTACATCAGGGACTTACTTTTCCTTTGTTTAGTGCCATCACCACGTCCAGATAATTCTTTTCACGAAAATAATGTGTCAACCAGAGTTTCTTCCCTACCCTCTGAGAGCAGTTCTGGAACGAACCACTCCAAAAGACAAACAGCCTTTGATCCATGGTAAGTATTTTGCTTTGTCCTTATGCTACTGCTTTCTTGTATATCTGAGAGCTCAAATGGGTTCTGGGTAGACTTTAAGGCTCATTATACTACCAAGCCTTTTCTTTCCCTAGAGGGAGGTTGATCATGACTTAGAGTTGTTTTTTTTAAAAAATTCAACATTTTTGTTAAACATCATGTAAAAGATGAAGCTCCAGAATCAATAAATTCTTCATGAGTCTTTCTTGTCTTTCTGCTGGCATGAAGGACTTCTTTTATTTCCTCCCTCTTTTATTGGCATCAAGCCACATACCAGACACTCTGCTTAGCACTTATGTTGTTTCTGCCAGTTTTCAAAGCCAACCTTTTTTTTAGAGATTATTCCCATTTTACAGGTAAGAAAACTGACCCTAAGGAAAAATAATCAACATGACAGGTCCTGGACAGCCACTAACATGGAGGAGGGAGCCAGGATTCAGACCTCAATTGGTTCTGACTCCACTTCTATACCATCTAATTCTTATTTGGGGTAAAAATGGTAGCAATAAAGAAATAGTCCTTTATAATAAAGGTATAATGGTAGTCAGTGAAAATTGCATGCAAATTTTGTTCTCCTTTAAGCTGTAATAAAAATTTAAGGAGAGAATTATAAGGTATGTGAAGCTCTGTTAGCACATATGGGAAATAAGGACATTATTAGACTTTTTTATTAATAATGTAGACTTTTCTTTCTCAGTTGCTCAGAAAGGCTGCCAGGGTCTACACATGATGGGAGACAGCACACCTCATAGAACGTTCCTAAGTACATAACTGAACAAACCAAATTCACACTAACAGTGGCCTCTCAGACATTCCGTCTCTGATGTTTATCACCAGAAGCAATAGAAGGGCCTGTCTCAGTGTTGTGACCCTGTGTGGTTTTACATACAGGACCCTGTTGACAGGGCTGTCACTGTCGGTTTGCTGGCAGCCTACAGCGACACCTGATCAGGTTAAGCACGACAGAGATACACCACTCCGAGAGAGAATCAGAGTCAATCCAGCTCAATTTTATTGGGATCTGCAGTGCACTTATAAACAGGAAGACAGGATAGGGTAGGCTCACAGATGTGGGACATGTGGATTGGCTAGGAGAACCTCAGCCTCATGCGGACCACTCCCAGCTCAACAGACTCAGCAGCCATCTTCCCAGATGGAGAGCTTTCTCAAGGCGGTACAGACAAATACAGGGGAGCTTTCTCTACCCCGTATTAAAGGCCGTTGGGAGGCTTGTACTTACCAGGAGCTTAGGCTATCTGTCCTGGCCAGAAATCCTCCTTTACTCCCCAACATTCCGCAACACAGGGCCATGCCAAGATTTCAATATTTTTGTACCCAATGGTGAAAATAACTTGATTATTCAGGAAAAAAGCATAAAAAGTAATTTCTTTTTAAAAATTGCATGTATACTTTACATCCAATGCCTCATTTCCAAAATGAGATGGTTTTAACATTAGCAGTTAAGCACTGGAACTCTAGATAGGATGGATATGTTGGTTGATTCCACTAAAGCCCTGTGAGTTCTCTCTGGCCCGAGTTCTTCTCTAATGTCAAGCTAAGAATGCCACATTCCTCTTCTGGCTAATGTGGAAGTAAGTGAGGTCATGCATGGGAAGCTCCTACTGCAGTGCCTGGCCCCAAGGGACTCGTTAAAGTTAGCAGAGGGCAGCTGTTACCATTAGTGTCATCGAACTTCAGTCTGGCCTGTCTGGTGTTTCACCTACACCTTCCGAGGTTGCTGATAAAGTTGAGTGCATCCTTCTTCCTGGTGCTCGGTGTGTGCTGCATGGTAGGTTGAAGAGGTACACTTTAAACTAACATGGGTGCACAAGGACAGTTCCTTTTCGTTCTCAGAGCTGATGCTTTTCAGGTGTGCCTTTGATAAACTCACAGGTTCAGCAGGCCTTGTCTCCCTCTCAGTCGCTGTGTGAAGAAGCAGTGGTGGTTTAAAAGAGCATTAATTACCCAGCAGCATAAATCCACTGCCTCTGAGTGGATCCCAGCTCGTGGCAGCCATTTTCCCAAGATGTAAATCCTAATGGGAGCAGACTGCCTCATCGTTCTCCGAAGGAATGGCTGGTGGGTTCAAACTGCCAACCTTTTGATTAGCAGCCCAACTCCTAACCTGCTACACCACTGGGGCTCCTACAAAAATCACATAGGCCATATCAAAATTAATTCCAAATGGGGTACAGGCAGTATCAATCCGGAGGGTTTTAATAATCCGTTCAAATGCCATTTTAGACATGGTTATCTGAAGAAACCTGAAAACAGTTGTTTTCAAAAGAATCAGGTGTAAAATGGAAACCGTAAACTTGAGCAGACTCTTGATCAGCTCCTCCTCCTTCCTGTGGGTCTATTGTTACAAGGCCTAGAGAGAGATCGTCATTGCCAGGGATGAATTGGCCGCCTTTTGTTCTCAGTGCCCCTCATGATAATGCGGCCTGACATTTCCCTTCTCCACAGCACATCTCACTCAGTCTACATCATCAGTAATTAGGCTTGACTCATCCTGAACAGAACAAACAGATATGTCTGGGTAAAATGCAGCCAGAGTACGCCTTAGAGGCAAAGAGTAAAACTTCATCTCACATCCTTTGGGCATGTGGTCAGAACGAACAAGTCTTTAGAAAAAGACATCCTGCTGAGAAAAGGGGGGGTGTCAATGAAAGAGAGGAAGATCCTCAGCAAGACCGATTGGCACAATGAAGAGATTGTGAGGGGGGCGCAGGGTAGGGCAGGGTTCAGATCTGTTGTTTATAGGGTCCCGGTGAGTCCTACTCAACTCAGTGGCACCTAACAGCAACATTCTGAACTTGTTTGTTTCTTGAATAGTACGTCTGTTTTGTTTACCACATGGTTTATTTGAGGGGGATAGTTTACGGTCAGAAAAACTTTACTCAAAAGAGCCTTGCTGTGATCACAAGGGGACTTTCTCTTCCTCCGTGATCACTTGCCTGAACACAGTCTTGTCTTGAAAGAGTACAGCCAGGGTGCTCTTGGAGGGCAAGGATGGTGGAACTGCCTGTCACCCATTTCAGGCATGTAGTCAGGAGAGCCAGTCCATGAGAAAGCCATCATGCTTTGAAAAGTAGAAGATAAGAGAAGGCGAGGAAGCCCCTTGGCAGGGTGGGTCGACCTGGTCACTGCAACAATGTGCTTAAGCTTGCTGGACATTCTGAGGGAGTGCAGCATCACGATCTATTGTTCTAAGGGTTTCTGTGAGTCGGAATTAACTCAGATGGCACCTAATAACACAACTGCAATCTAGTTCTTCTTGATAGTAGTATGGTAGTACTTTAAATTATCCCTTAGGGTGTATCAGTGAATGAAAGAAAAGCCATCCTTTTCATCAACTTTCCCTAAAATCACAGTTAATAAAAAGATCCTTTAGGAAGAGACCACTTGTGTGATGTATGCATTTATTTAATGGCAAAATAGTATTGTGTCACATTTTAAATAATGAATGTTGTAGTATCATGTCCAGAGATGTTATTCTGACCATCTCAGCTATTCATAACCCAGTTAAGAGCTGGGGAAGAAGTCAGAATGTCTCCGAACAAGGCAGATGAGAGTTAATGTGGTCAGCATCCTGTACTATCCTCACTCCGAGCCTGTGTATTCTTTGATGTACAGCACAAGAAATAGTCACAGGCAACATTACAGACCCTGAGTAATGGCCATGGAGAGAAGAGGGTGATTTCTGTCTTTCCTCATGCCCCCAGTGAGAAAATCAAATGATTTCGTACATGCAGTTTATATCCATTTATATCATGTAGAGTGTGTGTATATTAGATAGGCTGCTTTTGCTTTGCTTAAAAACATGGTGTGTAAACATGTTTAGAAATACTGACATCAAAATTAGATTTTTTTAAAAAAAATTTATACTTAAGCAGTAAACCAAATTAATTAGAAACCCCAGGAGGTAAGACGTGCTGTAACTCGCTCACACAGTCCTGTCTTTTTCTTCTTGTAAGGTTGTGAATATGTTGGTATCCATTCTTGACACGTCACGGTAACACGCAGCATTATTCTTCCTCTTGAATTATTCCCTTGCTTTCTCTCCTCAGACCACTTAGATTACACTGTCCAGGAAGGGGAGGTGGCAGGCCAGACGTCACAGGGTAATGCCCCTCATCTCTTGAATTCTTCGTCCATACTGCTCCCAGGGGATTAGACTAAATCTCTGCAATCTTACCATGCCAGCACCCTGTTCTTTCTGTCACATCTGTGGGTCTCTCCCCCGATGAGTGGCTGGGCAGCTTGAGGCCAGGCTGTATGTTACTACCTAAAAGAGGGACTGACACAGTGAAAGCACCGCTTACCAGTTGCTAGTGAGCCGACTCTGACTCATGACGACCCTGCGTGTGTCAGAATAGGCCTGTGCTCCACAGGGTTTGCAGAGGCTGATTTGTCCTGAGTTGATCACCAGGTCTTTCCTTCAAGGCTCCTCTGGATGGACCCCATTTCCAGCCTTTCCAGATCCTTAATTATTTGCAATACCCAGAAGCTCTTCCACATAGAGAAGTTGGCATACTTGATGTCAGCTTCAATTCCTTCCTCTGTGTGAGTTCTCTCTTTCCTTTTGACTTTTTGGGGAAAGAGTTGTTGTGTTAGAGTGGACTTGATTGATATAACTGCAGAAAGGAGCCATTGTAAGCCTTGCACCCTCCCATCTGTTCTTTTTCTTAAAAAATTATATATATGTGTGTGTGTGTATCTCTTAAATATATAACAATGTATTCTTCCCATTTTTTCCATTCATTCATTCTTGTACATTTTCCTCCCTACCTACCCATCCCCAAGTTCAATTTCCTCTTTGAAAAAAAATTATTTCATTGTTATACAGCACCCCCCGCCCCCAGGTTCACAGTCCACTTTACTATACACTTCTTTTTCTGCAATTTTTTTTTCTGGAGTCTTGTCACGAAAATAATACCTAATCGTATTTTCCTTTTAAACAGTTCTCTCCCTCATCTTTTTAAACACAGTATACATTATTTATCCCCTTTTCTCCCAACCCCAATATCAGTCCCCTTTTACAACAGTGGCACTAAACAGTATTTGTCCTTTTATGACTGAGATATTTCACTCAACATCATGTCCTCCAGGGTCACCCATTTTGTGTAATATTTCATTAGTTCCTTCTTTTCAATGCAGCATAGTATTCCATTGTGTGAATATATCACAACTTCTCTATCCATTCATTTATTGATGGGCACTTGGGTTGTTTCCAACTCTTTGCTATTGTGCACAAAGCAGCAATAAACATGGGTGTGCATATACCTGCCTGGGTGGCAGTTCTGGTTTCTTTAGGATATAGTCCCAGTAGTGGGATTGCTGAGTCAAATGGATGTCTATTTGCAACTTTTTGAGAAAGCGCCATACTGCCTTCCAGAGTGGATGCACCATTTTACATTCCCACCAACAGTGAATAAGGGTTCTAGTTTCTCCACAACCTCACCAGCATTTGTTGCTTGCTGTTCTGTTTTGCTATTCTGACTGGGGTGAGATGATATCTCAAGTTGTTTTGATTTGCATCTCTCTTAGAGCTAGGGATTTTGAACATTTCTTCATGTGTTTTTTCACCATATGAATGTCTTCTTTGGTGAAGTGTCTGTTCATATCCTGTGCCTGTTTTTCAGTTGGGATGTTTATCTTGTTGTGGTGCTCATGTATTCTATAAATTCTAGATATAAGTCCCTTATAAGGCATGTTATTGCCAAATATTTCCCCCCCCCAGTCTATGGCTTCCCTTTTTACCCTGTTGGAGAAGTTTTTAGATGTGTATAGGGGTTTGATTCTTAGAAGCTCCCATTCATCTATTTTATGCTCTCCTGGTTGTTGATTTTTCAGAATGCTTGGAAGACTGTTCATGCTGTGGATTAGGACTTCTAGGGTTCTTCCAAGCTTTTCTCTAATGAAGTTTCTAGTCCTTGGTTTTAGCACTAGGTCCTTGATCCACTGTGAGTTGTTTTTTTGTGTATGGAGTGAGATGTGGATCTTGCTTGAGTTTTCTACATATAGTTTTCCACCCCTATCTGTTCTTACCAGAGCTGCCACTCCAGATAATGTACTGGAGAGAAGAAATGGATGGTCCGGAACACACAGCCTCTACTCCTGCTCTTCTCCTTTGTTGCTCCTCTGAGACCTGGCAGAGGCCTCTACGTTTAGCTGGGCAGACAGCTGTTGGTTGTCTGAGACCACGATCTATAAATGATCTCTAGCCCATTCAGTTCAGTGTCTCTTTCTTCTCATTGCTGTGGAGTCAGCAGCAACTCAGAGTTGACCGTGCAGCTGATTCTTGGGATGCTGTAAATTGTGCTGGAGCTGGCCCATCTTTCTCCTTTGGGAACCACCGGTGGATTGTACCAGCTATGGAGATTTGGCCTTTGGCAAGCAGTGCCGCTCTCTACAGAGCAAGTCGCCAGAGCTCCCTGTTTGGTTCAGGACCAGTTCATGCCAACATGAAGGTGTCCTTCTATTACTTTGTACAGTATGGGGCTTTTCAGATGCCTGTATCCAAGCAGCTCCCCATTTCCCTTCCTGTTGCTCAGTCTCTTCTAAGGCTTCTATCCCTTGCTTTTTTGCAGCAGCTTCTCCTTGTCTGTCTCCATTCTCTCTTCTTTCTCTCTTCTGTCATCCATCCCTCTCTTCATTGAACTTGTTCTGTCTTCCGTCTGTCTTTTGTGCTTGCTTGCTCTCTCTCTCCCTCTTTCCCTCTCTCCCTCTCTCCCTCTCTCCCTCTCTCTCTCTCTCTCCACCTGAAAGTTAAACCTCTCACATAAGGGAAATTCTCTCCTTGCATGGCTTCTGGGATCTTTCCCTGCCTGAGTCTTGGCCTGCCACCTTGTTAAAGACTCAGCAAAGGGTCTTTAACACATCTTCCCTATGTTTCAGATTATGGTAAAATGCAAACCCTACAGAGAGAGTGCATAATTTCTTCTGTCAAATGACCTACCCCCAACTCCTCTCTTTCTTCCCACTGTCTCTCATCCTGGATGGGCTCTCCTCTTGCCATCCGGAACCCTGCTTTCTCCCCAGGATTCCTGCCCAGAGGATGCCCAGTAGCATTCTCCCTGCACTGCCCGGGCAGCTTCCTAGGCCGTGCTCATGGTCATGATGGACCTGCTCACATCCTTCTCAGAGACTGGCTTGTTGACAGAGACACTCTCACTGCTGACCCTTGGCAAACCTTTGATGTTTTCTTAGACTTTTATTCTGCTTGCCAAACCTCCCTGTAAATCTGAGCATTCTGCTGCACTTCTAGGGTATGTGTAAACATTCTAGAAGGGCATAAGCTGTAGCATAAGCCTGCACATTCTTTAACCTCTCGAACTTCCAGAACATTGAAGAGTCCTACTGGTTGAACTAACTGTTCTCAAAGGCTCCTGCTAATCCTTATATTCATGCTTTTGTGACTCGAGCAAGCAACGCTGCTCAGGAACTGCTGTGCTGTGGTCCCTAGAGCCCTCACTGGACTGAAATTGAGTGTAATCCAGCCTGTCTTCAGACCTCCTGGAAGAGGCTTGCATCTCCTTAATCCCAGATCCTTGCCCTCAGAAATTTCAAACACCAAGGCTTAGGTCCAGTCTGTTCCCGGAAGGAACAGTATCCCACGATACAACGCCGCACTTAAAGTCTCCATTCCACACGTCACAGCATATCTGAAGTTTGCTACATTCCAAAACTGGAAACACATCCTCATTCTGTGTTCCAGCACTAGTCACCTTATTGGCTCTATTTTACCAAAACTTTCTCTTCAGAATCTGGCCCTATCTCAGCATTTAAAATTGCAGTTCCTAATGAGTTTCAGAAACTCTTGGACCTCCAGTACCTGTTTTTACTTCCTTGGCATTCTCATTAACTTTTAAGCCAAACACTTCAGAAGAAAATATCATTGCTCCAAATTATCAAGCAGCCATAGGTTTGTGGTTTTGTTGGGGTTCTGTTTTTGTTTTTGGGTTGTTGGGGGTTTTTAGCCATAGGTTTTTACTTCCTGGTTCTCTCTCTCTTTGAAATCATTTCCCTTGGTCCTGAGACATTTTCTATGGTTTAGAAGACCTTTTCGTGATATCTGCAATACATGTTTCTTTGTTCAAATTATAACGAAGAAACTAAGTCAGCAATAATTTCACAACTCAGTGATGATAATTACTAAGATGTTTTCTTTTAAATCCATGTCTGCACCTTTGCACCTTTGTATGTATTGATACGGTGACTACAAGGATGGACTCAGGCAAGACAGGGAAGATAAGGATAGCACAGGACAGGGCAGGGTTCAGGTCTGTTGTTCATAGGGAGGCTTGGAGTCGTAGTCAACTCAGTGGCACCAAATAGAAACAATCTTTATACCTAAAATAAGAGACACCCTTTTATATACCTTTGTAAATACAGTTTGTGTAACAGCATGAAGAAAATTTTGAATCCTGCTTTCTTTACTTTGTATTATAGTTTGACTATTCTTTTTTAAAAATTTATTTTGTGTGTGTGTGTGCCGTCAAATCAGATCCAACTGGTACAGGAGGAGATTGCCCCTCCTTCTCCAGTAGAGCATCTGATGGATTCAAACAGCACACCTCTGGGATCGCAGTGCAGCTTCTTGCCACTAGGCCACCAGAGCTCTTTTGACTATTCTTTTAAAATATGGCTACTTTTTATTCACTTTGTCTTAGTTATCTATGCTTTCTGTAAGAGAGGGAACATAAGTGAATGGTTTTACAAACAGAATTGTGTTCTCTTACAGTTTAGGAGGCGAGCAGTGGGTGTAGGGAAGGCATTCTCTCTCTGATGAGTATGGAGGAAGGTCTGCGTCGCCGTCAGGAGCCTCAGTCCTGATGTTCCTTGGAGATCTCCGTGTGCCTAGGTCTTCCCTGGTGCCAAGGAACTACGCTAGGACATAACATACATATAGTTAGGAGGGACACAGTTCAATCTGAGACAGACTTCAGGTGTGTTCTGTGAGATGTGACTCAGCTATTGCTCATATAGATGTTTTCAGTCTTCATAAAGATTTAATCACTTAAGGTACGATATGACTTTGCTCATGTTTTAAAAAAATATTCTACTAGCTATGTTAGATATCCCGAAACCATAAGTAAGAACCAACCCTGTCATCTTTAACGTTTCTGCCACTGTTGATTTTGAAGACTAGCTAATAGAAGAAATCTAATCATTTGGGAAAATGACTTTCTACAGTTTTGTAGATTTTCAAATGTAAAAAAAAAACACGTTGAATTGCTTTATAAAAACTGTAAATTAAATAATATATAAGTGTTTTATTTTAATGTAAAAATAACTAATTTATAGGGAACAAGTTATCCTGTTTTCTGTCTTTTAATAACTTCTATTTTTATTAAAATACCTGATACTCAACTTAATGTCATGAGTGTTTTGTATTGAAGCATTCATTTTGTCTACATTTTAATCTCTTTTAGTAACTTAGAGTGAGAGAAAACTTTTATAAAGAAATTTTCAAGTAATTGTTTTTACTTTTGTTTCTGATATTTCTGTAGTAGCAGTGATTTTTTAAAAAAAATATAAGGCATTGAATTTTTTTTATCTTTGATAATGTGATACATTGCTAACTGACCATAAACCATCTTGTTAAGCTGTTCTTTTTAAAAGATAAATGGGAAAATGAAAGTATGAGAAGTATTTCTGCCATATCCTTGGAGAGTTACAATATTGAAAACATTTCTGCTGTTTGGAAGGTTACAGAAGAGGTATCTTTGAAACCAAGCCCTTTTCAGAATCTCTGATCCGAAGACTTCCCACAGCATGGCAATGACTCTGCAGAGGACTTACAGATCATTTTAAATAATGCTTAAATTACTAGCTTGAGTGAGCTCTGCCAAAGGATGGAGAATCATTAGCCATGGCTGTGAATCATTAACTACAGTTCCTTCTGGGCTTTTTGAGAGCACTTTTACACATGAACTGGATTCTCTGTGGCTGTTTGAACTTGGTGTCTTACATTTTCAGTATTCGTTATTATGTGCCCTATGGTAAGAGAATGATTGAAATATGATAAAAATGTCTTCCCATTTAGGAAAAGTCCTGAAAGTATTAGTCATTCTGAGCAACTCAAGGAAAAGGAGAAGCAAGGTTTTTTCAGGTCAATGAAAAAGAAAAAGAAGAAATCTCAAACAGTAAGTAGAAGGCCTGTTTCTGTATACCATGGCATATATTTTGGGCATTATTCTGTGAACATTTTACACTTGTACACACCTATAAAAATTATCTGGGGTATTTTTGGGACTTGAGAAAGAAACATTAGATAAGACTCTGAAATTCTGTACAACTGTCCTTCTCTCTCTAAATTCAGCAGAATTAAGAGATTAATTTGGGAGAAAACTATCCTTTTAACTCCCTGAATAAACTTTCTATCCAAGTGCATTGTTCATATAAAAATTATTAATCTGCCAAATTTATTTCTTCACATGTGTTTAGAGTATAGGAAGCATGAGCATGAGAAAAGGTTTAGATTTATGCTCAAATATTGACATGCATAAATAATTATCATTCTTTATTCTCCAGTGACCGGTTGTAAAATTCCCTTATTGCTAAGTGTGTTTCTGAGCTGTCCAGTCCCAGAGAGGAGAGGATTATTTGTGATTTCAAAGCTTGCATTATTGGAGAAACATGAACATCTTTGAACCATGAGATAGAATGTACCTTATCTTCAGAGACCCTTCTGCCTGCACGTAGGGAGGAGCGAGTGCGTGGGGTTGTGCACATCCCTTCATTGACCCACCCGAGCAGAGTCCTGCTAGTTAGTGACAAATAGCGCATGGTAAGCCACACTGACAGGACAGTGGAGGAACCATTTTTCACCCCAAAAGAGACCTCTTTTCCCTCCACTTCGTAGCATCTTTTAGACTAGACAAGGTTGAGTTAGTCACTTTAAATGGCTTTGTTTCTAGTTTTCATAACACTGAATGTATTTTCATAAGGAAAAAAACATACTCTAAATGTCTTGTTCAGACACACCTCATGATTCCATCTCTAAAATGGATAGAGGTGAACTCAGCGTTTCTGAGTCCTTTCAATGTTCAAATTCTAGGATTGTGACTTCATGGTAAGTAAAGGTGAGAGAGGTTATAATAACATAGTTACCCAAAGTAAGGATTTTTGTCTTACAAATGCTTTCAAAATATTAACAAAGCCTTTCTGGATTATCTATCTAGAATGTTCTTTTACTTGCTTGTTTTGTGAAGTTTATTTCATTTTAGAATAGTTATGAGTTCATTACAGAAGAAAAATTAAGAAAAAGAAAAATACTATTTTTTTTTTATCTTAACCCCACTACTGCCAACAGTTTTAGGATGTTGGTGTATTTTCTTCTGATTTTTTTTAGCTTATGCATGTATTTATGGAAGGAAAGGCTTTTTAGTTTGTCTTTAATAATAATTATGTCTAATGCAAATTTTTATCCTAGCCTTTAATATTATACCTATTCCTATATGTTGTTGTTGTTGTTGTTAATTGCCCTCGAGTTGAACGCAACTCATAGTGACCCTATGAACAAAAGGCCTGAAGCCTTTCTATAACTATCGACATTTATCAAAGTTCATAGAGTTTCCAGAGGCATGTGGTTTAGGAAGTGGATGCCGCTCCTGCTTCCTATGTCTATATATAGCTATAACATATGTGATAACACAAGCACAATATGTAAGTTACTACACAAATTATTGTTTACATTATAATGGCTGTGTAATAGTTCTGAAATTCTCATTTAAAAAAAACAAAACACCTGCTTATATCTCTCATCAAAACTCTCTTAGAGTGTCAAATTAAAGTGCTGGTTGGTTAAATATTACTGCATTTATTATTTAGACAAGATGAATGAAATAGACCTGGTTTAACCTAGGGAAGTTTAAAATATTCCAAGTGCTAATAAAAGAAAGCTTTTATCATTGTCTATAGACCATCCTTATCTTTTATGAACGTTCATTTGAGGCCATCTTCCCCTGTGCACTGTCATTTTATTGCAAGGCTTTTTTGTTATCCCTAATCATAGGTTGGTGTTCAGCCACAGTGTGGAGATGTAGTGATAGCAACTAGAAAGGATCAAAGAGTTGAAGGTGCTTTGAGGTGGAGACTTAGCTTTTGGTCTCTGTCTGCATTAGACCAATGTTAAACCTACCGCACCTGGATCACCAGGCCATAAGTAGGCTGTATACAGGCTGACTGACTATTGTTCAAAATCTAGTCTGCATTTGAAATGTCTAGGTGGCATAGGGTATTCTTGTGGCCTTTTGGGTAAGGAGTTGCTTTGCCAGCTAAGGGCAGAAGGTTCAAATCCATTAGCTGCTCCATGAGGGAAAGCTGGGCAGTCTCCTCCCACATGATTTACAGCCACTGAAAACCCATCGGTGAGTCAGCTGTGCGTCAGTTCCAACTCGGCAGCAATGAATTGGTTGGTTGGAGATGGTATAAGTAAGAGGATATAAGAAAATATCTATCACCTAGAATCTTTTTCCAGAAAGCCCAGTGTTTGGCTGCTAACCACAGGGTTGACAGTTTGAACCTACCTTGTGTCTACACGGGAGAAAGATCTAGCAATCTACTTCCATAGAGAATACAGCCTTGGAGAGCTTCTGTCACCTGTCTACTCTTTCACTATAAGTTGGAATTGACTCAGTGGCAACATGTAACATCCTTTCAATTTTATTTTAACTTGAATTTATTTTTTTATGGCTCTTTCATTTTTTATAATTTGTAAATTAACTACAAAATGTGTCTTAACAGACCATAATGCCTTAAGCCTTTCAGAACAATTACTATTTAAACCTTTATATTTTTTTAAATTAAAAGGTGAAAACAATTAAGGGCCTTAGTGTTGAGAGTAAGATTTGCAAAGGACACTAAGCCGAGCATGCCAGATCTCAGGCTCGTAAGGCTGTTTGGGTAACTCAGCCTTCTTTCAGTGAGCAAGTAAACAAAAGTAAAATGATTTTGGTTTTCATTTTCTACAACTCTATAGGAGAAAAATAAGAAAGAGTATTGTACAGTTTAAGACCTTGTGGCCTTTGCATAAAATTCAAAGACATTAAACTTGGATGCCCAGGGCAAGTAGAGAAGCATGAAATTTTAAAGCTGAGGTGGATTTTAAATTTCATTCAACCCCTTGATCTGACTAAGTTAGGAACTGAGCTCATACCACTTGTGGTCTGCTCAGTCACATAATCACTAGGACAAAGTAGAACTGGTTTCTCCTGAATTCCTCTTCCAGGCTCAGCCCATGCCCTGGGCCTACCTCTGGGAAGACCCTCTGGCTGTGTGTTCCTGAAAACTGTCTTCTGGCCTCTTTAGCAATCCTTTTATTGGAAAATCATGGGATATTGTACTCTAATGTCTTGGTGTGTTCATACAAAAAAATATCTGGATACCACCATATATACAGTCTAATTCTATGACAAGATATACAAAATGGGGAAAGTGATGCCCAGAAAATAATTCTGTGTTATAAAGGTGCCTGGCTTGACTCAAGCAAATCTGGATGCTGTTTTGGGAAATCTGGCTTCAGTTACATATCCGGAGAGTTACATAAACCTTTCAGAGCATATGGTGATTTTGCCATCTTTGGATCCTAGTTAGTTTGCATTTCAACTGGAAATGAAATTGAACTTGTTTCTTCAACTTGAAAACCAGTACTCTGAATTGTGCCAAATATTTTCCATGGGATAAATATTTCTCACAATGTAGAGCAAAACTTCTTAGCCAACACTAGGATCGCAGGATATATCGCCAGTTATAGCTCTCTGTCAAGTGGTGTTTTCTGGCTCAAAAGTTGACCAAGTTCATCAAAGACTGTATCTTTTTTTTTTCCTAATAGGAAATTTATATGGCTATTTTGAGTTTACCAAAGTTGTCTTTAACAATTAGGAAAAGGATAAAGTTCATACATTTCTCTTTAAATACAGTTCTTTATTATAATCCCATTTCTGCTAATAAATAAAGAAAGAAACCTTTAAATGGTTTGTAAGCTTAACTTGAGTAGTTGCCTGCAGGTCTCAGGACACCCTTTCTGTAGGTGTTACCCGTGATGACATACTCTTTCTGTAGTCAGAAGTTGTGTATGTCTTAAGTTTATTGGCATATTTGTGTCCAGGTGACAAATGGCAAAGAACCCTTCTAGATGCCCAACATAGAGATGTTTCCATGACTGGTAATAATGATTAGAGGGCTTCCAAGGGCTGGTATTTTCAGTAAAAGCAATTTTTTTGGCAATTAGTTTATTTGTATCTTATATTGCAGACAGATTCCACCAACGGGGAGAATCCAAGCATCAAGAAATCCCTCTTTCCTCTTTTTAACTCAAAGAATCACTTAAAGCATAGTTCTTCTTTGAAAAAGCTTCCTGTAGTCACTCCACCCATGGTACCCATTTTTACGTATGGTAGCCCTGAAAACTGCTCCAGTAAACTTGTTTTACTGATGACAACAGCATGTCTTTTATTTTCATGGGGTCATACTCTCTTTGTGCTAGTTAAGTACCTGAGCCAGTTCCATAAATTTGCTTAGCTATAAATTGTTTGCCATTCTGGATTTTTCTGAATCAGTTAAAGAGGCTATTAAACAAACTAGTGAAAGACTAGTTTGGATTGTCTGATTTGCCAGTTGTTGGCAGATAGCACAAATCCCTTGTCTCCTATGAAGAATTAGATTAATACATCCAATCAGTAGACATCCTTTCATTTGGCTCACAAAGTTGAACACTTGGTTTGCAGTTTGCTTCTTTGAAACCAAGTTGAATTGGCCAAATTGAGTGAGCTAGCAGGCTCCATGAAAAAGCAGCTTCAAGTAGATGGTGATTTGTCCTTTTCTTGCCTGGGCTCTAACTTTTGCTAGTGCTTTACTTTAAGCCAGGGCTTTTGCTTGGCATTGGGCCTTCCTCTCTGGTGTTCACAAAAATTGGTGAATTGAAAAATTGCACAAATTTCTAGCATCTTCCATAATACTAGATCCAAATGTGCTGGGCAGTGTTTTGGGAATATGATTCAAACCACACCTTCCCTCGTTGCTCTCCTCGAAAGCCCACTAGACTCCATTGGCCCCACTAAATACAGTGTTTGGATCATTTTCCCAGCAGGACAGCATTTTTTTTTTTATTGAACTGGTTCATAACCTAACTACAATGTGGAATGAGGCTACAACAGCAACTTCTGGTACAGCCCAATTTAACTGCTCTCTCTTCCAGCGACTAAAACTAACAGCATGGGAATGCTTTAATGGTTGAGGTTTTAATACAGCTGCATGACATCTGCCAATTTTTCCTAATGCAGGGAAAATTATTAAGAAGGCAGCAGAATTGAACTAGCATCACTTGCATTGTGACTATTGGGAGAGTTTTAGTTTCCTTTTTAGTGGGCCCTTTTATTTCTTGGTTCATTTTGGTTGAGTTTTGGTTTGGTTTTATTTGCTTTGGAGTTTGTTTTCCTCTTGGGTGTGGTTGGACAGCATAGTGAACTTTGTGTGCGTTTTTTAGTCTCTGTCCCTGTTGTTTTCTAGGTGCCCAATTCTGATGGCCCAGATCTTCTGACGTTACAGAAAGCCATTCACGCTGCTAGCACCCCGAGCAGCAGACCAAAGGAGTGGCGTCCTGAGAAGATCCCAGATCTGCAGACTCAAGTGAGTGAGGCTTATCATCCTAGCTTGTCAGACTCTACAGTGGCTCTCTCCGTTTAGGCGGCTGGGATGCGGCCCAATGTTGAGAAAATGTAGCCTTAATGTTACCGCAGAGATCCCCAGGTGATGCAGATGGTTTGCACTTGACAGCTAGCCTGAAGATTAGTTCAAACTCACCCAGTGGAACTATAGGAGAAAGGCCTGGCAGTCTGCCTCTGTAAAGGTCATAGCCATGGAAACCTTTTTGGGACAGCAGTTCTGCCCCATCACTATCACCATGAGTCAGAATTGACTCAGTGGCAACATGGTTTTGTTTGTTTTATTTTTTAAGTGTTTTCAGTATTACAGCCAAGACTGAGAGGCTTCCAGAATGTACTCTCACTAATAAGCAGATGCATTTTGGGAGTTGGAATGAATTTTGCCTTTCTAAGTATAAGAGTATCTAACAGGGAATCTTCCAAACTGTCATTCTGTATCGCTAATCATTTCCATTTTCTGTCTCTAATATGATATGTGTGCTGCTAGAAAATAGTTAACTTTCATTAGTGTAGGGTTGGGCAAGTAGAGGATTGAGGGAGGATGAATAAAACATAATCCCAGCACACAAATGCTCTCTGGGATAGGAGAGAGAAAAGATCCAAAAATAGCCATTTGTGGTAAAAAGCAAAGCATGGCATAAAGGGGAGAGGATGAGTGAAGATTATGGGAAGATTGAAGTTCCATTAAAGGTGGTAGAATATAAATTAGACCTTGACAGACAGATGGGATAAACTTTCTTGACATTTCTGAAAGCTGTACTCATTCAGATAAAAAACAGGCCAACAGCTGTGTTATTGACTACATATTGAACAATTGCTGCATTAATTGCATTTATTCAGTAAAAGTCAATTCATTCATTGCCATTGAATCCGAACCAACTCATAGCAGATCCTCTCGTGAGTTTTCAGTGGCTGTAAATCACACCAGAGGAAATTGCCCGTTGTCCTCCCACGAAGCAGCCGTGGACCCAGACTGCCAGAGGTCTTCTGTGTTTGAGTTAGCAGCTCAGTTCGCTGTGGATTATGCCCATAGAACCATAAAACAACAATCAAATCAGAACATTTTTTAGATTAACTGAGATTTGCCTCCTATAAGCAACTATTTTTTTATTAAAAATACTCTAATGTATCCTTTTCAGTGCCCTGTAATAAGCATGGCTACATATTAATTTTGTTAATTGATGGTTTCTTTATCATTTTAGATACACACATGACCTTTAGCTACAGTAGGGTTTCTTGTACTTCTAAGTGATCAAAGATCTCTGTGATTGAGAGGAGGAGTAGGGCCACTTTTTAAAGTTTTTCTTTTTTCTCTCTTTGCCTACAAGCTGTTACTTAGACTAACATGGTGTCCCCAAACTGCCATTCTATATCCCTAATCATTTCTATTTTCTGTCTCTAATGTAATAGAAATAGTAATCAGAAGACTGGCTCATGATAGGGAGGGGTTCAGAGCTGCTGTACATAGGGTCACTATTTGTTGCAGGCGACTCAATGGCACACAACAACAACATACAATAATGGTCGTTTTTTAATTTAAGCCTCTTGTTTAGAGTCAACAAGACCTTGAGGAGGGCCTTTGTATTTAAAAGTCGGTTATTATTTTTGAGGATCATTCTTCTAAGTGGTGCAGCACTCTTCTGTCAATAGAGGTAACCTGAGTTTGCTGTGATGCTGAACCTTGTGTCATTGGGAGTCAAATGCCATAATGGTTACCCGTGGAGCTCCCAGTTTAAGAGGAGTTTGGAAGCAGGAGTGGCATCTACTTCCTAAACAGCATGCCTCCGGAAATTCTATGAACTTTGATAAATGAGGTTAGTTATAGAAAGGCTTCAGGCCTTTTGTTCGTAGGGTCGCTATGAGTCATTCTCGACTGGATGGCAATCAACAACACCAAAAACAATGTAATAGAGGTGGAGCAGAGTAGGGTCGAGAACCATAAGCCAAGTTTATTGGGTGTGGATCTGACTTAAAAGCACCAAGCTTTGAGAGCAGGGCCCAATTGAAGATCTAGCCCCGCTTTAAAGCAGGGATGGGAGGAGGCCGATGGGAAGAGAAAGATGAAACTTTAAAACGTTCATTATAGAGCCGTTTGGGGGGGGGCAGGAAGCTCTTCTTAGGTACCATTGTATCTTCGGCACAATCCAGATGTGTGGTATTGCTTGGCAGTTCCATATGGTCAGGGCCATACAAATCACCACGAGTCTCATTGCACTAGCACACCCATTTACAAAAAGGAATGTATGTGCTGCCTAGAGTGTGCAGCGGACCACGCGCACTTGTGGTCCTGTGAGAACCACAAAGCTTTCTTCAAAAGACAGGAGTTGTGATGGAGAATACCAGGACCTGGTTGGGTCAGTTCAGAAACTGATGGCTTTGGATTGCAAGAATTGCATCACAGAACAAAATTGGTCCTTCAATTATAGTAATGTTCAGTGAGATCTTTTTTTTTTTTTTTCAGTGAGATCTTTAATATTTTGTTAAGACTTTCCTTTGCCCTTAGTACATGTCTCTGTACCATGGCACTTGAAGCAGAGGTGCTCTGAAGATTGATAGTCAGCAGTGCCCAAGGCTAGGGCTGCACCTAGAACTAGTGCCAATATCCAATAGTCAGCATGTGGTGAGAGCCCCAAATTTCTGAGTTGCACACCTCTTCTGATAGCAGCCCTCTCTGCAACCCACACAGGAGCTGGGAATGAGCCGCTTCTAACTGGTGAGAAGCCCAAGGCTCTGGACTTGTGTGTAGTCTGTGGCCAGTGAGGGACAGAACCATATCCAGGCCTCTGCCTCCTGCCTCCATAGTGCAGCGTTCACAGGGTGTTTGGCCGGCAGCTACCCAGCAGATAGACAGGAGAGCTGTGATCCCAATTTAAGAACTGAAGATCTCCTATGAATGACGTATTTTACATTCATTGCGGTTTTTGCTTGTTTTGCATTTTTATTGCCCAAACCTTACCTCCCCCTTTGAGAAAGTAAAAGTACAGAAAAGGAACTTTAAGATTTTGTAATACAAAGGAATAGGAAAGACTGAGATGAGAACAGAGAATGACTGGCAGTGTCCTCAAGTCAACATCAACTCATGGCATGTGTGTCACAATAAAACTACACTGTATTGCGTGTTCATGTGATTGATTGTGCAGAAGTAGACTGCCAGGCCTCTGAACCACTTCTGGGTGGACTTGAAGGTTCCATTAACATCCCACTGTATTGACCATCTGCACTAACCAGGGACTCTAAGAGCAATAAAGGCATGTAAGATTTGAGCTTTACTACATTGCTTATTCAGCTAAAATGTTATCTGTCGGCTTCTCTTGCATCTAGATGCAGTCATAATGGTAAATTCTGGTATTGAGATGATAGTGTAAGTGGAAGCACCAAGGCGAGCTCTGGGGAGGTCTGCTCCGGACAGAGAGGATGCCCAGCCCTTCTTTTGCTCTCTCTCGGCTTCCTGCTGCTTGGGATGTTCCACCTTTGTCTCTTGGTTTATTTATTTATTTTATTTTTTTAAAAAAGGAAGGATATAATCAAAAGGAGAGACAAGTTTGGACTTTTTGCCACTTGACCCTGTCCCCATACCATCCCTCCCTGGCTTCATGACAGCATCTTGGATCTGAAGTACATCTTCTCCCAGCTCTATGATCTACTCTCAATTTAATTCTACATGCACCCTCTCCTTTTATTTCAGAGCCAGCCATTAAAATCACTGCGCAAGCTGTTACATCTCTCTTCAGCCTCAAATCACCCAGCTCCCTCGGATCCTCGCTTTCAGCCCTTAACAACTCAACAAGCCAAAAATTCCTTCACTGAAATTCGAATTCACCCCATGAGCCAAGCCTCAAGTGGGAGCAGCAACATCCGGCAGGAGCCCACCCCAAAGGGCAGGCCAGCCCTCCAGCTGCCAGGTCAGATGGACCCTGGTTGGCATGTGTCCTCTGTGACCAGGAGTGCCACAGAGGGGCCCTCCTACTCTGAACAGCTGGGTGCCAAGAGTGGGCCAAATGGGCACCCTTATAACAGAACAAATCGATCCCGTATGCCAAACCTGAATGATTTAAAAGAGACAGCCTTGT
>NW_006399881.1:8506905-8564530 GCF_000299155.1 Elephantulus edwardii | reverse complement strand
TGCAGCTTTATGAAGGTGTGTGCAATATTGTACGAGTGGGGCCGTTGGTGCGTGACGGCCACTAACGCTAGTCAGGGATCTTAGAGCCACAGGAGCTGTTTGGGATTGCCAGCCCCCACAGGCCTGCTGGGAGAGGGGTTGCAGTGCGCCACTGAAGAAGACAGCTTCTTGCCAGTTTCTCCCCCTTACATTCCAGCTGTAGTGCAATCTCTAGTGAACTTGGGTAAAGCTAGGCCACGTCCTGGCACTGCACGGGATAGAAAAATGTGTGTCTCAACCAATGCCCTTACCACCTAACTTTGTTCTGCCTAGGCTAAATGTGAGGTTTATTGTGATCCAGGAGTATCCCTTTGAAGGGTTAGCAGATGAACTGTATGTCTTAAATTGTTTTATAAACTTCCACATTTGATAGGATTTGTAACATTTATTTATAATTAATTAATATTGTACTGTTCTAACCATACCTTTTATGTTCTAATGTAAAGTTCTTTTGAGCTGTTTGGAACATTGTGAAGCAGTGGGACAGCTACAGTAGTTTCTATAAAAACTAAACAGTAACATTTATATATTGCATCAGGAGTATTTTATTCTACATATAAATATATATATATATGGTAAATATATGTCTGTTTTATAAATATCTTCATTTAAAGAAAGTATCGTTATGACACTATCTGCCATATTTTTATACATTTGTGATATGAAGTGGGTATTATACTTCTAATAAAGGGAGTTGAATTGTGGCTACATGTGACTGTAACAGTATGAACCTTGCTCAACTTCTAGGCCTCATCAGTAGCCCTCTAGACATGATCTGGGTAGCAGATGAAGTACGCCGCCTATTTCGAAGCCTGCAGGAGAAGAAAGATAGGATAGAATCGTGGAAACAACAACAGGCCTCACTTCCGTCCTTACAAGGTTAGCTCGGGGTCTGGGGATGTTCCTTGCAAGTGAGGAGAGCGAGCTCATGAGCCTTTTTAGAGCGAGCGTGCTCTTCCACTTCGCAGTAGTAAAGCGTGTACACCAAAGATTTGCCAGTGAACATTCCTAGCTGTGAGGGTTGCAGAGGCACTTGTCTGCTGACTGAGCAAACTAGCTTTGTGCTTCTGACTCCCGACTACTCTACAGAAGGCTCCTGGCTAATGGAAAGTGAGATACATGGGTGGCATTTATATTCTTAAATGCTTTTCTTGGTGTTGTTGCTATTTCCAATCAAGTTAGTTAAAAGGCTCCTGAAGCAATTATAGCTGTAGAGAAAATCATTATTTCCATCTTGTTGTTCTTGGGACTGTCCACGTTTAAAAAGGCTAAGATGCACATATTTTGTATATCTATCTATCTATATATATCTATATATATATATCTATATATATATATATCATGAGAGCAGTACGTATCTTTCTCACATTTTATCTCTTTCAACTCCCAAGTTGCTCCCAAGTATCATCAAGGCCTTTGGGCAGTTAACACTATACCTACATGTCCTGGGGCCATCCTTGAGAGAAACCACTTCCACGCCATCATCTGTCAGTAGTAGTAGATTTTTAGAAGTAGTCCCTTAGCAATAATATGTTCAAAGGTCCTTTCCACCCTTTAAAGAGATAACTTCTCAGTATTTAGTACTTGTCCCAGAATTCTGAGAGTCAGCCCGATTCAAGCCAGCTGTCGTTAAAGTGTGCTGACTTACTGTTGCTACTTCAGGTTCCCCCTCCCCCAAGATTTTGAGAATCATAGCTTTGATATGATGATTATAAAGGGAAAAAAAAATCTTCATTTCTTTGAACCTTAAATTGTGTGCGTATTGCATTTTTATATAAATACTCTGAAATTGTGTATCAATTATGTATAGAGGTCATTTTAAGGTGCTTTTTCTTTCGTTTTAATTAGTGTAAAGGTCACTAAAATGAAACACAACTGGGTACTATCATCGACAGCATTTGATTACGAATAAGTAGTTCTGCATGCTCTTTAGTTTTTCTATCTTCTTTCTTCCCACCAGTTCAGTATCGTCTGGGTAGCTCTGCAGTCTGGCTATGCCAGGCAGCTGCTCTGTTACACACATGAGCTGGATCCTCTGCACTTTTGCCTGGATACCCATGACTCTGAAAGGGTGTCCATTTAATGCTTCTGTTTCCTACTAGAGCTGTACTTTGTACTCTCCCTTGCAAACCTAAAAACTGCTTCCCCCTGCCCCTTGAAAGACTTCTCACTGTGCTGTGTGTTTAGGAACCCATGGTCACATTGCCATGCTGTGGCACTCGCGCGCCGTCACCTGGGGGCTGGTTTCCCACGTTTTCATTCTTGCTAACACTGGGATCTCAGATGTTTGCCGAACGTTTCTATTAGTGATGGTTCTTCAAAGAAGGGCTAGAATAATTGCCTTCTACCTAGAGCAAAGTAAACCTAACCGATGAAGAATCAACACATACTTTTCGTACATTCCCAGATTTGAGCCAGAAAATAGCTACAGTGTTTTCAACTAGTGTTTTGAGGTAGCTCTTTTAACCTCTTCTCAGCCTTTTTCCATTCTGACTTTTCATTGATCCTCAGTAAGCTGTAAGTGAACTTACAATCTGTATTTCTACTATGTAATTCTCTTCCCACTCTCAGAGGTAAATGATGTTTTCTCTCAGATCTACTGGGCCCTATCTTAGCTTTTAACTGTTGTTTCCCTCTGGCTGATGAATTAGCCACCTTGCAAATATTGTCACCTGTGATAAAAAGGATTTGACTTAAAGTCACAAGTCTGCATTGTCTTCAGGAAGGGGGACTTGGGAAATCTGTGTTCTCTTATGTGCCCTAAAGGAGACAAAGGTAGGATGGAGGCCTCTGAGTGACTTTGTTTTGAGTGTATTGCTGATTTCCTTTTGAATAGAAACTTGGCTTCATGACTTTTCTACTTTCACTTCATCACTCTCCTTGTTTTCCTTTTCAGAAGTTCTAGGTAAACTTAGCCTTGTTTGGTCTTGACCTTTAGCTCATTTCTAGAGCCTAAGGCCACTAAGGAACCCAAGCAAGCTGTCTCCACAACAGTAGTCATCAGCCAGAGGTGTTCTTTCTCCCCACCCCCACCCTCTCAAGGGACATTGGCAATGTCTGGAGACATTTTGAGTTGTCACAGCTGGGGCTGGGGGAAGACACTACCTACCGGCACAGCACGTAATGGAGACAGAGCAGGGATGCTGCTAAGCATTTGGAGTGGTGTGGGAGTCATCTGCTGGCAGTGTTGCATGCCCCACAGTCCCCAGAGCGCAGGCCTGCCTTTGCTCTCACCAGCCTACAGAACTCCCTGTAGGAGCGCTTCAGCACTCTGGTAGAGCCTCTCCTGCCCCTCTTCTGGAATCCAACTGTCCATGTCCATGATGTCGGGCCTGCTGGACGGTGCAGCCTTAGGGAGGAGACCAGAGTTCTTTTATAGGTCAGAGAATTTCAATTCTAGGTCAGAGTCCTCAGAAAATCCTTCTTTGAGCCATGAGGTCTATATTTAGCAGCAAGTGAAAGCCTGGCAGATTGGCATGGTTTTTACCAACTGCACAAAGGCACCCATGGCTTTTAGCTGTGTCTCCAGAATGAAAATGTCTTTGTTTTTCCTTCAAGTAATTTAATAGCTCTTTACAAATACTGGCATATGGCAAACTGATTAGAAGCAAAAATCCCTTCCTTGGTGGTTGTGATGTGACTGTTATAGGAGTATTTGTGCTGTATGCTTTGGTGAAATCTGTTTTTAAACAT
Organism: Elephantulus edwardii; assembly: GCF_000299155.1. Classification (NCBI taxonomy): domain Eukaryota; kingdom Metazoa; phylum Chordata; class Mammalia; order Macroscelidea; family Macroscelididae; genus Elephantulus; species Elephantulus edwardii. The sequence continues at coordinate 8,560,798 of NW_006399881.1, read as the reverse complement.
GCTTTAAGACTCACCATGTGCAGTTGTACTTTAATTCTAAGCTCAGAGCTATTGCTGGTTAGTTTCTAGTCACGTCATGTATTATAAAGTATGTTGTGGTTGTAGAGTTAGCCAGTTTAGCATGTTCCTAACCCGAAAATTAGTGGACTACATCTAGGAAATGCTATCCCTCTTCCCTTCCCAGCACCTCTTAGTTACTGTCATAGTATCCTCACTTCTTTAACTAGTTTTTAGAGTAAATAAGGGCGGGGGGGAAAGCCATTTCTTTTCTTCTAGCCATGTATTGAGGATGACTCATGCGTGTACCACTTCCTTCCAGGCCAGAGGATTAAAAGTTGAAAGTTCTGTCTATATCTGTTCACCTAGGACCTACTAGTGAGCAAAACCCGTTCAGCAAAGGTGTTTGCCACTTGTGGTTTATGCCTAGAGCTCAGCTGGACCTGTCTGTTCTCTCCTGGTCAGAACAGTTTGGAATTAACACCCGTCCCCCACTGTAAAGAACTGCTTTTACATCTAAGAGCCCATTACCTCCTGCATTGGTGAGGTCCTTGTGGGTACTAACTAAGCTCCACACACTCCTTTCTGTGAAGCAGCAGTGTGGGATGAAACACAGAACCCCATCACAATAGATGGAAAACCGTCCTTCCTCCTTCAGTGCATCACTGACAGTGTGTAGACAAAGACAACATCTCTGTGGCTTTAAAAAATGTAGGCTCTTCCGAAGGGACTGCAGTAAAGACAGTGGAAAGGTTCTCAGTATCCTGCCATAAATCCCTAGGGACAGAATTTCCTACAAAGGTCCTCTCTGAGACTTGAAAGACCTACTTAAAAAACAAAACAACAAAACCACAACCCACCAAAAACTTTTAAATTATTACAATTTCTTCCTTTGCTTCTTGACCAGCTGGGCAACAGGAAATCTGGAGGTCTGATCCAGCAGGTTCACAATTCTGTTTTAGAAATCGTGAGTAAATGCCGGGACAGGACAAGTCTTTACCTGTGGGTCCACAGCCAGTGTGGTAGAAATTAGGTGACCAGGAAACTCTGGGCCTGCTTCCCATTCTTCTTCGTCTTCTTCTTTTAAAAAGTGAATGTACTATTAGAGATCATAGACTTTCTTGCCAACCCAATTGCTACGTGAATACTCCTTACCCATAGTGCTTTGTTAGTTCATCCTTTTGAGGCCTGGGCTTGACTCCATCTCTGTCCCCGCCAGGCACTGCCCCACCTTTCTGTGTATTTAATCTAGGCTATTAAATATGATCACGGCCTGCCTTGTATTCCCATTCATTACCTGTGCCCTCCCAAACTTGAGGGAGGATTGTCTTTCGTTTTGCCAGAAGAAAAAAAAAGGAAAGAAAAGAAAAAAGTAAATTGTACTAGCCAGTACGTTGGCTTTGTAGGGCCTGCAGAACTGAAGCAGCTCTGCTTTTACTTTGAAGGCCCTTCTTTACCCACAAGGTTAAGCTTTCTGAAGCCCATGTGATCCTTGGGTCATGTTTTGACCCTCCTTTGGAATCTTGTAATTGGTCTCCACATTGTGTGCAGATTAGAAGTTGCCTTGTTTGCTACTCTTCCAACAGAGTATCAGGGAGAAAGAGGCCTTATCTGATCCTCCATCCCTTCAGTTTGACAGACTGCTAAGAATTCCTCAGGACTTCCTTTGGTGTGGTTTGTTTTTTGTTTTTGTTTTTTTACTTTTCCTGAAGACCGATCTGAATCATTTCAGGAGTAGACACGCTTGTCCTAGTGTTCTGCTTCAGGTCTAATTAGAAGAAACCCAGGAATAGAAAAGGTAGATGCCTTGACTTTTGTCCCTGCTGTGGGATGAAAGTGTTTATTGCCAGAATTGACAAAAGCGCCAGTTACAGAACATTCGGAATTTGGGGAAGAAAGGGTACTTTTCTTCCTGGAGAACTTTGACGTTCTCTACAGCAGCTTTGCGGGTTTTTTTGGGGGGTTTTTTTCCAAAATGGGAAAGAAAGCAGAGCTCGCATAAAATCCGTTTCCATGAATGGTACACACTTGGTGATGGTCGCCTCAGTCTATTTCCCTCTTCTTGTTTACTCTTTGGTCGTTGGTTGAGACCGGGCAGAGGGGCAATGCTGTGATTCAAAGAAGTCAGTTCTCATTGTATATATGGATTAATGACAGAAACGATGAAACCAAACTGAGTAATTGCCCTAAATGCCTGTCTCCGAAAATGGCTTTGTGCCGTTTTGAATTCAGGTAGTTATTCTGTAAATACTAACTAACTAAGCAGGTGATTCAGAGCTTCTTCAATCTCTAGGAGGTTTGGAGGGAGTGTCTGGGGGGATGGAGGGTATGTTGTCAGCGAGACCCTGTTCAAGCTTGACAGCAAACGGAAGGCTCAGCGAGAATGACATGGCACCCAAATTTGTGCTAGATGAAGAATCACTGGAAATTCTTAATTGCACAGACTTTATAATCCGTAATACAAATGATAATTGCATACTTTTTACTGTGGCAAGGGTGTAATGTGGTGTTAATCTTTTTAATTTTTCAAATCCAAAATGAATTTAAAAGTGTTGAATATTTCAATTCCTCACAAGCTAATTATGAACCATTTGTAAAGTGTTTATATAACTCTTTGTATCATGTGTTGGTACATCTTCTCAAGTTTTTTCTGGCATGTATTCCATTCTAAACTTCTGTAAAATTTCTATTGTTGCTGTAAATATTATACAAATATATATTCCGTGGTAACCTTAACTATCAGCATGAAATGGTTAATTTTTACTGAGCACAATGTATTTTTGAATGGATCTTCCGAAATGTCTTTAATAAAATGCAGATTTTGCACTGACTGTTGTGACTGCAAGGCTGTCCCAATGTCAAGCACTGTGGTCCCTCGGGTTTGAGCACTGAGCAGCTCCATTTGGTTTCCTTCTGTGTGAAAAATACACTTGAATTCACATAAAGGATAATGAGCCTTTGAGGTGGAAACCAGTTTAAGGGACAAATTAATTGAAAGCAGGGAAAATCCTGTGATTTGATGATGATGATGATGATATGTTCATATTTATTTTGTCTCTCTTTTTCTTTCTCTCCTTCTAAAGCCTTTTCCTCCTCCTGGCATTTTGACAACCTTGGCATTTTTTGGTGCACGCATGTTTTCATCTCCGTGTGTTGGTGGTTTGGGGATGTTGGGGAAAGATGGCAGCCTAACACTGGGGAGGCTACAAAGGAGACAAAGACGCGCAGGCTCCTAAGGGTTGCTTCTTGTCTTAGACCAGGATTAGCACAATCTCTCTGCAAATGGCCAGGCAGTAAATACTTTAGGCCACGTGATGCCTGTCGCTGCCACTCATCACTGCCATTAGTGCAAAGACAGCCTAGATGATACGGAGCTGAACAGTTGTGCCTGGGTTCCAGTAACAGTTTATTTTTAAAAATACCACCCAGAAACAGATCAGGCCCTGGTACGCTAAGGTCTGTTTAGACCTCACTTTTGTCATTTAGTAAGTAAAATACGCACTCTTGGGGAGTAGGGGGGAGACTTAAGTTTTGTAGTAATTTATATAAATATTCCCCAACTTTCTTCTCTTTCTAAACAAAGGCTAGGAGCTAATCTGGTGCTTTACATTCTTTAAAGCACTATGTCAACAACTTCTCCATCCCCAGTTTCTCTTTAAGTGTCATGGAAACTTATGGCCTGTGTATTTAGCTGTACTTTTTATCAAAACAATTCAAGAATGTGGGACTTGTCATCCTTTTATATGTTTTTAGTACTTCCTATGACCAGGCACAATGCCCAGTGTTTTACAAATACCACATTTCTATTTCACAGTAGCCTAAAGAGGTGGGTACTATTATTACCCTCATTTTGTAGATGAGGATGCTGAGGTCTATGGGATTTAAATTAACTTGCTAAAGGTCAGGCAGGTAGAAGATGGAAAGGTTAGAGTTTGAACCCAAACTGAGTCTTCACTGAACTTTTATCACACAATGCAGTTCATGTGTCTCCATGTGCAGAAACTGATACCCCGGGGTAGGTCAAGCTTAGGTGTTAGGTTTTTTCTCTTCAGTAATTCACGTTTATTCAAGTAGCTCTCAAAATACCAGATTTTCAGAAGCCGTTTGCAACATAGAATATGTAAAAAAGTTTACCTCAAGGGACTCCAAGTGCAGAAATAAAGACAACGTACTTGAGTGCAGAGAAAGGGGCTAACCAACAAGCTTAGAGGCTTTCTATGCTAATGGGATAAATGCACTAATAGGGAAAATTGCCGATGAGACCTCACAGTGTGTGACATTTCCTTTTCCAAAAGCTCATGACAATTTATGTGATTTTTTCATCTCCTCTCTCAGCAGGCGGCAATTTGTTTTATTTGACAGCACTCACTCGAGGTCTAGAAGTTTCCTAAGATAGTGAAAAGAGCAGTTCTGTCAAATACTTCTGCTGTGACTTTAGGCCATTTCTGTCACTTTTCTAAGCCTTGGTTTCCTCATCTTTAAGCAGAAGCACCTGTCTCAGAGGGTTGTGAGGATTTAATGAGATGATAGCCTCCAAATCAACTCAACAGATTATCAGTGAAGAATTAGCTAGTAGAGTATTACTGCAATTATTGGTGCCCCTTTGAGGCCCTGATGAAATTGGAAAGGGATGTCACTGAGTCAGGACTGCACTTCAGATCCATTGCTCCATTTCATCTTTAGATTAACCCTGTAAGGTTCTTGGGTTCAAGAATGGCTCCATTTGGAGCTACTGTTGGGATCCCAAGTGAAAATCACAGCACTTCTCCCCATGCATTTGTTGGCAAGCCTCAGCACCCACATTCTAAAGTGGACGAAAAGATGGACCTTTATCAACATCTGTTCAAAGGCTCACTTTAGAAGTGCAGTGTCCCTGACTCTACAATTGGATTCATGACAATACCGCCATTTTTTAATACTCTTACTTGTTCCAAGTAACCTCCTCCCACACCAGGTAGGTACCTCAGATTCTTCATATTGGCAACACTGAATGCTACTTCTTTGTTAGAGCATTTCATTTAATTGCTTAAAAATCTGCAAGTGTAGACCACATTCTAGCATTGCTAAAAATAAAATTCAACATGTTAACAGAAGATAAGGGAGTGAAGTTATGCTACATTATATATATATTTTTAATTGAAAGTTGCCTCCACAGAAGAAATGATACTGTAAACATGCATTATTAGAAAGATTTTGTTAGGTTTCTGATGTCCTCCAGTATTTTAAAATTTTTATACGTTCTGTCATGAATTAAATGAAGTAATTAATGACCTGCAGACAATGGTTAATAATATTTCAGTATCTCATTGTTTATTAGGGAGTGCTGGTGGCTTAGTAGTAAGGAATTGCAGCACCATTGCAAGGGTATGCAGTTCGAATCCACCAGCTGCTCTGCAAGGAGGAAGGGCAGTCTCTTCCCATGTGATTTACGGCCTCTGAAAACCCGCTAGAGGATCAGCTTTGGTCAGTTTCAACTAAATAGTAGACAACAACATTGTTTATTAGATTCTGAATTATTGAGCAATTCCAAATGTGAAGTTTCAGCTGGCTTCTTTGCGGAAAGTGACAAGCTGATTCTAAATTCATATGGAAATTCAGAGGTCTCAGAATAGGCAAAATAATCTTGAAAAGAATAGAGGTAAAAAGTTCATACTTCCTGATTTCAGAATTTACCATTAAGCTGCAGTAGTCAAGAGAGTGTTGATTGTACTGGAATAAGGATAGAAATGGACTAGAATTGAGAGTCCAGAAGGGCTCTCAGTGTACAATTTACATTTACAATCAATTGACTTATAACAAGGGTACAAAGATCATTCACGGAGAAAGAGTAGTATTTTCAAAAAATGATGCTGGGCAAAGTAGAAATCCACATACAAAAGAGTTGTATCCATACCTCAGGCCATGTTAAAAAATTAACTCAGAAATGATCACAGGTATAAAATGTTAGAGCTAAAACAATAGAACTCTTAGAAAAAAACAGAGCTAAATCAAATCTCCATGACCTTGGGTTAGCCAGTCATTTCTTCAGATATGGCACCAAAAGCATAAGCAACAACAACAAAAGAAAAGATAAATTGGACTTCATCAAAATTGACAATGTTTGTGCTTCTGAGAGAGGACGCCAAGAAAGTGAAATGGAAATTGACGGAATGGCAGGGGCAGGGGTGTGGAGTGGTGAATATTTTCAAATCAGCTAAGTCTTAGGGAACTTGAAACCCAGGACATATAAATAATTCTTGAAATCCATAGATAAATAAATCATTCCGTTGAAAAATGGGCAGAGGATCTGAATAGACAGTTCTCCAAAGAAGAGAAATGGCCAGTGAGCACATGAAAAGATGTTGAGGATCATTAGTCATTAAGGAAATGCAGCTCCAAACCACACCAAGAAACCACTTCTTACCCACTCTGGCTCTCTCATTGCTGTCCATTCAGAACCAACTGTGGGCTGACCCTCCTTTGAGTGTCTTAGGCTTTGAGTCTCACAGGAGAAAGGTTCCTATCTTTCTCCCACTCCTCACCACTAAAATGACCATAATCAATTTTTTTCAAAAAAAAGACTGCTGATACAGATGTAGGGAAATTGGAACATTCTATACCACTGATGGGAATATAAAATGGTTCGGCCACCTTATAAAAACAGTGTCAAACTTCCTCACAATTTGAAATGCAGAATTACTGTAAGATCCAGTAATTCCACTTAGGGACATGCTGAAAGAAATCAAACCACCCACACAGAAATTTTTATCGAATTATTCATGATAGTCACAAAGTGAGAACAACCTGGGTAAACAAAATGTTCCATACACATACAATGGAAAATACCTACTTTTCACTTACAGACATGGTTCAGTTCCAAAGATCAGGCTGTTAGGCGGAAATCAGCATTGTGTGAAAACATGGGGAATGATTACATCAGATCACAAAGCGGAGGTTGGCTGCATGATTATATCACTGCCAAACCACTGAGAATTATGGCCCAACCAAGTTGCCACATAAAATAAAACATTAAAGGGGAGCTCTGGTGGCCTAGTGGTAAGGAGCTGCAACTACAATCCCAGAGGTGCACGGTTCAAATCCACCAGATGCTCTGCCGGGGAAGGAGGGACAATCTCCTCCTGTACCAGTCAGATCTGATTTGACGGTACACTCACACAAAAATAATAAAATTTTTTTAAAAAAATAAAACATTATATCTCACCCACAACCGTGGTCTTCGTTGCTGTCAGATGTATGTTGTTAATGTGCAAAGTAGTCACACAGGAGATTTTTTTTTTTTGCTATTGTTGTAAATGCCAAATGTCAGATAATGAAATTGTTGATAAGTGAGGAGTAGGTGTGTAATTCAGCTGTACAACAGAATGAAAGTGCTGAGACTTGCCCTGACTTGGGAGAACCTTGAAAAACATTATGCTTAAGTGCAATAAGCCCAGACACAAAGGACCACACATTTTAGGATTTGATTTATATGACTGTCCAGGACAGGCAAATCTATACAGATCAAAAGTAGATTAGTGGTTGCCAGGGTGTGGGGGAATGGGACAGATGGAGGATGAGAATGATTGCTAACGGCTATGAGATTTCTTCTTGGGACGATGAAAATGTTCAAAATTCAATTGTGGTGATAGTTGCACAATGCTGTGAATATCCTAAAAGCCATTGCCTTGTACTCTTTAACTGGGTGAATTGTATGGTATGTGAATTTTATCTCAATAAAGCTGTTAGAAAACAACATTTTCCAGCCGGAACAATTCTTTGGCAGGCCTCTCCCTTTTCCTCCCACTGCTTTATTCTTGCCTTTTTTTTGTTTCCTTAGACACTACTCTTCTTTCCCTTGTCTGATGTGCCCTTTGTAAAAATCCTCGGCTCTAAGGTTGTTACCACCGTTTTCTCTTGACAACCCAAGCCACAGTAGGGTGGCTTTAGTGGTAAGGAATTGTGTTGCCAAGCTAAAGACATGCAGTTCAAATCCACCAGCTACACTGTGGGAGAAAGATGGGCAATCTCGTCTCATGCAATTTACTGCCTCTGCAAGCTTGCTGGAGGGTCAGCTGTGGGTCAATTCTGAATTGATGATACTCAACAACAATTACAATTACTGCCATTTTGGCAAGCCAAACCATAATAAAAGTTTAGTTTCGCTTCGCCAATAAAGACTTCCATTGAGGCGTTCTGTCACATAGATTTGTCCATGAGTCCTAAGGCCAGCAATGGATATTTTCCCTACCCCAAAGTGATGGATTTCTATTTGAGAGAAGATTGAAACTTCCTGCCAAGGAAGCATTTTTCTAGATTCAAGTATCCGGCATGGGACGAGCAAGAGGCTAGTTGAATAGGAGGTGCTTTGGGCCTTGGAGGAGGCTGCCGGTTCACAGAGATGGGAATTGGAATGTCCAGGGTGCTAATAATGGAACTCAGAGAAATGAGGTACCAGCAAAGGTTGCTTCGCAGCCAGACCAGGCCTGTCTTTGGGTTCCCAGTTGCCTTTGGGAGATTCTTAGCCTCTGCTCCCATCCCCACTTAGCTCCCGTGGCCCCTGTACATCTGCTCACTCCCCTGGACAGTCTCGGGCTTAACTTGGAGTAACAACAGAAACAGACAAACCCCTGCATATTAATGAGGCTGCTCCTGGCCAGGAGCATCCTTGCTAGAGAGATCACAAGCATCAAGAGCTGGTGGGTCAGTACATTGAAAGGCTGGGGGCGGGGGGGGGCAGAAGAAGTTAGAGGGCTAGATTCTTAGGGAGTGCTACATCATCTTCCTTTTCATGAGGTGGGGCCTGATCACTCTCTGCAAAGCATAGGCTCCCTCCTGTGAAAGCACCTGGGCCAAATGTTTTCCAGACACACTAGGCTTGTTGAAAAGTGGTAGTCAAAGAAAAGTCCAGTGTTTTCTAGTCATTTAGAATCAGAAAAGATCTGGTCCCTAAATACAAGGGAAGTTGGCTGCTTTGCCCTGAATGGGGACCACAGCCCTAGATAGTTTGGAGAGTAGAGCTATGTGCCAGGCAAGCTTTGAATCCTTCCCAGTGTGTAGATGTGCGGGGATGGAGGCCAAACCCTGGCACAGGATGAAGACTCAGGATTGGAGACTCCGCTGCCTGGGACCAAACGGGCATCGAGTGACTCTCCGGAAACTGGGACAGCACACGCCTCTTCCCTGATCACCTTCGAAACTTTCTACTCTGTGTTTCCGGGGCTCTAAAATATGCTTAGGCCATGAAGCGAATGAAAATCAAAACTAGGAGAAACGGCGAGCTTGCTCCCCTTGGCATTCAAAGCAAAGCCTTAGGAAACTGTGTCTGTTTTGAATGTGGGAAAGCAAAAGAATTTTCCAATTCTCAGGGCTGCTTTGTGTTCCCCTGGGACTACACCTTTCACACTGTCACCGAGACAAAGACCGAGAGTAGCAAATTGCCCCTGCTACTTATGCTTTTGTAAGAAAATGGTTTCTAGGGACATTCTCTTTGTTCTGATTTTCTTTGGCCCTGAGTGGGAAATAACTTCGAGTTTTTTTCCTTTCTCCTTTCATTGAAATTGGAAACAGTATCTTTTTAGAAACCAAATATTCTCTACCCAGCTTTGCTTTTAAAAGTGCTTGTCAAATAGAGCCCTGTCTGTGGGTCTCAGTGGGCGGCAGGGTGGCCTCCCCAGGAGACCTGGGCCCCCCAGCAGGCGCAGAGCCGAGGCGGGCGGCATTAGGCACATTTACTGACGCACTCCAGCAGCTCCATCCGGATGGCGATGCGGACGTGCCAGCCCAGCGGGATCAGCCGGATGAAGCGGGAGATGATGGGGGGCCGGAGCAGGTTCTGGACTGTGGAGGTGCGGTCGGAATTTCCATAGAAGACCTAAAGGCAGGCAGAAAACTCTGTCACCACATCCGGGTAGAGGAAAGAGTGTTTCCTGTCTAGAGCTGGCCTCCACTCTAAGCTCCAGTGCCAGATCTTAGCAAGTGAAAGCCCACAGAATTGGCAACCTACACTCCCTTGGTTGTGGAGTCTCATCCGACCCATAGTAACCCTACAGGACAGAGTGGAGCTGCCTTATAGTGTTTCCAAGGCTGGCTGAAAGCTGACAGAGCAAATTAGCTTCCCAGTCACCATTGTGTCCACATTTTGGCTAGTGGTGTTAGGCCCGATCCAATGGTGTAACAGTGCTCTTTGCACTTTTTGCTCCTTCCCTGCCCTTCTTTCCTGCCACTTCTTGCCTTCTGGGCTCTGCTTTGGGGCAAATCCTACCCTTTTGGTTTCATGTGGCTGAAGATTCTGAGAAGTACCTTCCTCGCCTATATTATTGTTCGCTCTACAGGGCTATCTGTTGTTTGGCTGCGAGGTGGACTCAGGGCCAGGCTGGAAGGGGCATCTGAAGGCCACGGCCCTTAGATTCCAGGTAGTCTCTATCAGACCAGTAAGCCTGGTCGTTTTTGTGATTTTGAATTTCATGTGCCTTTTTTTCTCCCTCATTCTGTCTGAGACTTCCTGCTCTGATCCCGATCAGAGTGGTCATCATGGCCGCTGCACACGCCTCAGTCCACTGCCAGGGGGGTGAAGGCCGTGTTCCGCATGGCCCGTGAGACCTTCGGAGCAGTTGTTTACCTCAATCTTAGTGTTGTTGTTGGTTTCCACTCTCCTTTGCTCCAGATAAGAATGGGCCATTAGTTGCACCTTAAATTATTGCCTCCCCCCCCAGCTTCTAAGACTCCAGTGGATGCTCACCTAAACAGGATGAATGCCAGTGTTCTTGGTGGATTGTTAGGCCAGTTGACCGAGATGTCCCAGGACACTGTGATCTTAAGCCTCCAATGTCAGTGATTCATTCCTTCAAAGTGTCTGCCTGTAGCTATGAACAATGCTCTACTACATCCAGGGGTATATTCACATATATAAATGCATATTCACATGTGTAAGTGCCTATGTAGATAGATCCTCTGCCCAACCTATATATACACTTGTGGGTGTACTCCTTTTGCATTCCCATATCTCATTGCCACATCTTTCTCATGTAGAGTGGCCGATGGGTTTGATCCACAGACCTTTCAGTTACCAGCCTAGCACTTAACCATGGTGCCATCAGGGCTTCTCTGGGGAATTTGCAGATCTGACCTTGAATTATTGTCATGCCCTCCATGCTTAAAGCATGCCTGAGAAATTTCTAGAACTGCAGCTTCCAGTGTGGTAGCCACTGCCACATGTAGCTATTAAAGTTTAAATGAATGCAAGTGGAATAAAAATTCACCCTTCCTCATCACACTAGTCATATATACTCTGAAGTACATGTGACTTGTGGCTGCCATATTGGTCAGTGCACAGAAGGAGTTTCTCATCATTCTAGAAAGTTCTATTGATGGCACCAATAGAAAACACTTTTGCACTCTCGCCAATTTGTTCTTTTATTCCTTGCATTTGAACAAGAAGCCTTGAAAAGTCTTGTGTTACAGTCATGAGAGGTTAAAAAGGGATTTGAAGTGGGGCTCAAGTAAAAACTCTTGAGTTGGTTCTGAAGTTGCGAGCTAGAGTTTTAAGTGTGTCCCTGCATCCATATAAATGGCAAGTACATTTTAGGCTTAGGGAGGAAAATGACTTTTAAGAAGCTACAGAGAAAATGCTGGAAAGCAAGAGGCAGTTCTCAGAGCAGAAAGAAAGGATTTGCTTGGGCTTGGGCATGACATAAAATGGTGCCAATGTTGTAACTCAAGAGCCAGGGATTCTGGAATTTGTTTTTAAAGAAAACAGTTGCTCTTTGCACTCTGCAGAGTTGCCATGCTCTGCCTAATGACACCGGGACATTTCATATCCTTCTGAGACTATCTCCTGTAAAAATCTGGTCTGGTCACAACATTGGCCTCATTCATCCACAGAACAAGAAGGCCCTTATCAGCCATGGTCTTGTCTTCTTGCCCCCCCCACCCCCACCCCCACCCCATAGCACTACTCGTGCCCCTCTAGCCATTTGGTCCTCAGCCCACTTAAGTCCGGAGGCAGGTGAAGAGGGGAGGGTGGAACTGGCTCCTCTCAACTTCACAAGGCCCAGGAGGAAGTACCTGGTTGCAAATGGCTGAGGCCTCCAGAAAAACAGATAGGGCTTCAAAAAGAAGCCTAAGTGGCTTTTTAAAAAGTCAACTAATAAGATAAAAAAATGAAATGAGAATTCCAAGTATCAAGATGGTTCTTCCTACTGTGTTCGAACTCCAAAGCTTCACCCATATATATGTCTTGCTACACAGATTGCCATCAGAGACTACAGAGCTTTCCGTCAGTCAGCTGCGTGTGTCTGTTTAAGCCAGCTAAGCGTCCACAGTAGGCTGGGGAAGTCCTTGTACTTAGGCAAAAGGATGGTTTAACATATCTAAGCAAATATTGAGTTTTAAATTTGTTATTCTTTCTCTGTGTGTGTGTATAAGACATATAAACTGAAGGCCACTGAGTAAGAATTGACTCAGAGCTGACTCTCCATTGGGTTTCCAAGGTTGCAAATTGCATGAGAGGAGATTGACCACAAATAAAGCTGCGCAAAAATTGAAGACAGCTTCATTTCAGGCTTAAAGGCTCTTAAATGCATCCCTGCATCTGCCCTGGCTTTCCATCATTCACATAGCTAAGTGGCTGCCATTCTGTCTCAATCACTAGGACATCAGATCCTATCAGGTCATAGGACATGGACAGTTATGACCTACTTGCATCAACAACACATAAAGTGAGATCCAAGAAACAAAGACTAGTCCGTGATCCAGTGAGTTTGGGACAGTCTAAATAGCCAGTCGTGAGTGTTCAAGCAACCATCGCTGGTGGGCTAGTAGGTAAGGAGTTGTGCTGCCGACCCAAAGAAAGGCAGTTCAAATCCATCAGCTACCCCTCTAGAAGAAGATGAACAATTTCTTCTTCTTGATTTACAGCCTCTGGAAATCCACTGAAGGATCAGCTATGAGTCAGTTCCAACTTGGCCAACAATAAGTTGGTTGGAATTGGTTGATCTTCTGATAGAAGAATGTCGACATAGTTTATTGGCACATAAGAGTGGCCAACAAGTTGCACCAGGTACCAAGGATACAAGCAAAGATCCCTGGTGTGCCCACTGAGAGAGACAGAATGCTGAGAAAGAAGCACATTTGGGCCACCATGATGTGGAGCAGTGCCCTGAGGGAGTGGGCAAGGGCACAGGGAAGGGAGGGCCCATGATGGAGGGTTGGCATGCAGGCTTGACTTACCCGGTTGTTTCCAGTCTGGTCCTTATAATAAATCCAGTTCAGGTTCTCATCGGTCCTGTATTGCACACTGTACTTGGTCATCCACTCATCGATGTCACAGCGTCCCTGGGTGAGGATCCCCGAAATCACCTTGATCTCCTTCAGATCAATTTGTAACCACTGGCTGCTGTCTTGGAACTTTGAGAGCCAGGCACACCTGCCAGGAACACACCACCATCACCAGGAGCCCTTCCCAGGCACTCCTCCCTGGGCCTGGAGGCACCACCTCCCAGAGCTTAGCTCAGATCTCCTCTTTTTCCCTGAATCTGCACCTCTCTGAGAGCTAGATTCAATTAAGGCAGTGAAATGGCTTCAAGCATAGCTGTGAACATACGGTTATTGGACCCAGCAGCCCCCTACCCTGTTGATTAGTGTCTCCTAATGACTTTCTCTTCTCACAAGTGTTTCTATTTTGTTCTCTTCAGACATATCTGAGTTTTTTGATACTATCATCCTTGCCATTCAGAGAATGTCTACCAAGGGCACACCCTGAACCACTTGCTTCTGGAAGGGCTTTCTGTCATTGAAAGGCAAAATAACTTATTTTTAATTTCGCTTTCTCTCTCATAATTTGTGGGAATCTATGGTTTCTCTTCTAGTTTGTTTGGGTTGTGGGGTTGGGTTTTTTTCTTCTTCTTCTTCTTTTACTGAGAAGTAGTTTATTAGGACTCAGTCCCTGACTGCCTTCTCTGCATATTCTGAACTTGCTCACGGGGTAGCTCCTGACTTGTGGCTGCTCTCTCAGGCCTGTCTTAGAATTTCAAATCCAGAGAGCCATGTGCCTGTTAGATTACAACTCCTAGATGACTTCCGGCATTGCAACTGAAACATGTCTCCTTAAGTGAGCTCCTAGCCACCTCGATCCCAAGCCCCACCTCCAGTGCCCCCTGTAAATAGTACTCCCATCCTCCCGGCTGTGGCCAGCTGAGAGCCATACTTGACCTCTTGTCTCTTCAATACTCAATGCAACAATTGGCTCCATCTCCAAATATTTCTCAAGTGGATCTCTTCTGTTTTCACTGCCACCACTCAAGCCCACATCACTCTCAAAGTCTTGCCTGCACTACTGCCATAGCTTAACTAATCTCCCTTGTATTATCTCTAATCTCTCTTCCCCCAACAACTAACTCTTCCCACAAGAGCCAGAGCAATTTTCTTTGTAAAAAAATTGTATTATTGTGTGTGTGTGTGTGTGTGTGTGTGTGTGTGTACCGTCAAATCGGATCTGACTGGTACAGGAGGAGATTGCCCCTCCTTCTCCAGCAGAGCATCTGGTGGATTCGAACCATCCACCTCTGGGATTGCAGTGCAGCTTCTTGCCACTAGGCCACCTGAACACCCTCAGAACATTTTTCTTAAAACAAAAGTCTGAAGCTGATACTCAACAACTTAAAACATTCATCTGGCAGAGGCTACTAATTGTCTCCCCTTAACTATTTTCCCCATTTTCTTTTTAAAAGCCCTGCTTTTCAGTTGGGCAAATAGCTTACCCGAGACTACATTTCCCAACTGACATTGCAGCTCACTACAGTCTTCTGACAAAAATCTGACCAGTGGAATGTGAGCAGAAATGATGTATTGGCTATGCTCAGGTCCTTAAGGGAAATGGATGTTCACTCTGCTTTCCATTTTTGTCTCCCTACTAACTAAAATATGGATGTGATGACAGAACCTGGAGGAGCCGTCTTGGGCTCCAAGATGGAAGGTTTAGGTTAAAGATAACAGAATAATACATAGGAAGAACCAGGGCCCCTGATACCTTTAAGCTGCTGAAATAACTCTAGAGTGCTTACTGAAACTTTTGAAGTTAACAGGAAGTGTATTTCCTCATTGTTTAAGTTTTACTGTACTTTGGGACTCTGTTATAGCAGCAAAAACATGTATTTGGACCAATGCACCTTCAGGGTTCGGTTCCCCCATTATCTGTAAGTAAGGACCACACTCATGATAAGTTCTTGTTAGGCTCTGCACGATCAGACTTCCTTCTGCTGACTCTGCTCGCCGCACATCACCCGTGCTGTAGCCTCATTGGCCTTTCTCTTCCATCCACTTGAGGCAGTCTCCCAACTCAGAGCCTTTGCACGTGCTAACCCTCTGCATCTTCCCTACCCTCCCTTGGCACCAACTCCAAGTCTTTTCCCTTCAAGGCCTTCCCTGGTGCTTCAAATGGATGAGCTCACTCTTCCTTCTTCCTCTCCTCCACCACCCTTAACGAAAAAATTAGTTGGGTCACTATGGGCTTACAACTCCTCTGTACCTCTAACTGGTGTGCTTCTTAAGACTTCACAATCTCATTCAGTGCCCATATCCACACTAGTTGGCCTGTGGAAGGCACTGGAATTTAAAAATAAAATAAAGTCAATGCCTTTCATTAAAAAAAAAATCATCAACTGAGTTACCCGGAGTGCTTACCCAAAGCCTTGACTGTTGAGACGGGCCTTGTTTGCAGTCCACGAGGAATACCAGCCAATGTACTGCTCTGGGTTGGAGCAGCTGATCTGGTCTGGTGTAACCTCTCCAGATTCAAAACCCAGGGGTTTATGATATGGGCATTCTGGGGAAAGGGAGACAGAAGAACGTTAAAACACTCAAATATCTCAGCAGACACAGGAAGGCAGGACTGCTGCGACAAACCATCTTATTTGCACTTTTGAAAGTGTACCTGTTGAAGGCAAGCGAAGGTCTTGAACCTGTTCACTGCTCATAAAAGAGGATTGCGGAGATGACATCAAGGCCTTAGCTTTCCAGCCTTAAACAGGGTCAAGAACTCCAGAGGGAGGGGTTCTAGGGAAGCCTTCACTTCGAGACCTGAAAGCCAAGGGATCAGTGACAAAATATCATATTCAAATGCCACCCATCTTGGTTTTCTTTGTCAACACAGGACTAGCCATCCTGCATGATGTCACAAGGTCCCTAACTGGCATTGGGGAGTATAGGATGCCAATGACAGGATCATATAAGAGGGGCAATTATATACTGAGACTGATTTCCCACTTGTAAATTGCAGTTTTCTCACCAGTCAAATAAAGAAGGGAGTGGAACGTGGCTGAGTGACTGCTGAATGGGAATGGTTAAAGGGAACTGCTTTCTCCAAATAAGAATAGCCAAAGCTGGTTATTATTGCTAACTGCCTACTGCTTCTCGTGTATTTCCTCTGAGGCTGACAACATTGTTGAATTACCTGGCCAGAGACTTCCAGCAGCCAACCTGGTATTTATTCTCCTCTTTTTGACCAAAGAACCCTAATTCTGTTGAGGGTAACACTCTGGTCAATTCAAGTGCTGTATTTCCCAGCCTCCTTTACAGTTGGAAGTGCCGAAGGACACAATTTCTCACCAGTAAGACATAAGACAGTATCTCCTAGGGATTTCTGGTCCGGTGTTGCTCGTGCCCTCATTCCTCTCATTGCTTAAAACCTCATGGCTGGAGCAGTGGTAACCACTTTGCACCGTGAGTATAGGGTCAAGAGAACTCCAGAACCCTATGCTCTTCTATCCTCAAGCATTTCTCTGCCTCCAGTCTTTATAACCTTTAACTGTGAAAGTCAAACAAAATCCCCAATTCAGTAAGCCCCTCTCCAGGCACCCCTTTACTAGGCAAAGCCAGTTCCTCACTGAATGTCTGTAGAAAACAAATATGAAAGCCATGCAAATACATTTTCCTAGCTTTCTGATTATGAGTGATAAACTCCAGATAAAGACAGTCAAATTGCTTTTTCTTCCATGTGTAAATTAGTGTTCAGATTGAAAAGCTGAGCATATTTACTGGGGCATCATCACCTTTCAAAGTAAAATGAGCGCTGGCATCTTTCCGGACGATAATTTATTTTTTTCCAAAGTGGAATGACGCAGGCAAAAGCTTGAAAGCTACCCCATGACACCAGAGGGCCTGCAGGGACAGTCGTTACCTGTCCCCAGAGTCTGAGGACAAGACAGCTTCAGGCTAGTGCCCAGGGAGCTAGATTTTCTACCCCAACACACAGACAAAATAGACTAGCTCCTACTAGTGTGTGCAGCTCAGTGGGGCTGAAGGGGAGGTGGGGGACTGCATTTGCACTGTATCAAGTGCCCAAGATGGAGGAAGTCCCTTCAAATAATATCTCTTCCTGGGAGAGAGAGAGAGCACAGAAGTGCTACTAAGCCCATGTGACTGAGTCCTCTGGAGCTAGTTGAGAATATCATTTCCAGGAGTCCACCCCCAGAGCATCTGCACTGTAACAAGTACACTTTCAAAGAAAGCACACTTTGAACCTCTTGGCCTGCTAGGGAAGGCATTTTGCTGGCTGGCAGATTCAGAAGGGTGGGTGCCCCAAGAACTTGGCAACTCCAGTACCTCAGCTCATCTGAAGCCCCCAAAACAGGCCCAAGAACTTTGTCATTTTGTCATTTGGCCTGTGGCCTTCCTTTAACTTCACATTCCTAATCTGTGGCATTCTAAGCAGTGATGTCTCAAGGCTTCCTTCAGCTCTAGCTTTTGATGACCAACTGCTGTCATTCTTTTTGGTTTGACTTGATGGTAGGGGCTTGGAGTTTTGGGGCCTTTATAGCACCATGGTCACTCATCTTGAGGGAGGGGCCAGAAAAGCTGTTACTTGATTCCTGTATTTCACAGGCCCTCCCTTTTGTGTTCCCTTCCATTCGCTTCACAGTGAGCCCCCCCCCCCGTGGCTCTGTACAGGCTGCGGGCCAGTGGGGACAGTGGCTTGGTGGCAGCAGCCTGGGAGGCATGTGAAGGCTTGTCCCAGAGTCTCTCTGTGCAGTCCTATGATCTGCTTGTCCAGACGTGGCCCTTCACATTCTCTCCAGGGGAGGCCAAGAGTTTATAGTCCCCATGGTTACAGCCAGGGCCTGGGGACCAGGGCTTGATGCCCAGACCGCACGCCTCACCCCACTGACCCCTAAGTTTGCACTTGGATAATGCCATCTGTCCCAAGCTGAGCCCTTCATCATCTTGCCACTGCTCTGGCTCGTGGGCTAGTGGTTATCACAGGTTACAAAGCATGGGCTCAAGTGCTGAGTCTCAGCCTTGACTGCACCCTGAAATCACATGGCCACGCCACAACCCCCAGAGAATCTGACTCAGTTGGGCTGCAGGGAGGCCTGGACCGGCAGATAAAGCTGCAGGTGATTGCAATGGTCCACCAAGATCGGAAACTACTGCTTAGTGACAGAGAAACTTGGGTGAGCTCGAGCAAGCTACTTCACCTCTCTGTCAGTCTCTCAGCTGTGAAATGGTCATGACAGCGGCATCTGGCTCCATAGAGGTCCCCTGAGATTCAATGAATAGTGTTGGTAGAGTACTTAGCATGTGCCTGACCAAAACGCAGCAGCTGATCTGAGGAGATCCTGATGTTGGCTTGAGTTCTGTGTGCTTGTTCTTCTAGCAAAGATGTGCTAGAAGTTTAAAGTCCCTCTGCCTTTCCCCGGACTGTCCCCACATCACCCCTAAGACTGCCTCCAAAGAAGGCCAGCCTCCTGATTCTAAAGGTTTGGGGTCATTTTGCTCCAAGAAAGAATAAACACTGTCTAAGCGAGGAGAGGGCCAAGAGAGGAGAAGCATCGTGCCTGGCATCGCTGAGGCCTGTGGATGTGGGTAGTTCGTGGTTCAGATCTGCCAGGGTTCGTCAGGAAAAGGATGACCAGTCTCCTCTCCTTAACATTAACCACACCACAGAAGCCTGAGGGAGGGTCACTGCGAGTTGGAACTGACTCCGAGGCAGTGACTTTGAGTCTCCACAAAGGAGACTTGGTGGTGCAGTGGTGAGGAGCTCAGCAGCTGACCAGAAGGCTGGCGGTTCCAACCCATCAAGCACTCCATGAGAGAACGATGTGGAAGTCAGCTTGAATACAGATCTAGAAGCGCGGAAAGCCCGTGGGGCAGTTCTCCTCTGTCCTCCAGGGTCGCTGCGAGGCAGAATTGGCTCAACAGCAACCTCAACACCTCGCTGCCATCGACCTGCCTCCTAGCTGACCCCAAAAAGGGCTTCAGAGGCTATAAATCACATGAGAGCAGATTGCCTGCCGTTCTCCAGAGGAGCTGTTGGTGGATTCGAACCGCCGTCAAAGTGTGGTCTTTGGGTGAGTAGCGCAGCTCCCTAGGGACTATGCCACCAGAACAATAGGTTTCTTTTTTTTTTGTTTAAGTCCTAGAATGGGGGCTAGAGATATGTTGCCGAGGAGGCCTAAGAGCCCCAGCTAAGTGACAGGAGGGAGACGTGGTAGAGGCCCGAGTTCCGCCGGAAGTTGTTCCCCTGAGGGAGCTGGAATATGGATGGGGTCCTAGAGCACTGAGAAGGGGATCTCACAGGAAACTTGGCCAAAATGAAGAGCCACCAGGCTATCTTTGAACAGCCTGGTGGCCTGCGGAGCCTGGCAACAGAGCTCTCCATTGCAAACACATTGGGGTGGGATTGTGTGATCAGGCCCAAAGGGCAGAAGAAGAAACTTCAGAACTCTTCTCTTGAGACTCTTCACAAGCAAGGGACAACTAAAAGTGCCCATTTATTGACTTAATTTACCACCGCTGGCTGTTTCCTCATCTACTAAATCCCCTTTAGCCCCTTTCTGCCTTTCCTACAGTCCCCACCCGAAAGTGGAGTCCTGAAGGCCCCGTGACTGGTCACCTCTGTTCTACACAACTGATCCAGAGGCCTTTCTGAAGGCAGTTTCCCTGCTTCAGGTCATAGAGCAATGACCCTCTGCTCTCATGTACAGTGAATACTAACAAAGGCCCACAGGGCCCTTCAGGACTCGGTCTGTCCCCTCACTCCTCTCCTCCTGAACTCTGTGACCTTTCTGGGAGGCTGTTTCCAGCCTTGCTGTCGCTTCTGCCCGTGACAGTCTCTCCTCCCCATCTCCACTCATCTTTCATTCACATCTCTGCCTCCTCTCCCTGCCAACCTGAGTTGGGCAAGGGTCTCCTGGGGACCCCTCAACTGTCCTGTCATCACTTTGTTTACTCACTCACTGCCATCAAGTAAGAACTGACCAATAGGTGACCCTCCAGCGGGTTCTCAGAAGCAGTAAATTGCACCGGAGGAGATTGCCCATTCTCCTTCTGCAGAGGGGCTAGTGGCCTTGAACCCTGTGCCTTTGGGTTGGTGACACAGCTCCTTCCCCAGCACTCCTTATTGTGAGGACATTGTTGTCAACTTCCCCTGTCTATTTTTTTCTTGCCAGGCAGTCAGTCCTCTGAGTGAAGCAGAGATGCTGGTAGGATGGTGGGGGGAGGAAGATCCCAGCCAGCTGGCTGCTGGGATGAGGGGAGATAAGATTAGAAGCAGGCAGCAGGGAATTTAGGGAGGAAGTTGAGGTTGGTTGACGGAGTCCAGGGTCCACCCCCTGGCCTAATCAAAGCAGGCTGTCAGTTAAGTACAAGGGAGAAAGCAGCATAAACAGTGATAGTGGAGATGTGGGCGATCCTTCTCAGACTAATAAGGATTATGCTCCCTCACCTCCAAATTTTCTGCCTGGTGCGGCTTCCTTAGTAAAGTAACAGCACTTGTTACTTCTTTAACACCTAAGGAAGAACCTGCATCTGCTGTGTAGTGGTGACTTGCTGATTAGGTGGGTGAAGGCGTGCTCAGAGGGTGCTTCGAGCCGAGCTGTGTATGTTTAACCACTCTCGAATTTTATTCAGTAGATCAGTGCTGGTTTTGGAGCCCAGAAGGCCACACATTTTGGGGGAAAAATTTTTTTAAAAAATGTGTGTGTGTATATACATACATATATACATACATACACACACATATATATAAAAATATGTGTGTGTATATATACATACACACACACACATATATACATACATACATACATAAACATATCCTTGGAGAAGGACATAATGTTTGGAAGGGTGGACAGACAGTGCAGGAGAGAGAGACCCCGAATGAGATGGATCGATACAGTAACAGGACCGATGGGGGTTGGTGTGTCAGAATTAATCAGACTGGCTCAGGACAGGAAGGGTTCAGAGCTGCTGTCTATAGGGTCACTATGCATCATAGGCGACTCAACCAATAACTTTCAATAACATGTTTGGAAGCAGGAGTAGCATCCACTTCCTAAATAACGTGCCTCTGGAAACTCTGAATTTTGATAAATGTTGATAGTTGTAGAGGGACTTCAGGCCTTTTGTTCATAGGGTCGCTATGAGTCGTGCTCGACTCGAAGGCAATCAACAATGTGTGTGTGTGTGTGTGTGTGTGTGTGTGTGTGTGTGTGGTTTAGTTGGGCTGCCAAGCCAAAGGCAAGTAGTTCAAATCTCCAGTCCCTCTGCAAGAGAAAGATGGGTAACATCCTCCCTTCTTTTACAATTTACAGCCCCCAAAACCCCAATGGAAGATTAGCTATGAGTCGAGTCCCACTCAGCAAGCACATTATACAGACACAGACATGCACGTACATTTTGCTACCGGAGCTGTAGTGCATTGTCTGTTGCTGTTAACTGAAAGATCAGCAGTTTGCATTCTCTTCCTATACATATTTACAGCCTCAGAATCTTGATGAAAGTGTGCTATGAGTTGGAATGAACTCAGTGGCTGTGTGTGTGTGTGTGTGTGTGTGTGTGTGTGTGTGTGTGTAAACACCACCACAGCTCCTAGTGGTATAGTCCTCTCAGTATAACCCACAGCAAGCCCTTATGTCCCTGGGGTTTCGAAACCACCAGTGGCTCTGAAGGGGAAAACTGGACAGTTATCTCCTGTTAAGATTTACCACCTGATGGAGGCTCAGCCATGAGTTGGAACTGACTCAGGGTGGTGAACGCGCACGCGCGCGCACTCACTCACTCACTCACACACACACACACACACACACACAGCCACCAGGGCTATCATGTGCCACACACATAACAACTATACTGATGATATCGTAGAATCATTGACAGATAATTCTTACAGAATATAGACTTGAGTATAATAGAGTGTAGAACATGAAGTCAGAAATAAAAGTAGAGCATTAGATTGGATTTCTTAAACTTTTTCAGCCTCCCCTACCCTATTCGACCTGTCAGTGTGCCGGGGTGGGTGGGTGGGTAATCCCAGCTCAGCTGGCAAAGCCTGCTCTTTCTGTACTTTTAATAGCGTTAAGCTGAAGATTATGAGGCCATCGTGTGAGGGGCCGGCCACCTTCTGCTCGGAGCTGGGGTAGGGTCTGCAGTAGCCAGGAGTGACCCTCTTGTCCTGTGCTTTCCAGAGTCTCCCTCTCCTGAGATGGGCCCTGAAGGAAACCCTGCATTTCAGGCTGTGGTTTTGACCCTTGGATGACAGTTCTGCAGCATAGCCGATTGCTGGAAGATGCTGCCGTGAACCATCTCACTCCCAGAAGAGCCAATTGCCCCGAGAAATCAACCATTTAATGCTAAGGTGGTGGGGTGGAGGTTGTTTTTTTTCTCCCCCTTCCTGGAAACATCTTATGTCCTAAATAAACAAAAGTACACACAGTGGAGCAAAAAGGGCACTTAAGCAAAAAGAATTTCTGACCTGAGGGCTTTGGATACCTTGGGGACCAGGGCCTCCCTCAGCCCTGGGTGCAGGTGATGGCTTCAGGGCAGTAGGCCTTCTGAGATTACAGGTCATTAGGCTGAAAAGATGCCCCTTCCCAGAAATAATGGCTTCTCACTGTCCTCTGAGAAGGCACCTCCTTGGAGGAGAATTTCAGGAGGCCTCCATTTCAGGGAATCGAACACTTGTCAACCTCTCCACATGGGCATCTATAGTCCATTGCTAGAGAGCTAGAACTGACTCCTCGCTGCCCCACCACCAGGTTTTTGGAGGCAGTAAATCTCACAGGAGGAGACTGCCCATCCTTCTCCCGCAGAGCGGAAACCAGAGCTGTCATGGACTCCAGCTTAATCTATTTAGGACATAGATATTTGGTGAGCGGTAAAGATCCAGACACAGCACTGGTAACACAATTTAACAGATGAGGAAGAAAGCTGGAGTCGAGGTCTGAGTAAGGGACAGGCCAGGCTCCCAACCCTGGGCGTTCTCACTCAAAAGCCTGGCACTCCATGCTGCCCACCAGCCATCTGTTCACTTGCTGCGTTCCCGTTGGTCTAGTAGACTGAGAGATAGGCCCCCATCTCCCTTCTTCCACATGTCAGGAAGGGAGCCGAGCGTCGGCCTCTAAAGAGTGCCATCCATCTCCTTGTTGATACTGTGGCTGTTGTGGGGTATTTTTTCAGCTTAGGGACCATCTGGAGCATTGGAAGAAACAGAAAAGCAGGGTCTTCCCAGGGACTGTACCAATCCGGTGCCCCAAGGTGAGCAGGGACTTACCTGGTATGCAGTCCAAGGAGGTGGCTCTCGACCACAGAGCGCTGGTGCCACCTTGGCAATCACACTTGCAAGCTTTATGGTACCAGGGGTCCTCGCCCTCATCCTGCGGGAACCCAGAGAGGCAGGAGTGTCAGAAAAAAGCACGTTCAGAGGTGTCTGTGGTCAGTACCACTGAGCAAGTTCAGTATCAGACCCTGGGATCATCTATCTAGTCTTAATGTTCATACACAGCAAGCCACTGCTGTCCATTCATGCCCAGCACAAAGCGGGCCTCTATCAGGGTTTCCAACGAGGCTGTAAAACTTTATGGGAGGAGAGAACCTGTCTTTTCTCGGTGAATTGGCTGGTGGTTTCAAACCGCTGAGCCTTTGATAAGCAGCCCAACACATAGCATTACACTACCAGGGCTTCTTCTGATATTCCTAGTTGTCATTTATCTTTGATTCTGAGCAAGCCCAGTTCAGCTGGTGACAGACACACCCCCTGACAGGGCAATGCTTACGTCATTACAGTAATCCAGAGCGGGCTGCTCCTTCATGCCCTGGAAGCTTCAATCTGGGTGTTCAAGTCTCAAGGGTACTAAGGAGTTCTAGTGGCCTGGTGGGGAAAGAATTGCACTGCCACCTAAAGGCACATGGTTTGGATCCACCTGCTGCTCTGTGGGAGAAAGATGGGCAGTCTCCTTCCATGCGATTTACAGCCTCTGGAAACCTGCTGGAGGGTCAGTTAGGAGTTGGAACATGACAACTGGAGCCAAGATTCCACCATCTGACTTGCTTTCATTCATTTACTTATTATTAAAATACCAATCTTTGTGATTGCCCAGAAAACATGATATTGTCACCACGAGACTTTTCTTAAAATTGCCTTCTTTGGGGGGGATATGTGATTAGGTATTATTGTCATGACAGGAGTCCAGAGTAAAGGCTGCATAGTGGAGTGGACTTGGGGGGAAGGGTTGCATAACAATCAAAGAGTTTTACTTTTCAAGGAGAGGAGTGAATTGGGAGAGAGGGTGTGGACAGGGAGAAAAGTGCCACAATGAATGAATGGAAACCCTAAGTCTCTGTAAACTTTCATTAAAATTAATTTTTAAAATGCCTTTTTTTGGGGGAGGAAATTGTGTAACAATGAAATGATTTCTTTTCAAAGAGAAAAGCAAACTAGAGGGGTGGGTAGGGAGGAAAATGTGCAACAATGAATGAATGGAAATCCGAGTTCTCTATAAACTTTCATTAAAATCTCAAGAAAAGATTTTTTTAAAAAAATGCTTTTGTGAAAAAATCAAATAAATCTCTCTCACACATCAATCAACTTACTGAAAGCTTTTGATCAAATCAAGTTATACATTCAGGTATTTTGGTATTGTAATATTTCCCCCTTTGATGATGAAAAAAAAATTTAAGTTTTAAAAAATTTTTAGAATTTCAAACCTCTTGCTAAAGCTTACAAAGCAGCCTGACGTTAATTTATCGCTGAGCTGCACATGTCATTGTGCTTCACAAATAGATTAAGTACTTTTCATTCCCCAAGAATGTGTGCAGGATGAGAAATGTATTTTTATTTCCTGTGTTTCTTAAGAAACAAATGGGGTAGATGAGTAATACTTAAATAGTCTTAAAATATCTGAAAATAAATGTTTCCTGCTTTTATTGTGAAACATCCAAACAAAACATGGGGGTGAGTATAAAGTGGTAAATGACAGCTCTGCCTTTGGTCCCCCAAATCTCTACCACACTTTAGGGTTGGCTGTGTTAACAGGCTGTAGATCCTGCAAGGCTGTCTTCTACTACACGTGCAAAAGCACAGTTCAGTGCAGCGGCTTGGTCGTAGGTAAGGACTTGCGCTGCCGACTCAAAGGCAGGCAATTCAAACGCAGTAGCTATCCTGAAGAAGAAAGATGGGCATTCTCCTCCCATGTGATTTACAGCCTCT
This sequence comes from Elephantulus edwardii, assembly GCF_000299155.1. NCBI lineage: Eukaryota > Metazoa > Chordata > Mammalia > Macroscelidea > Macroscelididae > Elephantulus > Elephantulus edwardii. The sequence goes on along the minus strand of NW_006399881.1, from coordinate 8,535,345 downwards.
GAAACCCCACTGGAGATTCAGCTGTGAGTCACTTCCATTTTGACAGCAATGAGTGAGTGAGAAACAACACACAGAGCCCATTTTCCCCCCACTCTTTTTCTTTCACTGACTGTATCTTGGACATACTTGCCTATGTATGCGTGGCTCTAGCTCTCATTGTAACAGTTCTGTCATTGTTAAAGCAGCAATGTTATTGAAGTGTATCACCTGCAATTTTTCCATGCATGTGTGCTGATTTCATATTACTGGGTTTAATAAAATAAATATTTGTGAGTTAGCAGCTAGAATGATACTTTCTGGTATACTTTCCTGTCATGTCTTCAGGAAAGAAAATTCACAGGTATAGATGAAACATTGAACATTTCAGAATGTCTTACATTTCCATCTATCTTTTCTAATAAAAACTTGGGACCAGAAAAAAAAATTTTTTTTGAAAAAAAGTTACCTTAGAAATGATTTTGGTCTAGGAAAAGGAAAATCTCCCGAAACTGTCTCCTTTTTCCCCCACTTTTGTTTTGTTTTATTTAAATTTATTATTAATTTCAGTAAAAATGTACAGAGACTTTGGATTTCCATTCATGCATTGTTGTACTTTTCTCCCCTCCCACCCCTCCCCTCTAGTACACTACCCTCTTGGAAAAGTAAAAGAAAAATTCTTTCATTGTTTTACAAACCCTCCCCCAGGTCCACTCCACCATGTAGCTTTCACTCTGTCATGACAAAAATACCTAATCACATATCCCTTTTAAACAGTTTTCTCCCTCATCTGTTTCAATGCAGTATACATTATTGAACCCATCTTTCTCAGTCTCTCCCCAACCCCAAGGTCAGTCCTGTTTTACAACAGTGGCACCATGCAGTATTTGTCCTTTTGTGACTGAGGTACTTCACTCAGCATAATGTTCTCCAGAGTCACCCATTTTGAATAATATTGCATGAGCTCTGTTTTTCAGTGCACCATAGTATTCCATTGTGTGAACATACCACAGCTTCTCTATCCATTCATTTGTTGATGGGCACTTAGGTTGTTTCCAACTCCTTGCTATTGTGAACAAAGCCGCAATAAACATGGGTGTGCATTTATCTGCTTGGATGTCAGTTATGGTCTCTTTGGGGTATATTCTCAGTAGTGGAATTGCTGGGTCAAATGGTATCTCTGTTTGCAACTTTTTGAGAAAGCCCAAACCGCCTTCTACAGTGGTTGCACCAGAAACTGTCTCTTTCTTACTGTCACATACCTCAGTCGATGATAATCCCAGAGTGGCTGAGCAAAGGAGCAAGAGAGAGAGAAAATCAAGTTAAAATAAAGAAAAGGAACCTCAACAAAGGAATTCATTATACAGAACGAGGAAAGGAAAACAGCCTCATGAAAGTTAACAAAACTCCTTCCTGGAAGACATCAAGCTAAGTAAATATCTGCCAGGAAAAACAGCACAGATGTTGAGAAACCAGAGAGAGTAAAATGCACAAAGAACAGGATGATAGTTATTATTCTTGCTCATTATAGAATTTTGCTAAAGTTCACTAAAATAGCGGAGAGGAACTGTATTTCTTTCCCCTCCACCCCATATATAATTTATTTTCATTTTTTGTGGATGCGTTCAGAAACTGTATTTCTTAACACCCAGTGGCAACACTGCTAACATTTTGCTGTAAATATTTCCGGTCTTTTTTCTATGCGTTTTAAATATATTTGAGAACCTAATATGTAAACGATTGTGTACATGCAGTCCTGGCTACAGATGTTCCATTTATGGACAATTCCTATTTGCTCTTTAATGTTAAGTAATTTGCCCTCACTTTGCAACAGTTGAGTTCACCCGTCCTCACACCTTTGCTTGCTGCACCTGTAGCTTTTAAATCATTTTTGTCAATGTCCTAAAAGAAAATGTGTATGAATTGGAAAGTTATTTTGCTTTGTAAACTTTTACTCAGATCACAGCTTAAAAAAAAATAGACAAGAATTGGTTGTGGGATCTGCAAACCAAAGCAGTCTTAATAAAGATGAAAGGAAATAAAATATCTAAACATAAAATATAAAGTATCTAAAGGCTTTGGGTTTTTTTTCCTCATACCATCCAGCCAAAACCCACTGCCCTGGAATTAGTTCCAACTCATAGAAACCCTGTAGGATAGAGTGGAACTGCTTCATAGGATGCGTTAGTGGGTAAAGAACTGTGTAGCGAACACAAAGGCAAGCGGTTCAAATCCACCAAGCTGCTCTGTGGGAGAAAGAGTAACAACATCCTCTGAAAACCCACTGGAGGATCAGCTATGAACCAGTTCTGTCTCAATAGCTCATAACAACAACAGCAACAAAGGCTTTATGGAAACAGGCTGCCATATTTCTCCTTCATGGTGGCTACTGAGTTTGGACTCCACTAGTTAGCAAGGGAACACTTTAGCCGCCTGCCACCAATGCTCTTTTCTTTTTTTAAAATTATTATTATTAATTGGTTTATGATTATTAATTTTAATGAAAATTTAGATATTTTGGATTTCCATTCATTCATTGTTGCGTTTTCTCCCTGCCCACCCCTCCCCTCCAGCTCGTTCTTCTCTTTGAAAATTAAAAGAAAAATTCTTTCATTGTTATACAATCCCTCCCCCCAAGTCCACTCCACTAGGCAGCCTTCATTCTGGACTCCTGTCATGACAATGATACCCAATCATATATCCCTTTTAAACAGTTCTCTCCCTCAGCTGCTTCAATGCAGTATGCATAATTTATCCCATCTTTCTCAGTCTCCCCCATCCCCAATGTCAGTCCTGTTTTACAACAGTGGCACCATGCAGTATTTGTCCTTTTGTGACTGAGATACTTCCCTCAGCATAATGTCCTCCAGGGTCACCCATTTTGAATAATATTGAGTGAGTGCCTTGATTTTCAATGCAACATAGTATTCCATTGTCTGACTGACTATACCACAGCTTCTCTTGTCCATTTGTTTGTTGATGGGACCTTGGGTTGTTTCCAACTCTTTTTTATTGTGAACAAAGCCACGATAAACATGGATGTACATATATCTGCTTGGATGGCAGTTGTGGTTTCTTTGGGGTATATTCCCAGTAGTGGGTCAAACGATATTTCTGTTTACAACTTTTTGAGAAAGCACCAAACAGCCTACACCATACATCACACACAGTGGCTGCACTATTTTACACTCTCACCAACAGTAAATAAGGGTTCCAATTTCTCTGCAGCCTCGCCAGCATTTGTTGTTTGCTGTTCTGTTAATTTTTGCTCCTCTTACTTGGGTGAGATGATATCTCATAGTTGTTTTGATTTACATCTCTCTTAGAGCTAGGGATTTTGAACATTTCTTCATGTGTTTCTTTGCCATCTGAATGTCTTCTTTGGTGAAGTGTCTGTTCAAACCCTGGGCTCATTTTTTGATTGAGTTGTTTACCTTTATCTTGTTGTGCTGCTCAAGTATTTTATAAATTCTAGATATAAGTTCCTTATCTGACATGTATTACCAAGTACTTTTCCCCAGTCTGTGGCTTCCCTTTTTACCCTATTGGAGAAGTTTTTGGATGTGCATAGGGATTTTATTCTTAGAAGGTCCCATTCATCTATTTTATGCTCTCCTGGTTGTTGATTTTTCAGGATGCTTGGAAGACTCTTTATGTTGTGGATTAGGACTTCTAGAGCTCTTCCAAGCTTTTCTTTAATCAGGTTTATAGTCCTTGGTTTTAGTCCTCTGTCCATGATCCACCTTGAGTTGGTTTTTGTGTATGGAGTGCTCCTTTCTTGGACTTACCAGAACAAACAACAATGTGCCCCTCCCCGAAAAAGAATAAAACCCAACCAGATCCACTGCTCTCAATTTCTTTCCAAGTGGCAACCCTCCATTGAGTTTGTGAGGCTGCAGATCCTTATAGAAGATGGCCCATCTTTTCGTGCAGAGCATCTAGTGGATTTGAACCACTGACCTTTCAGTTAACAGACCAACACACCAGGACCTTTCTTCCTTCTCTCAAGGAAAAGTTAGGTAGGATCTGTGTATGCCTAGTCTCATTTATGTGCAAATTCTTGAAGATGCAGGAGTCAATCTCGTTCCTAACCCTTGGACTGCTTGTATCTTGTTGTTGTTGTTGTTTTTCCTCTTCCACTGTTGTGTACCGTCGAATCAGATCCAACTGGCACAGGAAGAGATTGCCCCTCCTTCTCCAGTGGAGCATCTGGTGGATTCATACCTCACGCCTTCAGGATTGCAGTGCAGCTTCTTGCCACTAGGCCACCAGAACTCCCTTCTTGCTTTCTTTGCACGCTTGATATTTTCCATTCCAATTTTTCCTTTTACTTACTAGTTCTTTTTTATGTTTAGATACTTTATTTCCCTTCCTCTTTATTAAAACTGCTTTGTTCTGTAGATCCTAAAACCAATTGTCAATTTCTTTTTTATTATTATGATTTGAGTGAAAGTTTTAAAAGCAAATTAATTTTCCGTTCACCAATTTACACACATTTTCTCTTATGACATTAATTACAATGTTGTTGTTGTTGTTAAGTGCCGTTGAATCATAGATAACTCATAGCTACCCAATGAACGAAAGACTTGAACACTTGCGTAACTGTTGTCATTTCTCCACAGTCATAGAGTTTCCAGACTCAAGCTATTTCAGAAGTGGATGCCACTCCTGCCTCTAAGCTTGTTTGAATCGGAGAGCTCCACCAAACACTGTCCACCATGGGTAATCATTATCGCATTTGGCACATCAGTGTGACAGTGATCACAGCATCACAGGAACCATGAGTCACCTCTGTACAGCAAATGGATAGACCAGTGCTATACCACTTAGAAGAATGTTTGACAATTAAAGCCAGGCCTGAGAGCTGCAGATTAAAATTGCCCACCTTGGGCTTGGTAGTATCACTCTCTAACCATAAAGTCAACAGAGCTTTCTCTATGACCAGTGTCTTCCCACCTCCTCCCTATGATTCTTTGTTTCCATTAATCCCTTTCTACCTTCTGAGTTTTATCCCTGAACAAATGCTACCCTTTTGATCTTGTATGGTTGATTGCTCTAAGATTGTTTGAGTGTATAGTTGATTGTGTGGTGATTGTATGGTAATTGATTGTCTGGTTGATTGTGAAGTGATTATATGGTGTTATATGGTGATTGTGTGGTGATTACATGGTGTATGATGATTGTATAGTGATTATATGGCATATGGTGATTGTGTGGTGTTCAGTGTTGACTATGTGGTGTTGTATGGTGATTGTGTGGTTGACTGCTCTAAGTCTTGAGTACCTCCCTGGAGGTACTTATAGGCGAAGAATAGGACAGGATTTTGTTTTATGGTACATAAATTGGGCACCCACCAACAACAGCATTGTTTGTCTGCAAGTTGAGTCACAGGGATCATTAACTCTTCATCCTAAACCCAAAGATATACCTGCTGCGCTAATTAGGAGTTAATCCTCTGTTGACGTAACAGTTCCCTGATGCTGCTATAATACAAATACCAGAAGTAGGTGACTTTACCCAACATAAATTTATTCTCTCCCAGTGTGAGAATCTGGGCACTAGCTCCAGGGGAAGGCTTTCTCTCAGGATGGGCCTGGTGCTCTCCTGGCTCCCTAGAGATCTTCACTAAGGCTCGCAGCTCTCTTCCCCCAGCTCTGCTCTCCTCTTGACGCCTAATCTGCACCTCTTACCTCTCAAAAGATAGATACTGACTCAGACACTCAGACATACATCCTACAGTCACTCGCCTGCTGCCTGCCGCATTAACCTATCAAAACCCATTCCCCAATGTGATTAGAACCTCTGGTATAAAGACAACACTGCAGCCCAGTCAATCCTGACTCACAAAGACCTTCTAGGGCAAAGCACAACTACCTAGGGCTTCCAAGTTTGTGGGTCCTGTAGAATGGCTGGTGGATTCAAGCAGCTGACCTCTCAGTTCACCGGCCACGCTCTGAATCAGGCACCAGTGGGGCTCCTTTCAAATTGTTGTTGTTGTTATGTGCCGTCGAGTTGCTTGCGACTCATAGCGATCCTATGTACAACAGCTCTAAACTCCGCTCTGTCCTGTGCCAATTGTACCATCTCTGACACTCCCATCCCAATTATCCCAGTCACTGAATCAGTCCACCTCACAGAGGGCCTTCTTCTCCTGCGCTGTCCCTCCACCCTCCCAAGCATGATGTCCCTCTCCAAGGACTGGTCTAAAACTCAAAACCAAACCCAGGTGGTTCTGACACCCAGCAACACTGCGTCAGGTTGTTGAGGCTGTAAATCTTAGCAGCAGGAGACTGTCCATTATCCTCTTGCAGGGCAGCAGCTGCATTTGAACTGTCAACCTTTCAGTTAACCTGATACGTGGCTCACTCTGTCACTATGGCTCCTTTCCTGGTCCTCCTCTCTCTTTCCTGGTTTCTTATTCCACAGGGATAGGGGTAAGGATTTACAACCCACTTTGGGGAAAGATCATTCAGTCCACAACAGTAGCCATTCCTCCACTGTGGAACTTGGGCTTAGGGCATTGTTGAGAAATAAGGATTGTTTTAGATTTATATCCTGTATACAGGGAATAAGCAACCACAATCAATAGATAAATCATATATAAGCAATGTGGGAGAATTGGAAGTGTGGCTTGTGCTGCTCACCAGTCACATTTCAGGTGCTTAGCAGCCACGTGAGGCTAGCTGCCTCTGGGACAGCACTGATACAGAACAGCCCCAATGTTGCCAGAAGTTCCATGGGACAGAGCTGGTTTAAGGGCATGCTCAGGAAATTAAAAGACGAATTGCATTAGCAAAGTCTGCTGTCAGAGACCTGTCCAGAGTACTGAAGAGCAATGATGTCAGTCTGGTGACTAAGGTGTGCCTGAAACCGACCATGGTCTATTGCAATTGCTTGCTATGCATCAGAAAGCTGAGCAATGACTAGAGATGATAGAAGGAGAATTGATGCTTTTGAGCTTTGGTGCTGGAGAAGAGTATTGAATATACCATGGACTGCTAGGAGAACAAACACGTTCATCCTGGAGAGGGTGAAACCAGGTTGCTTCTTGGAGGCAAGGATTCTTAGGCGTCATCTGACACACTTTGGACATGGTGGGACCAGTCTTTGGAGAGGGACGTCATGCTTGGGAAGGTGGAGGGACAGTGCAAGAGAGGAAGACCCTCAATGAGATGGATTGATTCAGTGACTGGGGTAATGGGGGTAGGTGTATCAGAGATAATAAGAATGGCCCAGCATAGAGCAGGGTTTAGGGCTGTTGTACATAGGGTCGCTATGTGTTACAGGAGACTCGACGGCACATAACAAAAGCAACCAAAGTCTAGTGGCCATTTTCTAAAATACAAGTACCTTTATTTCTTGGCTCCTTATAAAAGTAAAGCAGTGCTGGGAAAATTTGGGAACAGATAAGGATGATGGTAGATTAACATGGTAGATGTAATGCATGTCAGTGAGTCCTATCTGTGAAAACTGTTAAAAAGGCAAATGTTTTGTTAGATGTTTGTATATTTACCGTTGCTCTTTTCATACAGTACCTTCTTGGTCTAGGTATAATTTTTTGCATGAGCAAAGTTATGTGTTCTGGGATTCCTGTTCCTCTCAGCGTTATCCATAATTTTTTTTCTTCCATCAACACAGTCAAACACTTTTGCATAGTCAACAACCTATATTTTACCACAAGAAAAAGATTAAAGGGAAAAAAGCAGCATAGACTTAATGTAAATTTTCCAGACAAGCTGAACATAAACCACAAAGGGAACCAACCCCACTTGCTATCCATTCAGTTCCCACTCATAGCAACCTTTTGTTGTTGTTATCTACCATTGAGTCTAAACTGACTCATAGCTGACCCTCCAGTGGTTTTTCAGAGGCTGTAAGTCGCACAGGAGGAGACTGCTCATCTTTCTCTCATACAGCAGCTGGTGGCTTCGAACTACATGCCTTTGAGTTGGCAGTGAACTTCGTGCCACTAAGTAACCAAAGCTCCCTAGCAGCCCTATGATGTTGCTGTTAGATACAGTCAAGCTGAGTATGACTCATAGTGACCCTGTGAACAGCAGGTCTGCACCTCGTCCTCCCTTGGGCCATCCTCACCATCTCTGATACACTCGAGCCCATTGTTCCAGTCACTGTGTCAATCTGTCTTGTTGAGGAACTTCCTCTATTACATCCACACTCCACTTTTCCAAGCATGATGTCTTTTCCAAGGACGGGCCCCTCCTAATATCATGCCCAAAGAATGTAAGGCATTTCACCATTCTTGCCTCCAAGGAGCACTCTGGTGACACTTGCTTAAAGACAGACTTGGTTCTCTTGGCAGCCCGTGGGATATTCAGTACTCTTCTCCAACACCACAACTCAAAGCATTGCTGCTGCTTCTGTCATCCTTAGTCATTGTCCAACTTCCAGATGCAGAGCAAGTAATAAAAAAGACCATGACTTGGATCAGGTGCACCTTAGTCTTTAAACTCACATGATTTCTCTTTAGCACTTTGGAGAGATCCCAGACAGCAAATTTCTCCAGTGCAATATGTCTTTTGGTTTTCTGACTGCTAGGACCAAAGTGTTGATTGTGGATCCAAGTAAGAGGGAACTGTTGATAATTTTAGTCTATTATGATGCAGCCTATTGGCCCAGAAGTGAAGCCTGAGTAAATCTTTTTGGAAGATGTTCAAGGTTATAAATTTTTACGGAAGCAGACTAATTTTCCTCCTGTGGCACAGCTGGTAGTTTTAAACCATCAACTCTTTGGTCAACCAATGTTTTAACCACTATGCCAACAGAGTATAGAAAGGAGGTGGTAACACTTCCCCTCTTTAAAAAAAATTTTATTTTGTATGTGTACCATCAAATCAGGTCTGACTGGTACAGGAGGAGATTGCCCCTCCTTCTCCAGCAGAGCATCTGGTGAATTTGAACTTTGTGCCTCTGGGATTGCAGAGCAGGTTCTTGCCACTAGGCCACCAGAGCCCCCTTAACACTTTTCCTTCTTAAGAATTTAGGGAGCTCTGGTGGCTTAATGGAGAGAAGCTATGCTAACCAACCCAAAGGCACAAGGTTTGAACCCACCAGCTGCTCTGTGGGAGAATGATTGACAGTCTCCTGTGCGATTTACTCCCTCTGAAAACCTGCTAGAGGGTCAGCTGTGGGTTGTTTCGGACTCAAAGACCCACAACACCAACACACCCTCTGGTAGGGATTGAATTCTAACCCCCAGTGGCATGTGTTATAAATCCTTACCCCTAAACCTGTGCTTAGGATTCCGTTTGGGAAGGCATTTTCTTTGTTATGTTAATTCGGCAGGCAGTATTAGTCAATCTCTCTCTGTCTTTTTCTTTTTGTTTTTAAATAAAAAGAGCAGACTGTGCAAGCAAACAGTCACAGATGGTGGAAGATAGAGGCTCCATCACATGAGATCTCCCAGGAAGCTGAAAAGAGCCGAGGACCCTCCCCTATAGTCAATACACAGACTGCCACACCTTCCTCCTACACAGAGCCAGTACCCTGATTTTGGACTTTTAGGGAGCTTTGATGGCTTAGTGGCAAGAAACTGTGCTGCAATCCCTGGATTGCACGCAGTTCGGATCTCACCAGCTGCTCCAGCTTCTGAAAACCCCCCACAGGGTCAGCTATGGGTTCCGACTCCATGGTACACAACAACAACAACCGCCTCCTGGGGGCAGGAAATCCTCACCACTGGGTTAATAGGCAACAACATGATAGATGGAGAAAAGATTGAAATTGTCAGTGATTCCATTTTATCTGAATCTCCAGTCAACACCCTTTCCACCAGGATTCAGGAGTACTGTAGATCAGGAGATGTATGTTGTTGCTGTTGTGATGTGCCGTGGAGTCGTTTGCGACTCATAGCGACCCTGTATACAACAGCCCTAAACCCTGCTCTATCCTGTGCCAATCACACTGTCTCCGATACACCCATCCCGATTACCCCAGTCACTGAATCAGTCCACCTCGTAGAGGGTCTTCCCCCCCTACGCTGTCCCTCCACCCTACCAAGCATGATGTCCCTCTCCAAGGACCTGTCTCTCCTCACAACATGTCCAAAGTATGTCAGACGAAGCCCCAGAATCCTTGCCTCCAAGGAGTAGCCTGGTTTAACCCTCTCCAGGATGAATCTGTTTGTTTTCCTGGCAGTCCATGGTACGTTCAGTACCCTTCTCCAGCACCACAGCTCAAAGGCATCAATTCTCCTTCTAGCCTCCCTAGTCATTGTCATGCATAACAAATGATTGCAAAGGCCATGACCTGTATCAGGTGCACCTTAGTCTCCAGAGAGACACCATTGCTCTTTAATACTTTAGAGAGGTCTCTAACAGCAGGCTTTCCCATCGCAATATGTTTTTTTATTTCCTGACTGTTGGTCCCAAGAGTGTTGACCGTGGAGCTGAGCAAACTGAAGCTGTGAACAATCTCAATCTCTTCGCCATCCATCCTGACGCTGCCAATTGGTCCAGTGGTGAGAATCTTTGTCTTCTTGACATTGAGCCTCAGTCCATACTGAAGGCTGCAGTCCTTGACCCTCTGCAGCAAGTGCAGGAGGTCCTCCTCAGTTTCAGCAAGCAGGGTTGTGTCATCTGCGTAACGCAGATTGTTAATAGATCTTCCACCAATCCTGACGCCGCACATCTTACAGAGCCCAGCCTCTCCGTTGAAAAGGTATGGAGACAGAACACATCCCTGGCGTACACTCTTCCCAATTTTGGACCATGCGGTGTTAACCTTGCTCTGTTCTGACTACTGCCTCTTGGTCCAAGTATAGGTTTCGCATTAGCACAATTAAATGTTCTGGGATTCCCATTCTTCTCAGAGTCAGCCACAGTTTGTTATGATCCACACAGTCAAATGCCTTTGCATAATCAATGAAACACAGACATTCTGGTATTCCCTGCTTTCAGCTAAGATCCATTTAACATCAGCTACAATATCCCTAGTACCACGACCCCTTCGAAACCCAGCCTGGACTTGTGGCAGTTCTCTGCTGTATGCTATTCCAGTTGTTTTTGGATAATCTTTAGTAGAATCTTCCTTGCATGTGAAATCAATGATATTGTTCTGTAGTTTCCACACTCAGTTGGGTCACCCTTTTTTGGAATGGGAGTATAGCATTGGAAAAGTCTGCTACCCAGGATCTTTCCAAAGTCCTGAGGAGCAGGGATGTCAGTTTAAAGACTAAGATGCACCTGATTCAGGATGTGGTCTCTTCAATCACCTGCTATGTATCTGAGAGCTGGACAGTGACTAAGGACAATAGGAGAAGAAGCAATATCTTTGAGCTTTGGTGCTGGACAAGAGTGCTGCATATCCCGTGGACTGCCAAAAGAAATTGGAGAAAGTGCAACCAGAGTGCTCCTGGGAGGCAAGGATGGCGAAGCTTCTCACACATGTTCTGGACATGTTGTTAGGAAAGACTATTCCTTGGGAAGGAATATCATGCTTGGAAAGGTGGAGGGTTGATGAAAGAGAGGAAGACCCTTAACGCGATGGATTGATGCAGCAATGAGCTCAGATGTGTTGGGGATGATAAGGATGGTGTAGGATAGGACAGGTTTGTTCACGGGGTTACTGTGAATCATACGTGATTCAATAGCATTTTACGACACCACAAAGCAAGCCTCAGAAAGGAATAGCAATGTATTGTTACACTTGGTTAAAGCTGCCCATTTGTGTTATTTATGTTACAGCAGCACTGGATAACCAACACCCACTCTTGCCTTTCGGAGTGTTTTAGAGGGGAAAGGAGTGGTCTCAGCTCTTTGTTTTTGTTTTGTTTTGTTTGTTTGTTTGTTTGTTTGTTTTAATGAAAGCAGTCTGTGTCAAATTATGCCTTCTTTGAGATAATCCATAATTACTCATGCAGCATTCCTTTGATGTCTCCTGAGAGCCCAGTAGTGTAATGGAGTCTGAATCTTCTGAAACAGAAACCTGGTTCTCAACTCCCAAGGAACATGGGGACTCAGGAGAGGCGAGATCACTGGGGATCCCATGTGATGAGTGCTTTCATGGTTTATTTGAAGTCTTGTAGCAGTCTAGAGGAGGAATACCAGTGAGCCTGGGAAGATATCAACTCTCATTAGCCAGAGGCCATCACACCCAGACTTCCCTTTACCCTTGTCTCTCATTATTCATTCCCCAAAGCTCATTGGCCTGCACACTCTGGGCAGGGTTGACCCCCTCAAGGAACAGTGAAGGCCAAGTGAGCACCGTCTTGGTAGGAGAACACCACAGCACGGCAGTGCCAAACCCTGGGCTGCAAAAGAAAATCGGGCCTTTGTGTTTTCAAATCAAATGGACGCTTTCCAACACTGATCTTAGATATCTTCACTCTGCAGCGTTGGGTGCTGTCTGTCCCTCCCATCTTTCTTTTGCTTCCAGAACATGGCTCACCTCACTTGCATTGAATAGCTTGCTAGAAATTTGCAGAGATGTCAGTTAATACCTAAAACTGGACTCAACTGGTGGGAGCATTATCTCTGTAGAAAACTGGCACTATCACCCAGCAGTTCTGCCCCTAAGCATTTACCCACCAGAAACACATACACATGGTCTTAAAAAAACAAACAAACAGCATTGATCTGCACATTTAGATATGCTCTTTGGTATGGATATTATACTTCCATAAATGTACAAATATGTTAATAAACTAAAAAAAACCACCTCAGACTCATTGTTGTTGAAGTGGAATCAGAGGCTGTAATTACTGAGGAAATTGGCCATCTTTCTCCCAAGGAGCCCCTGAAAGATTTGAACTGCCAGAGAGCCGTGGTCTTTGGGCTAGCAGTGCAGCTTGCTACAGACAGTGCCACCAGAACCCCCTGTGTCGATGCATTTGGGAAAGCTGGCCATATTACTTTCTTCTCCTTCTCTAGTTCTGAACTTGCACATCCATCTAGCACCTCACCCAGAGACTTGGAATTTCATCATGTTGTTGTTGTTGCTGTTGCTGTGATTAGGGGCTGTCAAGTCAACGACTGTTCATAACCACCCTATACACAACAGACCTGAACCTTGCCCTGTGCCATCTTCACCATCTCTGATCTCCTCAAGCTTCCTCCTTTTTCCTAATTCCGCACTCAAGGCTACTGTGGGCCATCTCTCCTCGCCAACCCCACTGCCACTGCCTCATACTTGCTCTTGTCTTTCTCCCCTAAATCCTCTCCTTGCTGAGGACAGATGCCTCCTCATCCACCCCCTTTGTGGCCAGTGGAATAAAAACACCAACCTAATCTCATCACTTTCCTGCCCAAACTCTAGTGGCCCCGCCCCATCGCCTCTGAGTAAGTGAGATCCAGGGGCCAAGTTCCACCTGGGCCATTTGTTCAGTGACTTCAGCTCTTCGTCTCCACAGAGCCCTGCTGGTGCAACAGTTAAGCAGTCGACTGCTTAGCTGAAAGGTGAGCAAACAAAAAATGAGTATCACAATAATGCATCTTTCTAAGGATGGCTGTGATCTGACTCTTTGCCTGCCTCTCCAAATTTATCTTTTTGTGTTCTGTCAGCAAATGAAAAAGTCAAACTTACTGCTGTGGAGCGCTTTCCCTCTCTCTCTCCTCTCTCTCTCTCTCTCTCTCTCTCTCTCTCTCTCTCTCCAGGGTCCTGAGGCTGTAAATCTTAAAAAGAGGAGACTGTCCATCTTTCTCCTGCTGAGCAGCTGGTGGATTCGAACCACTGGAGATGCTAAGTCTTTGGGTTAGCAGGACAACTTGCCATGGACTTGGCACACTGTCGTATTTGGGATTCCACAACTGGGCCAGACAACCATGCCTTTGGTTCTGGCATTGCCTTGAGGGTCTCCCACCCAAGACCCCTCTGCCTTTCCCCCCTTTTCTTGGAAGAGGACTCCTGCTGTCTCATCAGGTGGAGCTCACCTCCAGCACCCCACCTCTTTCTTGCCCACACGTTTATCTAAGCAGGTGGCCAGTTATACAAGTTAATAGATAACTGACAGGTGAGAAGGCCAACCTGAATCCTGGGTGAGGGCCACCCTGGGTTCTTTGGGGCCAGAGAGTGCTGAGACCATGTGTCTTCCACATACACTCAGTGACATGCTTGAGATGCTCTCACACACACACACACACACCCCCCAGAGGCCTTACCTGGAAAGTACAATGTGCTGCAGAACAGACCTGTCTGTAGCCACTGGTGACCATATGGTTGGGACATAGACTATGCTTTGTAGCGTTCTGGGCAAAACCTTTGCTTTGTTGGCTGACTGCACCATTCAGGATGGCTGTGGAGCTCTGTGCATTTGAACACACTGGGAGTGTCGTGTATTCTGGGCCATCAGTGGTGCTTATAATTCCAATTTCCAGTCTTATCTTTGCAGAAAATCTTACTTTTTTTTTTACTTTGTCTTTTCTAACTTACATTTTTTCTGATTTCCAAAGAGATGACATTATGATTGCAAAACACCCGAGTGAACCAAAAATCAAATATTTGTGAAAGAGTAATTGCTTTGGAAGGAGCCAAAATCCTCCACAATAGTTCATCAGCTTTCTTCAAAAGCCGTAGTTAGGATGACAGCAGGTCGTTTGGCTACAGAAAAGGGGGAACGAACACTGCCTTCATGCTGAGTCCAACTCTCAGTGAGTCTTCACTGAGTTTCCAAGCACAGAAACCATAACAGGGGGTGACGTCTGTCCTCCTGTGGAGTGGTGGGTAGATTTGAACCACTGACCTTTTTTGGCAAGCAGCCTAACATGCTACATCCTCCCCTGTGTTTGGTTACTCAATTCATTGCAGTCAAATTGGAACTGACTCATAGCTGACTTTCCAGTGGGTTTTCAGAGGCTGTAACTTACACGGCAGGAAAAGTGCCCATCTTTATCCTGCAGAGTAGCTGGTGGATTCAAACCGCTTGTCTTTGGGTTGACAGTGCAAGTCTATTTCCACTAGGCCACCAAAAGGTGGTGATCTATAGAAAGCTACAGATTCCAGATCTGGCCTCTGAGTGACTTTGCATTTCTTTCTTTTTTCCGTGACTTTGCATTTCTATATGAAAGCAAGTAGTTATTATTTTCTCTTCAGTGTTGCCTCCTGTCCAAATGAATTTACTTATATTGTTATCAAAATTGTGTATTTACCAGTGAACTCTTTGCAATTAAAATAAATAAAGGAGAATGGATAATGGCACACATAGAGCATTCCTTCAACTAGTAGTGTTCATTGATAATTTGCTATGTTTCAGGCCCAACAGTAAACAAAGCAGAAGGGAAAAAAACTCACCTGTCCTCACAGAACCTACAGTCTGGGGGTGGGGGGGAGGGCATAATGATTGGCTGGATAAACGAATAGAATGTAAAATAATGACAAGAGCTATGGAGAAAATGCAAAGAAATGGGGGGGGGGCGAGAGTGCACTTTTAGGGTTGGAGAATCCCTCACTGAGCAGGTGGTGTTGGTGGAGATAGATGGTGGTAGGAGGGAGGTATTCTGGGTAGAGGGGGAAAGTGCATTTTCTGAGAGTAGCATGAACTTGTGTGTTCCAGGGATAGCAATGCGACCCTGAGGCTGGAGCCGGTGCTCGAAGAGGAGAGAAGGATGGAAATGGGGATGGGCCAGGGCAGGGAAGGGAAGGGAAGCAGGCGTGGGAGGGCCTTGGGGGCTGAGAACTTTGGCATTTACCCTGGTGCACCTTGGGAGGGACTGGAGCAGAGGGAAGCCGGCTTGACTCTGTTCCAGGGAGCGCCCTCTGGAGGCTGTATGTGGTGCGCTCTATGGGCAAGGGTGGGAGGCAGTGTGGTGGAGAATGCAGTCGTCTGGGTGAGAGGTGTTGGCGACTACGCTCAAGGAGAGATGGGGCTGGGTTCTGACTTGGAGTACTTGGAGGGTGGATCAGGAGAGTTTACTGACAGATTGCATACAGGATGCAAAAGAACAAAAGGTTTGAGGCCTTACAACTGGCAAGATGAATCTACCATTTACTGAGTGGTGCAAAAGCTTAACATCCTCAGGTGCTAATGAACTTTTGGGTCTATCCAGAGGTGCCTCAGAAGAAATGCCTGGAAATCTGCTGAAAAACCAGCCATCAAAAACCCTGTGAGGCACACAGTTCTACCTGGGTTTTCCAGGAGTCAGGATAAAATTCTTAATAACTACTGATGGTCACTGTCCGATTACCTAATAACACGGTAAGTACCGGTTTACTTGTGTGTATGCGCTAAGGTGCAGTGAACAAGTTTACATTTTCCAGCACATTGAAGATTCTGTTGCTGTGTGTGACTGACATCATCTCCTTCCCAACTCCACAGCACTATCCTATAGGATTAAAGGCTCTTTTCTAATTTAAAATGAAGGGGGTTTTTGACAGAGACTTTGTGCTTACTTATGAATCTGTAGTGAACCCATGTGTAATTGTTCACTACAGAATAATAAGTAAAGAGAAGTAAATTCACGCTTGTTTTTTTGGCTACTTGGCTTCTGGTGGTGGTGGTAAATTAGGAAGGTGGCCTTAACGTTGAGCAGGAATTGATGGAATACCAGTTGGCACATTTCAGTGAACTGATGCTGCCCTGGACATGCTCACCAGGCTGTACCAAGAAATCTGGAGGATAACTACCTGGCCAGCTGACGGGAAGAGATCCATATCTATTCCCATTTTTTTTTAAAGGTGACCCAACAAAGTATGGAAATTAAAGAACTAATATCACGCACAAGCAAAATCCTGCTGAAGTTTATCCCAAAGCAACTGGAACAGTACATCAACGGAGAACTGCCAGAACATCACTGACAATGTCAGATGGATGTTGGCCAAAAGCAGAGAGTACCAGAGAAATGTCTGTGTTTCATGGACTATGTAAAGGCAACTGACTGCATGGATCACAACAAATGGTGCTCATGTGAAACCTGTACTTGGACCATGAGGCAGTTGTGAGAACAGAGCAAGGGAACACTGCATGGTTCAGAATCTGAAAAGGAGTGCATCAGGGATGCATCCTGTCTCCATACCTTGTCAATCTGTATACAGAAAAGATCATTCAGGAAGCAGGGCTTTCTTTATGAGGAGGAATGTGGCATCAAGATTGGAGGAAGACTCATCAACAACCTACATTATGCAGATAACACAACCTTGCTTGTTGAAGCTGAGGAGAACCTGAAGCACTTGCTGCAGAAGATCAAGGACTGCAGCCTTCAACATGGATTAAAACTCAACCTCAAGTAAACGAAGATTCTCAGCACTGGGCCAATTGACAGCATCATGATAAATGGAGAAGAGCTTGAGAGTGCTAACAGTTTCAGCTCCACAATCAATACTCTTGGCTCCAGCAGTCAGGAAATCAAATGATGAATTGCAAATTAGGAAAATTAGGAAATTTTGCTGTCAGGGATCTCCCTACTACACTGAAGAACAAGGATGTCAGTCTAGAGACTAAGGTGAGCATGATCCAGGCCATGGTCTTCACAATTACTCTCTATGCGTCAGAGAACTGGACAATGATCAAGGATGACAGATGAAGATATTTGATGCCTTTGAATTGTGGTGCTGGAGAAGAGTCTTGAACATACCATGGACCGCCAAGAGAACTAACATGTCTATCTTGGAGAGGGTGAAACCGAGCTGCTCTTTGGAGGCAAGGATTCTAAGACTCTTGTCTCACATACTTTGGGCTTGTAGCCAGGAGAGACCAGTCTTTGGAAAAGGATATCATGCTAGACAGTGCAGGATAGGAAAGACCCTAGATGAGATGGATTGACACAGTAAACTGGGGAAAGGATTGTAGGTGTCTCAGAGACAGTGATTTGATCAGAATAACACAGGGTTCAGAGTTACTGTGCACAAGGTCGCTATGAGTTGTAGTTGACTCAATGGCACATAACAGCAACAACAACTATTACTGAGCCGACTGGACACATCTGGGGTTTAGAGAAAGCACATAAAACAGGGTTTTGAGTAGGCTCTTCTCAGTTCAATCATGGCTAACCAAGAAAAAGTGGAACAGACTTGAATTTGTAAAATGTGGGTGTACCCGAATGATAATTGAATGGTAAAAAAATGATGGGTCATTGCTCTGCTAGCAAATTGATATCTCTTTCTTTCCCCTTCTCCCTCTCCTCCTCCTCCTCCTCTTCCTCCCTCCCTCTCTCTCCTCCTTCTCCTCTTCCTCCCTTCCCTCTCTCAGAAAACAGGGCCAACACATGCATTGCTTTGCAGTCAATGGAATCTCTTGATTGATAGGGTGGGAAATGGCAGTGGCCTTCTCAAAGATGGAAACTGATGTGTGTCACTTTCCACAGTCCTGGCAATAATCCAGTCTCCAGAATTTTGGGATCTGGAAAGAGTTCACTAGGTCTCTTCTGAGTCTCTCATTCCTAAGATCCTATTTTCTCCAGAAGAGGCTCAATTAAACCTCAATGTCCCTGCCTGCAGGGCCATTTACACTATTTAGCATCTATAGGTGGCCCTGGAAGAGTTTCTGCCTTCTGTGGGAGCCAAGAAGGTGGCAAAAACCGGGAGGATGGGGAGGATTCCATCACTGTCTACCTGTAGGGAGGAAGAAGGCGGAGAGAAAGGCCTGGTTTCAAAGCCAATTCCTGTGTTGCATCAGATGCTGGCAGATGGCATCTCTTTCCTCCCAGGCTGCCCCCCCCAGAAAGCATTTGTCTGTGGGCCTGAGGTTCTGAGGCGCCAGATCCTTACGAAAATGAGCAGACTTAGAAGGAACAGCAAGCTTTTTACAGGAAAAGCTGTCACCAAGGGAGCAGCAATGTGGCAGCTGTAAATCCCCCCTTGCATGATTTAATATCTCTCTCTCACACACACATATACGTATACACGAGAACAAAAGCAAAAGCATTTTTGGACTCCAGAATATTAAAACACCAGGTTAAAACACTGTGTTAGCGTGAACAAAGAAAACATGAAAAAAAATTTTTTTAAACCCAACAACACAAAACATGCCAGCCTTTCCAATCCCGTGATTGCATATTTTTCTCTCTCCCTGCTTGGATTGCTTTGAGATTCCTCCATAGGCTCTGTGGCTCTGCTAGGAGGCTGCAGTGTGACATGTCTGCAATATAGGTTCCTATTCTCCTTATCCTCCAAGGGCCAAGCCATGGGGAAACCCTAGTAGTCGCAGCCAGAACATTCAAAGCATGTCTGTGTCTCAAAATATACCATGTCAACTCAAGAGGGAAAGTACTCAGCAGCCACACCTGAAGCCTAAGTGGCATAATGGGTTATGTATTGGGCTGCTAACTGAAAGGTCAGCAGTTCAAACCTACCAGCTGCTCCATGGGAGAAAAAATGAGCAGTTTCCTCTCAATAAGAGCTATAACCTTGGAAACCCAAAGGAGAGTTGTCATGAATCAGAATCAGCTTGGCAGCAGCAGTGGGTTTGGTTAGGTTAGGAAAGACTATTCTCATCTCTCTGATTGGGTTTCATGAAATACAAAGCTTTTCTTCCCATGGAAGCAGATGCAGCCGAGGAGGAAAGCATAAAATTATGAATGATGAAGACAGTTTGCAGTCAGCTTTCTATGTACTTGAGAAACAAGAAAAAGACCCAAGAGAAAACAGCAGGCTACAGCGACGAGTCTCTCATGGAGAAGAAAGAAGGAAATTGTATGCAGTGTGAAAGTGTTACTATTTGAAGGGACAGGCTGATTCGAGGATAAATCTGCTTTCCATACGTGCTTCAACTTGGATGAACCCTCAACAGTCCTATGCTAAAGGAATGACAAAAGGTCATATATTGTGTGATTCTATTCAGATGATACGAAGACAGAAAGATTAGTGGTTGCTGGAGGGCTGGAGATGTTGTGAGTTACTTATTGGGCTGTTAACCAAAGGGTTGGGGGTTTAAACCCACCAGTTACTTGTCAGAGGAAAGATGGGACAGTCTCCTCTTGCTAAAATATTCAGCCTCAGAGATCCAATGAGCCAGGCTTGACTTGATGACAGTGGGGTTGGGCTTGGGAGGATTGGCGGGGCAGTAGGGAATGGGGAGTTTTGGTTAACATGGAGTTTCTTTTTGGGGTGATCTTTACGATCTTCACATTCGCAAAGGAACTCTCGTTCTACACAAAATCAACACCAATCCATTTACCTCGTTTACCATAATGAGAAGCCTGGAAAGGAGACAAAGAACCTTTGCCTTAAGTCCCCATTTGTGCAGTTGACACGTCTTTTCTGTGTGTGGCTTCATCGTTTATTCCATACTGACAACTACTGAAGTGTGTGAGGAGTTGCGCTCTTTTGTTTTTTCTCTGTCCCCTGGAGCCGCGCCCTTGCTCAGAGTTAAGTGCACAGTAGGGCCCCAAGACACACTGGCCAGTTATGGTTGGTTGGTGTCTTTCCAGCTGGTGTTAAGAAGCGTCAGGGGCAGGGCCAGAAGGGGAAGAAAAGGTAAGCTTCCCAAGCCTCCCTACTGGACTTCATTCTCTTCCACCTGAATAGATGCCATTCTCTGTTCTCTTTAGAAATTTCTGGAGTTCCCAAGCCAGGCACAAATCAGAAGGGGCCAGTTTCTGGAGAAGGCCATCATAGAAGCAGACAGTCAGGCAAAAAAAAAAAAAAAGGAGATAGACCCTTTAAAGGCTGGTTTGACATAGTGGCTTCAACAGTGGATCTAAGTGCCACAGAGACTAGGAGGAGAGGGCAGGAGCAGGTGGGGATTCTTTCTATAGTTTGGGTCATTTGGATTAACCAGGAGAGAAGATCAATGACATAGCTCGGAGACTTCCACCTCCCTGCCTTCCATATTTATGTCCTGCATACAGAGAAGTAGGACGAGACACTCAACTAGTTTCTAGTATCTGGAGTGAACCTGAAAAGAGAGGCCTAGAATTTCTGGGCTGATGGAGAGGTTAGACTTGAGAGAGCCCTGAAAAGGCATTATTTCAGAGATTGAGAGTGTATATAAAAAAATAACTTGGAATATTCAACAATAAGATGAAAAAAATGTGCAAAAAATGATAAAAAAATTGAACTAGGGTGGCATTTAAGATATTTCCCTTGAATTTGTCCTAATTTACCCATATCTCTAGTCCTACCAGGGCTATCTATATTTAGAAACTTAAAATGAGTGTGTTGAGTCTGTAGGGGTTTCTGACGCTGAGTTGGATTAGACAGTCCAGTGGAACACTGTGTGCCATGTTAATCCATATTTAAACTAGGGTGACCTTACATTCCGTTTCACCTGGGACAGGCCTGGTTTACACCCGTTGTCCCTGCAGAATTATTATGAGCATCCACTCTACTTTCCAAACAATCCCATTCTGAAAGATTAAATTAGGCAATCCCTCTCGGGCTCCTAAATTTTTTTTTTTAACCAGACATTACACTTTCTTAGTAACAGTCATGATTTATAGTTCTTTTTCTAAGCAGCCTTGGAACTCTGCAAAAAAAAGCCATGGGCAGCACAAAGAGGATGCCAGTCACACAAATAAAATTATTAGCTCACAACACGTGGATTCAATAATGTGTGCTGCTAATTGATAAAGATTCTTTTTTAAAATCGATCCGGTTGCATTTCAGTTCCTTTAGGAATCTGACTGTCTGATCAATGAGTTAATCAGTGATAATGGTCAAATAGCACATACCTTCATAGCCAAAGAGAAGTAATAACAAGAAGCCTTCTACCTTGAGTGGCATTTTCCTCTCGTCCTGGCTGCAGCTCTTCCTGACTCAAATGGTGACCTTCCTCCGGAGTGGGGAATTAACTTGAGCACTGGCCTAATTAAGCATCTTATTCCATTTAGTTCTTAGGGTTCTGGCTGAGCCCCATCAAGTTAACCCACAGCGTTACCTGCTTGGGCAAGGAGCTCTCAAGGAAAATACTAATGCTACCAAAGTCTGGTTAGCCAAGGAGGACAGTGGCTTTCGTCCACCTTTAAATGTGAGGGAAGCAGTGGAGGGAAGTTGAAAAGAGGGCCAGAAGGCTGAGGATTTAATCCTTTCTCTGCTATCATCTCCTTAGGCACGACTTTGAGCGATTTCCTGCCAGTCAGCACTGGCATTCTTGAATTCTAAGAAAATTACATAGATTCATTCCCCTCTTCAGAAGCAACTTAGCATCACCTTCATGCTGGTTCGCTCAGAAACATCCTAAATTTGAGAGGGAGGACGGTTACCTGCACCAATGTACTGGGCTGTCTGCGTTCCTTGTGTTTTCAGAAGGTAGGAAAGGTGAGAGGAATGGTTAAGGAGTTAAGAAAGGCTGAGAAACAGCATTATCACTTCAGAGCACAGAGTCTCAGCCCTGCTGGGTGCATAGCTCAGATCTGCCACTTAGTGCTTACGATGTGATGTGACTTTGGGCGAGCTGCTGCTGCTTTCTGTGTGTTAGTTTTCTCATCTGTAAAAATGCTAGAACTTTGTACCGCATACCAAAAGAACAAACACATCTGTCTTGGAGTAAATGCAACAAGGATGTTCCTTGACTCATTGTTGACTCAGTGACACGTAACAACAGTAACAACTTGATATCGAGTGCTTTTGAGAATTATATAATTATTGCCAAGGAGTCAGAACCAACTCCTAGTTGACCCTCCAGTGAGTTTTCTGGAGGCTGTGAATCTCTTTCAGAATCTCAGAGATCATCTTTCTCTCAAAGAGCTGCTAATCTTGAACCAACAGAGAGAAGCCACCTTTGGGTTAAGCAGCTCAATTCTATGGATTAAAGCCACCAAAATTCCCTTTATATGGAATGACACATGCAAAATGTTTACAACAGTGTTTGATGTAATTGTTGTATCCTGTGATGAAACTGCCCCATAGTGTTGCCAAGGCTGTAATCTTGACAAAAAAGGTTGGCACAGTGTGTTACATGTTCAGCTGCTAACCAAGAGCTTGACTGTTCGAATCCACCAGGAACTCCACAGGAGACAGAAGATACAGAGACAGAAGAAACTTGATGGAGAGTCACCGTGAGGAGGAATTGAGGGCAGCAGGGCGTGTGTGTGTGTGTGTGTGTGTGTGTGTGTTGATTTTCTGATAACCTTTACAAAAGGAACCCTAGTGGTGCAGGGTTTAAAACACTCTGCTGCTAACAGAAAGCTCAGGGGTTTGGACCCAATAGATTCTCAGTGGGAAGAAGATTTGGCAGTCAGTCTATCCCTAAAACCTAGGAAACCGTATGGTGCCATTTTGTTCAGTCCTCAGGGCAAGAACAAGCAAATCCATGGCAGTGGGTTTAGTTTTAGGTTTTATGAGAGCAGGTCACCAGGGCTTTTCTGTCATGGCGGCTTTTGGGTGGGTTTGAACCTCTGACCTTTTGTTAGTAGCCCATTTGGCATAATGAGCTATTATTATTACACAATCATTAAGGGTAAAGTCAACAAAGTGATTGTAACAACAGATGTGTTAGAGAAAAGGATACCCTGAGCAAAACTGTATGGACAAATGTAGAAAAGAAGTTTCTCCTTCCTCTTTTAGTTCTTGGCCGCTGTCATTCGATTTCTCTGATCAAACATAAAAATAACCCCCACATTCTTAAGAATGATTATAATAAGCCTATCTCAAAGAGGAACAAAAAAGGAAATAGGGAAATGTTTCAGACAGCACTTCTTGAACGTCTCTACAAGCCTGACACTTGTTCTATTCTATCTGATTAGGTTCTTCATTAAACTTCTTTATTGCTTTATTGAAGTTGTCAATTATTTCATTTTACTGAGTTCCACAATTAATACCCTTGGAAGCAGCAGTCAAAAAATACCACGATGAATTGCATTGGGGAAATTTACTGCAAAAAAACTTATGAAAGTATTAGAGAAGTGAAGATGTCACTTTAAGGACTAGGGTGCACCAGATCCAACCAATGTTATTTTTAATTGTCTCATACATATGAAAGCTGGAAAGTCAATTAAAGAAGACTGCAGGAGACTTGATACCTTTGCTGCCAGAAAAACGAACAAATATGTCTTGGAAGCAATGAAGTCAGAATAGAGGATGGGGAGATTTTGTCTCAGATGTTTGGGGCATGTTTTCAGGAGGGACCAGTCCTTACAGAAGGACGTCATACTTGGAGGAGTGCAAGGTCGGCAAAACAGGAGGGCCGTCAGCGTGCTCCAGCACAGCAGTAGTTTTGAAGATGGTGCATGACTGGGATGTGTTTCGTTACATAGGGTCACTGTGAGTCAGAATGAACAAAGTACAACCAAAAAAAAAAAAAAAAGATCTTCCTAGTCTGTATTTTAGCGGAAAATGTTAGGACCTTTAATAATTCAACTGCAATGAAAGGGATGCTCTTTTGCCATGCATTTAGTTTGAGGTTCTTGGGAACTGTGCTGCTCTGACTTGCCCCTTGTCTGTCGTCTTTTTCCCACGAGTGACCGATTGTCCCATTGTCCCAGGTCGCCTGGAAGAACTAGGAAGGAGAGGTCTACTTGGCCTGCCTCATCTCCTCGGTTATTTCTCAGCTCTGAGGGTGGGCGCCGAGCTCTGGAGGGATCGGGCGAGAGGGTCTCTCATTCTGCTTTGAGGATGAAAACGTATTAAAAAGAATGAGGGAAATTAGGTAACTCTGTACCTCTCCCTGCACTTTTTGGCCCTTAAATATTCAAGATTGTGTGGAAGAAAAAACCGGGGACAAAGTAAGAAAAGTGATCCCACTGGGGCTCGAACCCAGGACCTTCTGCGTGTAAAGCAGACGTGATAACCACTACACTATGGGACCTCCGCGCAGGAAGCGCCCGTCAATGCCCTATCCCTTGGTTACACATGCGCTCGCGTTACGCTGTGGCCACGCCCTTGCACTCTGGCCACGCCCTTGCACTCTGGCTACGCCCGCGCACTGCCTTCAGTACCTCCTCAGAGGCGTGGTAACGATGCTTCCCGCCCCCTCGCCAGCCGGTTGGAGGCCCCCGAGAGCCGGCTGAGGCTTGGGCCCAAGGTTAGCTGAGCGTGCGGCCCCCTTAGGCGTCTGTCCCAACCGTTCCCTTAGCCGTGCCGTTGGGGGCGCAGCGTTTTCGGGCACTTCCCCTCAGTTCTGAGGGGACCGCACTTTCCTCCTCCTGTCCTCTGCACCCCAACCGTCCCGAAGTCTCGCGGCCGGGCGACTGGTCAGCGTCGGCAGGCTGGACGAAGTAGCCGGCGTCCGAAGCGGGTTTAGGGGTCGGGGTGGGGGTGGGGCAGGAGCCAAAGACTGTTTTAGGGACGGCTGGGGGAGCCCTTTTCTTGGCGGAGTTACTTTGCCGGAGGTTAAAAGAACCAGGGCTTCGTCCCGGGTGTGCAGCGCCCTAACTGTAACCGCGGGGCTCAGGTGTGGGCCGCTCCATGGGACTCCCACGGGGTGTGGAGACGGCGTGGTCTCCTCAGGCCAGCGCCCCGTCATGGCGGGAGGGGGAGTGAAGTGGTTTGAGGGACCCGCTTCAAAATGACCAAGCCAGCCCTTGGCCATAAATGATGGGCGTCAGAGCGGAGCCAGTGCGAAGGGTGTAGCCGCATCAGCCCTTCTAGAAGGTTCTCGGTCCTGAACAGGTGCTCTTCCCTCCAGCGCAAAAATGGAGCCTCGTTTCTTGCTTTCCCCTGTCAGTGTCCTTTGTCCCTTCCCCCCTTCCTGTGCCTCTGGTTGCTTCTACAACACAGCTCAAAAGCCCACTTGGAGCCGTTTGAGGCACATTTTGAGGTGCCCACCTGGCCTTGATTTGAGATGAGGCTGACAGGGTGAATGAGAAACCAACCCGAGTTTGTGGGAACCCCCTCGCTGACACCCGTCTTCCTGGCCTCATTTGGGAAATTCCTGAGTTGGACTCACTCCTTCTCTCACCTCTGAGCCTAAATAGTATGTATAGCGTGCAGTTGAGAAAATGGGGGCAAGTCACGTGCCATAACCCCCCCTTAGAATCTTCTGGAAGGCAGGTCTGCAGCCAGGGCCTGGGTCTCCCGCGTCCTCTGTTAGCTCGAGGCTGGATGCCTCTCGAGGCCTCCTTCCCTTCCTTGTTCATGCATTTCCAGAGGCCACTTGACCACTGGAGGCTTCGCTTGGGAGCCACGAGCCAGAGGACGACTTCCGAAAAGCTCCATGTTTCCTGCTAGACCGAGAGCTAATAATATCCGGGCTCCCAGCTCAGCAGAACTCCATCCCACCTGCGGTCAAACCCATGTCAGGTCCAGAATGCCGAGAACTGGTCCGAAAATGACACTCACCTGGGGCCTCCTGCACGCTAGACCTCCAGAGCTCATTCTAGGGAGTAGCATTCTAGGGAGTAGCACTGCCAACCCAAAGACAGGCGGTTCGAATCCACCAACTGCTCAGTGAGAGCATGAGGACAATGTCCTTCTATGTGATTTACAGCCTGTTATGAGCTGTTTTGACTCGATGGCATGTAGTGACAGTGGTGCACTGGTTGGGACCCTCTACTTCCCCTCCAGCTGTTTGCCCTTGTTATAAGGGCGGGGTTGCCAGGGCTTACCCCACATTGGACGTGTATCTCACACTCCATGTAGAAGAGAGACTGGTTACATACACCCTAGGTTGCAGCCTTCCGCAAAAATATTTTTTTAGAGCCTTTTCTTCATTCTGACAAGAAGAGGGAATTTTGTTTCTTTCCCCCGCCCCAAGATGTAGTCATGCTATTACTGGTAAAGCACCATATGGTTCACTTCCACATACAGCCCTGGGCAGTAGCCCTGTGAAGTAGCTGTGGTGGATAGCATTATCTATCTTTCATCAGAAAACGTTGAAGCTGAAGAGTTTGAAAGCCTTGTCTGAGACCGTCCAGCTGGTGAGTGGCAGGGCTGGGCTCACACTCAGCCTTCTGAGATTTCAGTGATTGTGGGTGGCCGCCCTCCATAAAGGCCATGCATTGTGCCTTTAGGAGTGGTTTTGGTCTATTTTATTATGTATGCATGCCAGTGAGGAATGGATACTTTATTTGATGTTTATATTTCATAATTTTTAAACTAAAGTAGGAGCAAAAATCCTGTTGGAAACATCTATTAGCAACGTTCACTTTATAAACCGTTGCCAAAAATGACTTTTATCTTATAAACCATAATTGGGAGAGGATAATGACTCCAATAGTCACAGGTTTGCCTGGCACCTTACTCTGTTTGATCGAATTTGTGAGCCCATTAGCTATAAGAAAAATATAATTAGAAACAAGCAAATAAACACACATTTTCTTGGGGAATAGTTTGGTACTGGCATCTGATGAGTTAAGGCCAGGGGTCTTTCTAGAGTGCACAGTACAGTCCCCACAACAAAGAATTACCTGCCCCCAAGGTCAATAGTGTCTCAGTAGAAACTCTGCTTAAGGTGAATTGTCCACATTCTTTTCTAAGTCCAACCTCTCCACTTGTACCCTAGGTCCTATCTGCTCTTGTCTACTTAATAACAAAAACTCCAGCAATTCACTCCTCTTGCGTCCACATTTATTTCCTCCTCTTTACTGCATTGGCTAGTCCCAATACAGTAAATCCTTGACTGGTGGAGTAGTCCATATGAAGTTGTACTGCCAACTCAAAGGCTACACCTCTCTTCATTGTTCTAATCCACCAGCCGCTCTGAGGTTGGAAGATCCTCCCATGCAATTTAAAGCTTGAAAACCCACTGGAGTGTCGGCAATGAGTTGGTTCTGACATGACAGCAGGGGTTTTTTTTCCTTATTGGATGACTCCAGTTAGCAAACAAGCATTGTTGTTATTTCTCTCATCATTAAAATAATAACAGTTTCAATCCCATCTCTCCCTGTAGCTACTCCCACTTCTCTGCTTTTGTCTAAAGTTGCTTTCTCTAGTTCCTTTATCCATCATCCAAAACTCTACTCATCAAGATCACCTGTGATTCCTACCTTCCTAAATTGTCTAGTTATCTTTATTTTAACAGCATTGGAAACAGTTGATTCCTCTCCCTTCTTGAAGCATTTTCATCTCTTATAAGATACCAACCTTTCCTGGTATCTGTCTCCCACTTCACTATTTTCTCATACTCCATCACTTTAGCTGGATCTTTGCACTTTAAACATAGTCAGCCTTTGGATTTATGCATCTTTTTTCACCAATCAATGAGAATTAGTGACCTCATTCAGTTGAAATACTTAGCCCATAAATGATAACCTAGATGACTGCCACATTTATATCTCTAGTCCAAACATTCCTTCCCACCTCCAAACCTACCTACTCAACATCTCCAAATCTAATCTCATTAGAGAATACTATATTGGGTCCATCTTTTAGATTTATCTTTAATGTGGTTATTATTTTCTAGTGTCTCCTCTGTTATTACCATACAAATAAAAAACATTGGCATTTTTTTTTTGTGGATTATTGCCGGTAGCGCAATATCCTGGCCTCCTGACTTCTGCACTTGGTTGATTACACCTGTTTTCTACACAGTAGGCAGAGTGAACTTTCAAAAACCTCTGTTAGGATGAGAAGGGAGGAGGCAAGAGCAGAGATTAGCCAACAGATGAGTAAGGATGAAGGGAAAAGCAAGATGCATTCAATATTAAATGAAACATGATAATAAATGCCTCTGATCAATTGAAATTAAAGTTATAAAATGTA
>NW_006399881.1:8464109-8504310 GCF_000299155.1 Elephantulus edwardii | reverse complement strand
CCCCCCCCCCCCCCGCCACATCAAAATGTCTAGTTCTAAATCTGGCTGGAATCTGTCTCTCTTCCACCCCCCCAGTACTGGAAGGTGAATGACAGCTTTGGACCTTGCTCTATCCCACGCTATCCTCACCATCTCTGATATGTTTGAGGCCATTGTTCCAGTCATTTTGTGAGTGCTTCTTGCTGAGAATCGTACTCTTTCAAAACTCCCTTTCAAACCTACATGCCCTAACAGGGAAAGAGTGAACAGTAAGCAAGGTAAGCATGTGCGGGCTTACTAATCTGTAAGTGAGTAGTTTCACATGATTTTCACCATATGAAAGACATGATGAAAGCCATGTAAAATTGTTCAGATTAGTAATTAAGGGCAAGTAAGTTCGTGTTTAACCTTGCTTAATAAGTCTTCTGCCCATGTTAAAAATCATCTTTTTGTTATTAATTTTTCTTATTTATTTTCCTCTTGATGCAATTTAGATATAGTGTGAAGGCTGTTTTTTATAAGAAAATAAAAATCAGCAGGTTTTAAAAGTCAGTGGCTGACTGCAGGCTAGCAGCTTTTCTTTTCTAAATCCTGTTAAAATGCAGCAGCTCTGTTTTGTGCCAAATGAGCAGGCTTCCATGACAACTGTCTGTGTAATATTATTTCAATAATAGTCATAGATTTCCAGTGTCTGCCAGAGTCCAGACGTTCATTCTAAAACCGAGATGCACTTTATTCTCAGAGTTATTCTGGACATGTTAACAAAAAATAAAACATTCTCAACTAGTTGCTTGCTACTTTATGTTGGAAGAGAAATTGGAATGAATTCACACAGTCACAAATTGATTATAGGAGACTGGGGGGTTTTCCTTTTGATTATTTTCTTGTTAGCCAACATCAGGTTCCCTGACTTATGGCTACATGTTACAGACCCGTGTTATGGAACAGAACTGCTTCATAGGCTTTTCTTGGCCATAATTTTTTATGGAGAAGCCCTGATGGCATTGTGGGTTAAGTGTTGAGATTCTAACAGAAAAGGTTAGTGAATTCAAACCATCAACTGCTTCATGGGATTAAGTGAGACAATTTGTTTCTGAAAAGTATTTCCTTGGAAACACTAAGGAACTCTTCTGCTCTGTCCTGAAAGGTTAGAATCAACTCAACAGTAGTAGGGTTTTAGTGGATAAGCACTTTGCCAGGCCCAGCTTTCACAGAGCTTTTGGGTGGGCTTAAACCACAACCTTGAGTTTAGCTGTTGCATTTAGGTGCTGTCAGATTGAATCCAACTCATCGTGACCCTCCTCACAATAACCTTGCTTGATCCTTCACAATCTCTGCTGCGTATTGCTGAGTCACCGTGTCATGCCATCTTGTTGAGGATTTCCCTTTCCTTTGATGACTCTCTACTTTTCCAAGCATGATACTCTTTTCCAAAGACTGGTCCCACTTGATAATATGGCCAAAGTATTTGAGATAAAGTCTCATAATCCTTGAATCAATGCCTCTGAGTTGTGGTGCTAGAGATGAGTCTTGAACATACCATGGACCACCAAGAAAACTAATAGGTCTGTCTTTGAGACAGTGAAACCAAGTTTCTTCTTGGAGGCTAGGATTTTGAAGCTCTGTCTCACATACTTTGGGCTCATGGCCTGGAAAGAATGTTTCTTGAAGAAGGACTTGATGCTTGGAAGGGGAGAGGGACAGCACAGGAGAAGAAGAACCCGGATGAAGTGGATTGATACAGTAACTGGGGCCTTGGCGGGTAGGTGTGTCAGAGTCAGTGAGACTGGCTAAGGACATGGCAGGCTTCAGAGCTCTTGTACAGGGTCACTATGAGTTGCAGGTGACTCGATGACACATAAACAATAACAAGGAGTACCCTGGTTGCATTTCCTCCAAGTTGTCCTTGTTTGTTTCTTTTGGCAGTCTGTGATATATTCACTACTCTTCCCCAATACTACAATTCAAAGGCATAAATTCTTCTATGGTTTTCTTTATTGATTTTCTAACTTTCTCATGCATGTAAAGAATGAAAATACCATGGCTTGGGTTAGTCTCACCTTAGTTTTTAAACTGATATCTTGAGCATTTTAAAGAGGAATTTTATAGCAGATCTGTCCAGTGCAATGCATCTTTTCAATGCAGCATAGTATTCCACTGTGCGAATATACCACAGCTTCTCTATCCATTCGTTTGTTAATGGGCACTTAGGTTGTTTCCAGCTCCTTGCTATTGTGAACAAAGCTGCAATAAACATGGGTGTGCATATTTCTGCTTGGATGTCAGTTATGGTCTCTTCAGGGTATATTCCCAGTAGTGGAATTGCTGGGTCAAATGGTATCTCTATTTGCAACTTTTTGAGAAAGTGCCATACCGCTTTCCACAGGGGTTGCACCATTTTACACTCCCACCAACAGTGAACAAAGGTTCCAGTTTCTACTCACCAGCATTTCTTGCTTGCTGTTCTGTAAATTTTGCTATTCTGACTGGGGTGAGATGATAGCTCCTAGTTGTTTTCATTTGCATCTCTCTTAGAGCTAGGGATTTTGAACATTTCTTTATGTGTGTTGGCCATCTGAATGTCGTCTTCGGTGAAGTGCCTGTTCATATCCTGTGCCCATTTTCTATTGGATTATTTACCTTTATCTTGTTGTGGTGCTCAAGTGCAATGCATCTTTTGATTTCTTGAATCCTAGTTCCTCGTCTGTTGATTATGGTGAAATTCCTGACAACTTAAATATTTTCTCCATCTAACAACAACCATCATGATGTTGCCTATTGGTCCAGTGGTGAAGATTCTTGTTTTTTTGAATGTTGAGATAGAATCCATATTGGTGGATGTGGTCTTTAATCTTCTTCAGTAAGTGTTTCCTCTTTACTCTATGCAAACAAAGTTGTGTCATCTATATAATGCAGATTGTTGATGAGTCTGCCTCCAATCCTGATGCCACATTTTTCTTCACATAGTCCTGCTTCTTGAACTGATTTGCTCAGCATACAGATTGAATATATGTGGTAAAAAAAGTACCACCCTGAAGCATACCTTTCCTGATTTTAAACCATGCAGTATTCCCATGATCTGTTTCAGTGATTGCTTCTTGGTTTATGTACAGGTTCTGCAGGAGCACAATTAAGAGTTCTGGAATTCTAGTCAACTTCAAAGTGTTTGAAACCACTAGGCTCCTAGATTTTATGCAGTAGATTTACTAGATCAAAGTTTGGGGAACTTCCCTCTAGCTATGTAGTCTATAAGTTAAAATTATTCTTTTATTCATGTAACCGTATTAGAAGGAATCTTGTGATTGCAAATGACAGAAAATCCAAGCTGAAGTGATTTGGCAAAAGCAATTTCAAAGGGTTCTTGTTTGAAAACCCCAAAGCTATGATCCAGACTTTTAATGTAATCAGGGTTCCAGATTCATTTGCTTGCTTTTCTTCATGCATTAGATTTACTCCTGGATGGTTTCTCACAGGGCAACCTTGCTCAGAGCACCACACTTGGAGAAGAGGGAGTGTATGCCCTTACTCTACTCTCTATGCAAGTCCTGCAACACAGTCATATCAGCTGTCTTAATCCACAAAAGAGGACACACACACTGCCTTCACTCAAGTTCTCGGCCCACACCCTGCACAGTCACAGTTGCTTGGAGAATGGATTGTGTGATGTTTGTTCCATGCAAACTATGTGGTTTAGAATATGAAAAATGCTGGTTTAGAAAAGAAGAAATTGGAGTACTCTTACAAGGATAGAGAGCTCTGGTAGTGGTGCCCATGGAGAGTTGAGCTGCTTACCCAAAAGTGGTGCCTCTCCAATAGTTCAAATCCAGCAGCAACTCCATGGAGGAAACATGAGCAGTCTCCTCCTGGGCCATTTACAGCCTCCTGAAAACCTACTAGCGGGTCAGCTATGAGTTGGTTCTGATTCCACAGCAACGAGAATGATTAAAAGAGTGCTAAGGAATGATTTGCTGGTCTCCTTGTTAGTGAATAGAACTGAAGAAATACTAATAACAAGCTTTTTTTAAAAAATACTGTGAACCAAGTAGCTTAAGTGGCCCAGTGCTACCACAAACTCAGTTGAGTAACCAAAGGTTGAGAGTTTGAATCTGATAGCTACTCTGAAGGCAATCTGCTTCTGTAAAGATTTATAGCCTTGAAAACCTTAGGAGGCACTTCTTTTTGGTGCTGGAGGGTTATTTTGAGTCCACATCCACTCTATGACAATTGGTTTAACTGTGAGTTAGATACTGTTAAAACCACTTTACAAGTGTATTGGTTTAGAAAATATGTCTAACTGCATATAATAAAAGAAATGAAGTAAGAGGCATGACATTTGGTGTGAAGGCAAGAAGTCGACAACTTCACTTTGTCATCCACATCTTCTATTTCAGTCTCCTCCTTTGATCTTCCAGCATCCCTGCTCTCAATGTAAGACTCTCTTACTTGCTAAATGGCTGCTGTTTCTTCAGGGTTTATGTCCTGGTTCCGCACAGAGGGGCGGAAGGGCAAAGAAGAAAAGGCTGATATCAGCTGAGTCTATTTGCTATGAAGAAATCAATAGCTTTCTTGTAAGCTTCTTCCAGTAGATTTCTGCTCACATCTCATTGACCACATCTAACTATAAGGGAACCTAAGAAATAAAATTTTGTTGGTTCAACACATTGCTAAAAACCGAAACCACCAGACCCATTGATTTAGCGTCAAATCCTACTCATAGTGATCCTATAGGACAGCGCAGAGATTTCTGGCAAGTCAGAAATAGCTCACAGATGACCCTCCATTGGTTTTTTTTAGGCTGTAAATTGCATGGGAGGAGACTGCACATCTTTTTCCTGTGGAGCTGTTGGTGGATTCAAACCACCAGAGAGGTATGGTCTTTGGGCTACAAGTGCAACTCACTACAAACCACACCACCAGAGCTCCTTTTCATAATGAAAAATGAGTGTTGCTATTACAGAGCTCTGATGGCCTGGTGATTCTAGTCCACCAGCTACTCCTTGGGAGCAAGATGGGCAATTTCCTTCTGTGTGATTTACAACTTCTGAAAACCCATGGGAGGGTTAGCTATAGGTTGATTCCTACTTGACCTAAACCATTATTATTGTTGTTGTTGTTGTTATGTGCCGTCGAGTCGTTTCCGACTCATAGCGACCCTATGCACAACAGCCCTAAACCCTGCTCTATCCTGCGCCAACCGCACTGCCTCTGACACACGCATCCCGATTACCCCAGTCACTGAATCAATCCATCTCATAGAGGGTCTTCCCCTCCTGCGCTGTCCCTCCACCCTCCCAAGCATGATGTCCCCCTCCAAGGACCCGTCCCTCCTGGCAACATGTCCAAAGTATGTCAGACGAAGCCCCAGAATCCTTGCCTCCAAGGAGTAGCTTGGTTTAATCCTCTCCAAGATGAATCTGTTTGTTTTCCTGGCAGTCCATGGTACATTCAGTACTCTTCTCCAGCACCACAGCTCAAAATCATCCACTCTCCTTCTCTCCTCCCTAGTCATTGTCCAACTCTCTGATGCATAACAAGAGATTGCAAAGACCACAGCCTGTATCAGGCGCACCTTAGTCTCCAGAGAGACACTGTTGCTCCTGAGTACCTTTGAGAGGTCCCTAATAGCAGACTTTCCCATCGCGATACGCTTTTTTATTTCCTGACTGCTGGTGCCAAGAGTGTTGACTGTGGAGCCGAGCAAACTGAAGCTGTGAACAATCTCAGTCTCTTCGTCATCCATCCTGACGCTGGCAATTGGTCCAGTGGCGAGAATCTTTGTCTTCTTGACATTGAGCCTCAGTCCACACTGAAGGCTGCAGTCCTTGACCCTTCGCAGCAAGTGCATGAGGTCCTCCTCAGTTTCAGCAAGCGGGGTTGTGTCATCTGCATAACGCAGATTGTTAATAGATCTTCCGCCATTCCTGGTGCCACAATTCTCCTCATAGAGCCCAGCCTCTCGGATAATCTGCTCTGCATACATGTTGAAAAGGTATGGAGACAGGATGCATCCCTGGCGTACACCCTTCCCAATTTTGAACCATGCAGTGTTACCCTGCTCTGTTCTGACTACTGCCTCTTGGTCCAAGTATAGGTTTCACATTAGCACAATTAAATGTTCTGGGATTCCCATTCTTCTCAGAGTCAGCCACAGTTTGTTATAATCCACACAGTCAAATGCCTTTGCATAATCAATGAAACATAGATAGACATTCTTCTGGTATTCTCTGCTTTCAGCCAAGATCCATCTAACATCCGCAACAATATCCCCAGTACCACGACCCCTTCTAAACCCAGCCTGGACTTCTGGCAGTTCTCTGCTGATGTGCTGTTCTAATCGTTTTTGGATAATCTTCAGTAGAATCTTGCTTGCATGTGAAATCAATTACACTGTTCTGTAGTTTCCACACTCAGTTGGGTCACCTTTCTTTGGAATGGGAACAAATATGGGTCTCTTCCAGTTATTATTATTATTATTATTATTACCATATGATTATTTTGAAGATGTTTTAGTGTATCTGGAAGTATTGCTGCTTTTTTAATGTATAGAAAGGTACACTCTTTATTATAGACTAAGACATTTGACTTAGTCTTAGTAACTAGAAATGGACTTCATTTGTAATCTGGGGACTGCTTGTAACAAGCATTTACTCCTGGACCCCTTCCTAATATTCTTAGTTTTTACATACATGGTATAGTTCCATTTTTATTTTTTGAAATAAAAAATGAACTAAAATTAATATTTGTAATTTAAAAGAATGACAGTATTTTGATGTAAACCCTGTATTTCCTGACCTTTTAAGGAAGAACAACCTACAGATACCTTGGCTTTCTCACCAGCCTCTTTTTATTGCATTCTTCTTTTTACATTGCTTGGCCAGCAGGGTGTATCTTCAGGATTGTGTTCAGTAAGTAACAGAGCCTTTAAAACGGGGACTATTTTTATCTCGCATAATAAGAAAAAATCTAGAGCATCATTTTAAAAAATGAATGTGTTAATTACAAGTAGCTCTCACCTACCTACTAAAGTAAAAGATTCATTAAACATACAGAAATGTCTTTTCCTTAATTATGTCAGGTTTATTTATTGTTATTCATATTTAAAAGAGTTTTGTAAATAGAACTTTCCAGTGAGAATGTCAGTCCACCTCATGAGGATAAATTAATGAAGTTTCATTACATTACTGATACTTCACTTTGCTAATTACTGTTATGTCTCTTATTCTTTGTAAATATTTAAACTCTTTAGTTTAGGGAATTACTTAATTTATACATTACAATTTGGTGGCCTCATCTGCATGAAGTAACACTGTGAACCCAAAGACTGAATCTCTCAAGTGATTCAAATTAACCAGGGGCTCAGTGGGAGAAAGATGGGCAGTTTCTTTCAGTGTGATTTATAGCCTCAAAATGTGCCAGAGGCTCAGCTATGAGTTGATTCCTACTTGATGGCAGTGAGCTTGAAGTTTTTGTTTGTTTTTAATATTAGTTTTGGTGAAATTACCAAATAGACTTTGGGAATTCTAGTGGTGTAGTCCACAGAGAGTTGCACTTCTAATCCAAAGGCCAGACTCTCTGTCAGTTCAGATCAGTGGTTCTGTAGGAAAAATGTGCTCAGTCTTCTCTTGTGCCTTGGATAATCTTCTGAAGGGTAACTAATGAGCTGATTTTGACTCGACATCAATGTGTGGTTGTGGTTGTTGTTATGTGCCGTCGCTGCTCTATCCTGTGCCAACCTTGCCGTCTCCGGCACACTCACTCCCACCACCCCAATCACAGAATCAATCCATCTCATTGAGGGTCTTCCTCTCCTGCACCGTCCCTCCACTCTCCCAAACATGATGTCCCTTTACAAGGGCCAATTGCTCCTTGCAACATGCCCAAAGTATGTCAGACAAAGCTTCAGAATCCTTGACTCCAAGGAGCATTCCAGCTTTACCCTCTCCAGGGCAAACCTGTTTGTTCTCCCAGCAGTCCATAGTATGTTCAACACTCCAGCACCACAGCTCAAAGGCATCAATTCTCTTTCTCTCATCCCTATTCACTGTCCAACTCTCTGATGCATAGCACATAATTGCGAAGACTATAGCCCAGATCAGGCGCACCTTAGTCTCCAGCCTGATGTCGTTGCTCTTCAGTACTCTTGAGAGGTCCCTGACAGCTGACTTTCCCAATGTAATTTGTCTCTTGATTTCCTGGCTGCTGGTGCCAAGAGTGTTGACTGTGGAGCCAAGTAAACTAAAACTCTTAACTATCTCAATCTCTTCACCATCCATACTGATGCTGCCAGTTGGCCCAGTGGTGAGAATCTTGTTTTCTTGATGTTGAGCTTCAATCCATACTGAAGACTGCAGTCCTTGACCTTCTGCAGCAAGTGCTTCAGGTCCTCCTCAGTTTCAGCAAGCAGGGTGTGTCATCCACATAACGCAGATTGTTGATGATTCTTCCACCAATCCTGATGCCACATTCCTCCTTGTATAGCCCAGCATCTTGTATGATCTGTTCTGCATACAGATTGAAAAGGTATGGAGACAAAATACATCCCTAAGGACGCCCTTCTTGTAGTGTCTCCTTGCTCTGTTCTGAGTACTTACTCTTGGTCCAAGTATAGGTTTCACATAAGCACAATCAAATGTTCTGGGATTCCCATTCTTCTCAGAGTCAGCCATAGCTTATTGTGATCCATACAGTCAAAAGCCTTTGCATAGTCAATAAAGCACAGAAAGACATTCCTTTGGTATTTTCTGCTTTCTGCCAAGATCCATTTAACATTAGCTATCCCTAGTACCATGACCTCTTCTAAATCCAGCCTGCATATCTGGCAGTTCTCTGTTGACATATTGCTCCAATCGTTTTTGGATAATTTTCAGCAGAAGCTTGCTTGCATGTGATATTAATGATATTGTTTGATAATTTCCACACTCTGTTGGGTCACCTTTCTGTGGTAAGATTGAATAAACTACAGAAATCGCAGGGTATTTTATAATACAGATTGACTTTAAAATTCATTGAAGAGTAGATTGAAAACAATAAAATAGTGATTTAAAAATCTAAAAATCATAATGTATTGTAGAGCAGTGCCACTCAAAGTATACTTCGTATCACTGAGAATTTATTGGCAGTGGCTTCCCTTAGAGGGTTATGGGCTACACAGGGTCAAACTGGCAGAGGTGGTGACAACAAAACAATGCTGTGTAAAATTTTTTGGTTGTGTTTCAACAGCAAATTACTGCTTTTTATAAAAATATTCCTGTAATTACAAAAGCAAAAACATTTTTCTTAAACCCGGTTTTCATCTATAGATAAACATAGAAGGCTAAATCTCAATGCTTATTGGCTTTTTGAACTTTCTATGATGTTGATAAGGAGCTCTGATAGCATAGCCCAAATTGAGTTACACTGTTAATCTACAGGTGAGGCCTTTCTGCTGATTCAAATCTACTAGTGGTTCCAGAGCGTTGAGGACTATCCTTCATAGGGTCGCTATGAGTCACCTGCGACTTGACGGCACTTAACAACAGTAACATCAACATGGAGAGAGAGATCAGCTGGCCCAGTGGACAGAAGGCGATGCTGCCAAGCGAAGGTGGGTGATTTTTAATCTGAGGCTCTCAGGCCTGTCTTTCATTGTTTTTGTTCAGACATTCCTCTAGGTCGTATAGCCCTGGTGTACACGTTTCCATACAGCAGTAACTTGTGGTTGCTATGAGGCTGAACACTGTGACACTGATAAGTCAAATGTGTTAATGGTTGGTTACCCAATGCGGACAGAGAGTGGGGTGGAGCTCCCCGATTAAAACAAGTTTGGAAGGAGGAGTGGCATCCACTTCCATAATAGCTTGCCTCCGGAAACCCTGTGAACCTGGAGAGAGGATGAGAGACACCCAAGCGTCGAGGACTCTCCTTCATAGGGTCGCTATGAGTTGCCTGCGACTTGACGGCACTTAACAACAACAACTACAACAGTGGCTCCAGAGGAGAGGGTTGGACAATCTCTTCCCATGTGATTTACAACCTCAGAAAACTCACTGGATGGTTAGGTTTGAGTTGATTGTGATTTGATTATACTGAGAGACACAGAGAGAGAATGAGAATGAAGTTGATGAAGACTATACTGCCAAAAGAACAAAGTAGTGCAGCTAGGGAACTCCTTAGAAGCAAGGATCATGAGACTTTGTGTCATGTTTTGGACATGTTATCAGGAGCAACCAGTTCCTGGAAAAAGCAGCATGCTTTCCAAAGTAGAGGGTCAGAGAAAGAGAAGACAACCTTCATAAGATGGATAGGCACAGTGACTGTAACTTACGCACTGCAGAGAATATTAGATGGGCACAGGATTGGGTAGAGTTTCATTCTGTTGTCCAAAGGGTTGCTGTGACTTGGAGTCTAGTTGACAGCACCTAACAATAACATTGTAACAAAAGACTCCTGATGGGGTGATGGGCAAAATGAGGCAGTGTGCTTCCATAAAGAGTTACATATTTGGAAATCCTATGCGGAAGTTCTACTCTTGTCCCACTGGATCAAACAACTAAACAGAGGAAGAAGCTTAGCTTTTGATCACAGTGTTTCATACCTACCCATAAGTCAGAATCTAATCAGAGGCTATAGCTTTTAGTGGATAACATACTCACTCCAGGAAGGAACCCTAATGGCTCAGTGATTGCTTGGCTGCTAATAGGAAAGTTGGCAGTTCAAATCCGTCAGATGCTCTATAGGAGAAAGATGAGGCATTTTGCTTCTGTAAAGATTTACAGCCTTAGAAACCCCGTGGAATAGTTCTACTCTCCTAAAATACTGCTGTGATCATCTTGCAGGATCAGCTTGATGGCAATAGATAATGTACTCTAGTCAGATTTATTATAATCCAATTCTAATGAATCTTATGGTTTCATTTGCAGGCACTTTTGTAATTTAAAGATATAGTTTTAATTTTTCTAGTTGTCTGTGTCACTATTATGGCCATTGATATACAGGAATTGTGATGTACAAGTAGTTAAAACAATCTTTGCTAAGGGTTTTGTATTGTCTTGTCCAAGAGGAGGCTCATACTGGGTGTGACATCATGAGCTACTGCACTGGATGACACCAACCTTAGTGACACCACTGCTGATTGAAATAACAATTCATGAGACCCATCTCAGACCTGCTGAACGAGCTCTCCATGGGCGGGGCATAGGAACTTGTACTTTGGCAGGATCCTCAGGTGATTTGTAAGCACATTAAAGTTTAAGAAGCCCTGTTTTAGAAAGCGAGACATTTATGTAAAAGACTCACAGATTGTATATTCTTTTTAATATTAGGGAAGATGTTAACTCCAATTTTGGTAAAATAAAAAATAGTTATGCCTTATTCTAACTCTTGGCTACTCCATGTGTGCCTGTGTAGAATTATGCTCCATAGGGTTTACAATGGCTGCCATTTTGAAAGTAGATAGCCAGATCTTTCTTCCAAGCCATGTCTGGCTAGACTAGAACCATTAGCTTTCCAGTTGGCAGCTAAGAACATTAGCCTTTTTCATCACCTGGAAACTCCCTTAATTGTGTGTGTGTGTGTGTGTGTGTGTGTGTGTGCGCGCGTGCGTGTGTATTTTGAGTTATACCAAGCCTAAGAGTGAGAGTAGAACTGCCCCGTAGGGTATCAAAGGCTGTAATCTTTACTGTCTTCTCTTTCTACCATGGAGTAGATGGTGGATTTGAACTGTTAACCTTTTGATTAATAGCCAAGTGCTTTAACCACTGCATTACCAGGGCTCTGCCTACTTAATTAAGACAGATTTTAAATCCTAGTTTCTCCTTTGAAAGATTCCAACTCATAAACTACTGATAAGTACTCTAGGTCACTAAACCTTAAGTGTGATAGCATAAGATCAGAGGGTTTGTTGTTGTTGAGTGACACATAAGGCCATTATGAGTCAGAATCAACTAACAACAATAATGACTCCAGCCCCCTAACGTACCCTCCTAATTGTCACTTCAAAGAGATCTTCCTCAGAGAAGCTTTTGACTGACCCCCTGCTCACTTTCAGGTGTGTACAATTTCACACTTATTTGTGTGCTTATTTGATTAATGTTTACTTTTACCCTCATGAAGGCTATAAGCTTTATGAAGGAAGGGACATTATCATTCTTGTTAATTGGTGTATCCCAAGTGTTTAGCACAGTGCCTGGCAAAATAGATACTGAAAAATGTTTTTAATGACTGTGAATGAAACCAAAGAAAGAATAAATGCTTTGAAACCTTCTGCATACATTCTTAGCTATCTGAAGCCATACTAGCAAGGGTTTTGAAAAGAAAACCTTAGATCTCTCTCAGGCTTTATTAGTTTTTAACTAATAGTTTCTATGTTCCTCAAAAAAACAAACTAGCCATTCTTTCCTGTGTTCATGAACACAAACAAGGTTCACAGAAAGGCAGTGATTACAGGAGGAAAGCTTGAAGAGCTGAAATCTGCCTTTCCATTAAGCCAGAAGCAATTCAGTCATCCAGGTTGTACAAACTGTATTCTTTTGGCAGGTAGCTTATCTGCATCTAATATTGTGGTGTTGCTAGGGCAACCTATTAAGGATTTGTTCTAGAATGTACCTCTGGAATATTCCAGAGGAGGCTGAGGATTCTTTTACACGTAAGACCTATAAACCTGACTATGGATTTTGTCCTGATTCCTGAAGAACAGGCTGAAAGATTCAGTAAACAACACAGTGAAAATCTGAGGAGCCGGGTTTTCTTGAACGTGCGTAGGAGTGATCAAACCTAGAGGGAAGGGTAAGGACCAAATTAATTGAATGAAATCTGGGTAGGCATGGAACACTATAATTAAAAATTAACCTTTTCCCTCCTCTGTTTAGTTGTTTGACCCAGTTCTCGTGGACTTTAGGTTTTATGCTTAGAGCTTATACTACATTAACATAGATTATATTATAATTCTTTTCACAAGGTAATTGGGTCACACTGATTTATTGAATAGGATCCTGGCAACTAATTAACAAGATGGTGACATTGAGGAGGTTATTTAACCTCTCTGGGCCTGGTCTCCTCAGCAATAAATGAAAATTTTTGAAAGCATTTTTGAACAAGCCCAAGAGATCAGAGTATCTCTTATTACATCACATTCTTACCTATTACTAAGCTCTGGACCCAGAACCTAAAGATCATCTTGCAATAGGACCCCATTGTATGTCCCTAAATTGGTTTTTAAAATATTAATGTATTGTATCCCACATTGATCTGTACTGTCATGGCTTTATTTCAGGAAAGGTGGAGGGTATCTGAAAGAGAGGAAGACCCTCAACCAGATGGATTGACACAGTAACTGCTGCATTGGCCTCAAGTGAGGAGGATGGCACAGGATAGGATAGGTTCAGATCTATGTTCATAGGTCACTATGAGTCATACTTGACTCAGTCGCACCTAACAACAACAGATTAGTTTTACCCAAGTCCCAGTATTTTGAAATGGTGAGCAAGTTTTAGAAACCTACATCTTTTTGTGTTATTTTTATCTTGAATGGCATGTAATAGCCCTTGCAGAAAGGAAAGAAGAAGAAATAGGGATTCTTACTGGTCTTCCATCGATTCATACTAGCTGTCAAATTGAGCAACATGAAAAAAAATGCAAACTTATACAAGCTAAAGGAACAGATTGTGACAATATTTAAAAATATCACAACTCTAAGTAAGAAGCAATTCTAATAAGCCAGTTCAGAATCCATGCACAACACCTAGATGTCTGAAAATCTGAATTGTACATTGCCGAAGTAAATTGCTTCTTTGTAGTAAGTAGTTAGAGATAAATGTATATGTGGGTGATATGGTAATACTTGCTTTCCAGAGACATTGTCTCCTAGGCATCTTACTTTAAAGATTGTTCCTTTTTTAGTCTCCTTTGTTTGATTCTTCCTCCTTCTCAGTTCCCTTTAAGTGTATCTATTTCTCAAGGTTTTCTTTTGCTTCTATTACCTTCTTAGTTTACAAGCTCTCTTTGGCTATTTTAACGTCTCCAATCTGACTATTATTAGTAACTTGATGCTCTTAATTGGAATCTCCAGGCCTGCTTTATTTTCTGGGCTCTAAACCTGTGGACTTTTTCCACAGTGAAATCTCAAAGACACATTTAGCATAGTTCCAACAAAACTAGCTTTTCTCCACTATACACAGGACAGGACAGGGTTCAGATTTGTTGTTCGTAGAGTCATTATACTTGATGCAACAGCACCTAACAATACATGTACTTAAAACAGTCAACTACTAACCAAATATTCAGTGGTTTGAACCCATCAGCTGCTCTGAAGAAGATGAGATTATGACCTTGGAAACCTAAGGAAGTTCTGGTGGCCTAGTAGTTGGACTTCGGTGCTGCCATGCCAAAGATATGTGGCTTGAATCCACCAGCTGCTCCACGGAGGAAGATGAGCAATCTCCTCTCATATAGTTTATACCTCTGAAAACCATCTGGACGGTCAGCTATGAGTTGGTTCTAACTCGTTGGTACATAACAACAACAGCACCAGTTTTACTCTGCCCTCTAGGATCACTGAGTGAGAATTTACTTGGCAGCAGTAGATTTGGCATTTTAAAAAAAAATAACACATGCTTATCACACTTTGAGTTCTAAATTCACATCATTTAATAACCCAAAACAACATATTGCTGTTGAGTTGATTCTGACTCATAGCTCCCCTGTAAGACTGAGTAGAATTGGCCTGTAGAGTTTTCAAGGCTGAAAATCTTTATGGAAACAGACTACTACATCTTTCTCCCATAGAGCAGATGTTAGGTTTAGTTAGCAGCTTAACACTTTAACTGCTCTGCCACTAAGGCTCTTTGTACTGCTTACAACTCTATTTTAATTAATAGCATCACCTAGGAGAGAAATGACATCCTCCTCTCATTAAAATTTACAGTCTGAGAAGCCTGATGGAGCATCCTTGTGAGTTGAAATTGACTTGATGGCAGTGAACTGGAGGTGTTTTTAGTAGACTATAACTTGTAAGAGGGCAGAGATTATGTCTGTACTGTTGACTACCACCTTTTGATCACCAGCACCTGACATGTGGCTGGCATATGATAAAGAAACAGTAAGTGTCGTTGAATGAATGAATGACCAGTCTATTAAAAATAGGAGCCCAGATGGCACAGTGGTTAATTGCTTGGTTGCTAACCTGAAGACCTACGATTTTTATATTTTGTGTGTGTGGACCATCAAATCAGATCTGACTGGTACAGGAGGAGAATGCCCCTCCTTCTCCACATACCTCTGGGATTGCAGTGCAGCTTCTTGCCACTAGGCCACCAGAGCTCCCTGAGACTTATGATTTGAATTCACCAGTGGCTACACAGAAGAAAGACATGGCAATCTGTTCGGGTATAGATTACAGCCTTGGGAACTAATGGGACAGTTCTACTTTATCACATGGGATCACTATGGATTAAAATTGACTCACGGAACACAACAATTATTCCAGAGTAGAAATGTGGAATCATTCTTGATGCCTTTCTCTCTCTTGTTACTCATACCTAGTTGGCCTCCTAAAGCATCTGTGAGACATATTACATAAAAGACTCAAAGTGGACCCCTTGTTGGTCTGCACTGTCATAGTTTTAATTCAGCCTTGATTGTCTCCTGATTATTGCAACAGTTTTCTCAATAATCTTCTTACTGCTAGCTATTCCACAATTTGTCACCATCTAAGTCCTAGAGTGACCATCCTAAAGCTTGGGTCTAATCAGATTATCCTCTGACTCCTTTTACTTAAACAGAGTTTGAAATCTGCCAACTTCATATTGCGTCTAACCTATAGGATGCAGTTCATGGAATCTATACAATGTTTGGGAGAAACTGAATTTCTATATTTCATTGCTTTTAAGTTATACACATTTTGCTCTCTTCCTCCATTTTAGCATCTTTGAAATTGAGGTATGTCTTAAAATTGATGGAGTGTCATAGTTGATTGTTAATGTTTTTTTTTTCCTGGTACACAAAATGATGCATCTTATAATCAGTTGGAATCTTAAATTTGGCAAAACTTACTCATTGCTAACATTTTAAAAAATAGGCCAATTTTATATAAAAGTATGTTAGGCTTCTCTTGAAATATTACATCTGGCAACACAGCCAGGATTTCTGGCAGGCAGAAATCCTAAGACAGAGCTATCGGTAAGTAGAAGCAGCCTCATTTCAGCAAAATACCTCTAGAGTGTT
Organism: Elephantulus edwardii; assembly: GCF_000299155.1. NCBI lineage: Eukaryota > Metazoa > Chordata > Mammalia > Macroscelidea > Macroscelididae > Elephantulus > Elephantulus edwardii. Next base: position 8,488,134 of record NW_006399881.1, on the reverse strand, counting down.
CCATGGTTTCCACCCAAGCTGCTTCATTTATACATATGATATGGCTCACACTATATATGAATTTGAAATTACTGTCACCTGCCTAACAGGCTTAAGTCCATATTTTTTGTTAAAATTTAGAAGAATGATCCCAGCTCCCACCAGGCTGCTTCCCCAAGTTCTCATCCCCATCCTCTGTGTCACATCCCCTTTCTCTTCCGGTTTCCTGAAACAGTACTCAAATATAACAGGCTCTCCCCAGGCTTCCTCCTTCCTCCTGAGAGGCCTTTCCCCACCTATTTTGTTCCAGAAAATATGTCCTGCTGTTCACAGGCAGAACTAATTTCCTTGTGGGCTCGCAGAGGTATGAGGGCATAGCTCACACCTACGCCTACTGTATTGAGATTTTGTGTGCAGGCCCGTGTCCCTCATTACACTGTGAACATGGTAGGGGAATGAATCATTTATTTATCCCTGTGTGCCTGCTCCATAGCTGGGATATGCTCAATTAGGGGTCTGTTGAGTAATGAAAGCATAAATGAGTTGTCCTTTCTGACTAGAATCTGATTTTTAGATATTGCCCAACAAAGTAAGAATTTTTTTTTTAAAGAGAGAGAAAAGGATAGCCATTTTCTTTAGCACTCTATATTTACAGCAGATTTTGCTTCTAGCTGTTATTTAGGGGCCTCTTGGCAGTCATGGACAGCCTGGAGGGACAGGCACAGTGACACCAAACCAGAGGCCACCCTGTGATGCTTGCTTGGTACTCCCCTTTTTCCTTAACTTTTAAATCAGCATATAATAAACCTGACTTTTGTTGTGAACAGTTTTGTGAATTTTAACACATTGATAAACCATCACTGCATTTGGGATACAGGATATCACTCTCCCAAATTCCTTATTTCTTCCTACTTATGTGCTCCATGCCCATGAATCTCCTGGAATCATCTGTTCCCCCTCACTAGGAATTTTGTCTTTTCAAGACTGTCCTGTAAAGGTCTGTAACATCTCACACCTGTCTTATTTTACTCAGCATAATGCCATTGAGGCTCATCTAGGTTTTGTGTGTTAACAGTTTGTTTATTCTTTTTTACCACTGATGTATGACTATGCACACATGTACATGCACCATATTTGGTTTACCCATTTACCCATTGAAGATTGCTTTCATTATTTGATGATTGTTGACCAGTTGACAAGGTTTTGTGTGACTATAAGTTTTCATTTCTCTGAAGACCCAGGAGTAAGTTTGCTGTATCATGCGGTGAGTATATGTTCAACTTTATAACATCCTTGTATTAGTTATCTATTTCTGTGTAACAAAGTACCATGCAACTTAGAGTTGTAAAATAACACACACTTACTGTGTCAATTTCTGTGGGTGTTCTACTTCAGAGTTTCTCACAGGCGGTTTGGGCTACAGTCCTCTTAGGGTCCAACTCAGGAGGGATCTGTTTGCAAGCTGTTGTAGTTGTTGGTAGGACCTCCTTTTTTGTGGTCTGTTGGACTGAGAACCTCAATTCTTGCTGGATTTTGATCATAGACTGCGCTCTCAGTTTTATGCCATAGGAATCTCCCCAGCATGCAGAGCATGCAAGCAGAGAAGGCAGTAGAGTCAGCTAGCAAAACAAAAGTTACAGACTTTTCTATCTAGACACAAAAGTGACAGTCCAACACTTTTGCTATATTCTGTTGGTTAGAAGTCAGGCACTAAGTCAAATCCCACTGAAAGAGAGAGGACTGACATAAGGGCATAAAACAGGGCTCATGGGAGCCATCTTCCAATCTCCTGGGCATAGTCCTCAGCTCAGTGCTCCTTGCTCTCTGTCCAGGTTTAATTGCTTCACTCAGTGGGAAAGACATGGAGGAAGAGCGAGGTGAGTATGCTTCAAACATCTTACCAGGAGCTGGGAGCCTCTGTGGAGCTTTGGGTTTGATTTGCAAACTTTCATAGTTAATTTAAGAAGGATATTTTTAGTAACTTTCAAATCATCTAACACCAAACTTGGATTAGATTGAGCTGTGGTCAGTACTGAGATTCTGATAGCTACCAGTCTTCTCTTTATTAAGTTACAACAGTGGAAAACTCAAATGTTTTACTCCAAAATGAAAGCTTTTAAAACCTGTTTGAAAGCCTAAGCATATGACAGCTGCTTCAGCCTGGCATTGTAGATTTGAACTAGGTGGACTATCAGACACAGCTCATTACCACTGGTGTTTACAATTTTTTTTTACTTGATATAGGGACTTATAGCCTACCTTTGATCTCTTTTTAATACTTTTCTGATGACTTGCTAAAGCTTTCCTCTCTTTTCTCCTACTTAGTGTGATTTACCAATAAGCAGAACTAACCCCAAGATACACACTTGACCCTTTATTTTAGTTTAAAATCACTTGGCATTCTTTTCATCTCTTCAAGAGGGAGCAAGCCTTCGAATCAGGCTCCTTCAAACTTTTTTTGCTAGGGATCCCTTGTAGTAAAAGCTTTTTGAGGATGAACCCTCAATCCAGGTACATTTCTTTATTTGCAACTGATACTACTCAATGTGAATGAAAAAAGTTGAAAATAGGGAAGTTTAAAAGAATAAGAAAATAGGTAAAAAGAGGAATTCTCCTGTTCTGCTTTTGACCATGTAGTAGATCTTCTTCTGTCTCTGCCATGGGATGGTAGCCTAATTTGGAGACTACTACTTTATACTGGGACTGAGAAGCTGTCATTGGTTGAGGTATGATTGCTTACACCGAGTCCAACACCAGCAGGCTAGCTGAGAGTTGCCAGGGCTGAGAGGTCAGCCTGTCCCTCAGTTTACCCTATTTGTGCTATCAGGCATTAAGGTAGCAGGGTCCATGAGTAGACAGACATCTAAAATGCTCAACACCAAACAGAGCTACACACATCAGTGTTTTCTATCAACTCTCGAATCAAACTGCTTTGCCTAGATTCTAGCATATTCCGCAGTACGTCTTGTGACCAATACTATGAGCTACCAGTTAGAACTGCTTTTTCCTTGGCAGAAATTGGAACTTGGCCGGCTCTAGGAAGCTGGTGAAATAGGAAAGATTTGACTACAGTGCCTTCTGTCTCCCTTGTGAGGTAACCAGCCTCCCCTATTCTGCTCTGTCTTTCCATCCTCCCCTACTGCCAGAGCCTAACCAAGAATTCTAGTTTAGGTTTTCTCAGAAACAGGCACTGAGATAAGCACTTGAGAGCAAGAAATGTCTATGGGAGATGTAGGCAAACCCAATAAGGGAGTGTGGGAATGAGGAAGGAAGAGGAGGCAGCCAGTAGTCAGTCCAACTTGCCTAAGCAGAGGGCAGCCATTTTCAATGATAACCAACCCAAACCACTCCCCTTTTAATAATTAACCTATAAGGCAGAGTGAAACTGCCCCATAGGATTTCCAAGGCTGTAGCCTTTACAGAAGTATCCTTCTCCCTTGGATCAGCTAGTGGATTTTTGAACTGGTAACCAGGAGGTTATTTTGTTTCACCATGTCCAAAGTCTTAATTGTAGTAGTATAACCAGAAATGCATTTCACTTTGGTTTTTATTTCTTCTTTCCCATTTTATATCTTTGTGAAGTATTATAAAATGTGCATAGGAGTGAGAGCACTCTCCTCTCTTGCTACCTCTTTTCTTCTGGCTAGTTCCTACTTAAGCTTCATGTCTTATCTTGGGCATCACTTTGTCTCACAAGCTTTCTCTAGTCTCCTGTCTGCAACAGGGTCTCTTTCTCTATGCTCCTGTATATCATCTGCCTGACATGCTAGCTTTTTTGTATTCATGTACTAAATATTTACCAAGTGCCTTCTATGTGCCTACAACTATTATTGGTATCTAGAGTTTATGTTCCTATTACAGATCCAGAAAATGAACACATCAAATGAGCATATAAAATCATATAGTGATATAGCTACAAAGAAAACCTTCCAGTTTCCAATCACATTAATTCTAGCTCATTGTGACCCCATGTGTGTTAGAAGAGAACTGTGCTCCAGGGTTTTCATTGACTGACATTTTAGTCATAAACTGCTAGGTCTTTCTTCTGAGGTGCCTCTACATGGACTTGAACCTTCAACTTTTTGATTAACAGCAGAATGTCTTAATCTTTTGCACCAAAGACTCCACAAAGAAAACCCTCCTTTCCTCTCTTTCTCCCTGTCCCTTTTTCATTGCCACTGAGTCAGAACCAATACATATGTAAAACTGCATAAGAAGAGAATGCTTATCTTTCTCCTGAAGAGATTTGATCCAGCAGAGAAGTGTGGCCTTTGGGTTGCCTGTGAAACTCCCTATGAACTGCGCCACCCGAGCTCACTCAAAGAAAACTAAAACAAGACAAAAGGGCAAAAACTGAGAAATGCCTTTATGAATGGGGGCTATCAAGGAGGCATTATCTGAGTAGATGGTATTTTGAGCAGAAATCTAAGTGAACTGAGACTAGGCCTTATGCTTAGCTGAAAGAGCAACACTGGGGAGAAGAAACTTGAAGGCAAAGGTCATTATATACTCCGCATTTTTTAATTTTTTTGTCTTATCTGTGTGTTTGCCCCACCTGTGTTAATCTTGTTCACTATTTGTGTCCTTATCCTCAGCACATACATACTGGATAGAAAGTGCTCAATCAGTACTGGCTGAATTCAATGGAAGAGGATAAATAAGCATCTAAGTTAGGATGATTTGGTATTGCCATGGCCTTTCCTTCGAGAATAGAAATAGTCAAATAAGCAGTTTTTATGTGTCCATTGAAAGAAAAATTGACCCACTTTCAAGTGTTATTGGTATAAACATCTGTTAATGAGTAGATTTAGAACTATTAATATTACTCTTCCTATTCTTTCCCCCTCCCTTTAAGTTAAAAGAACAAAATCTTGCTCAGCTGGGAGAAAAATCAGAGAATATTTGAGAAAATACAGGTATCATAGAATTGGAAACACACAAAGTGCTGATAGAAACAGTATATTGTAATAAGTTCAAAGTCCACCTCTGCCATCGATTTATCATTTGTCTTTGGGCTCTAGTTTCTCTCTTTTTGGGTTCTAGTTTCCCTACTGTGTAAATGGAGTCAAAATAGGAGATACCTGATAGGATTCTGTGTATATTAAATAAGATTAGCAGAAGTAGAGATTAACAAATACCTAAAATACAGAAAGTGCTCAATGAACAACCTATCATTATTGTTAGTCACATGTCAGTGCTGGTTCATTCACTAAACTATAGGAGACAGGCTTTCAGATGCTAAAAGTAAGATGTCAGTGTTCCCTGTACATTGATTTTATGCAACTTTTAAGCTGTACACAAAACACATAAAGAGCTCAGCCGATCCAATCCCTGGTCCAGAGATAACTACCTAAATCTACCTAATAAAATAACTACCTAAATCATGGATGTTTCTCTTTTCCTTTCTTTCTTTGATTAAATAAATATTTGTTGGGTATATCTGATTAATTAGGTGATAGGATGCAAGAGGAATGACGTGGGTCTTCCCCTTTGGGACCTCATGTGTAAAAGGACAGACTTGCCTTGCACTTTGGGCAGCTCTGATATTGAACATGCACGTGGCTATACAAACCTAGGAGATGAAGTGACTGACTCTCCTTTGATGATTCAGGAAAGACTTTACAGATGATGCAGCATTTTAACAATGGTGTCTAGATGGGGGGGAACCCACAAATTCATTGCTGTCAATTCAGAACTGACTCATAGCTGACCATTCAGTGGTTTAGCAGAGGCTGTAAATCACACAAGGGGAGACTTAAACCATCTGCCTGTTTGGCAGCCAAACCACTAGGTCATCAAACCCCCTGTAATCACTGTGGATTGAATAGTTATTTGGCTGTTAGGTGTTGTTGAGGGCACTATAACTCATAGCGACCCTATGAACAACAGATCTGAACCTCGCCCCATCCTCATCATCTCTGTTCTGCACAAGCCCATTGATGCAGTCACCGTATTACTCTATCTTGTTGAGGATCTTCCTCTCTAACTGACCCTTTACTTTTCTCAGCATGATGTGTGTATGTGTGTCTCTCTCTCCAAGGACTAGTTCTTTCTGAATATTTGCCCAAAGTAAGTGAGATGAAGTTTCACCATCTTTGCTTCTGAGGAGCACTCTGGTTGTAAATTCTTCGACAGATTTGTTTGTGCAGCCCAAGTATAGAGCTACATTGTCCACCTTTTTTTGTTGTTGTTCCAAGAACTAGCAAAAACCCAATTTTGCTGTCATCAGTTCTAATTTTTCCATGGAAAGCTGCACAGATTATATTGTCTCATAATAAGGCCCTCTGATAATATTGAATATGCTAATAGGATATAGAAGCCCAAAGATGCCTTTCTAGTTATTTTTAAAGCAACTGCATTGGATTAAATAGAACACTTTACTAGTTCTCCTGTGGTTCTCAACTGCATAAAGGAATTAGCTAAAGACCAGCTTGGGTGGGGTTGTGAACTTATTATGGATAGAGTTGCTCACCATGCCTAAAGAGAGTAAGGTCTAAGCACATAGTCCATGTCACCAGCAATGAGCAGTTTGTGAGGGAAATGTCAGTTTTTGTAGTTGCTGTCAACAGGAGACCTTGCTGGATTCTTGTTGAAGAACTGTGTGGCAGCCATCTTTAACATTTCTAGTTCACTCTTTAAATTTCTCTCCCTCATCTTCCTTTTCAAGCTCAGTAAATCTCCAGATCAATTTCCCCTTTCCTTTCTGCCAATAAGAAGGCAAATCTCCTTTTCACAGATAGCCTCTCCAGAAGGCATCTTATGGACTCAAAGTGCCCATAGAAATGAGTTTGTAGCACCACACTGAACAACTGCTTCCCTTAAAATCCACTACTTTCAAAGCCCTAAGGAAGAACATTTGGTTAACCCGCTTTCTGCTCTTAAATATACTCAGATCACTGTGATGAACTCTTAAAAATCATGTTTGAGTAGGGAGCTCTGGTGGCCTAGTGGCAAGAAGCTGTGCTGTAATCCAGAAGGTGTGTGGTTTGAATCCACCAGATGCTCTGCTGGAGAAGGAGGGGCAATCTCCTCCTGTGCCAATCAGATCCTATTCGATGGTACACAACAGGAGTGTGTGTGTGTGGGGGGAGGGGAAATCATGTTTGACTTCAAAATTCAGCTACTGAATACCTAGGCTTTATTTATCAGTGTTCTCTTGTAGGCCCTCAGGAGGTCTAGTGGATAAAGATGAGGCAAGGGTGGGGCAACCTGCTGCGGCTCCCAGACAGCCTAGCCTGGTCTGTGGCTCGGTGCTCACCTTCTAGGCAGAAGACAAGTTCCTGCTCTTATTTCTTTCTGTTAGTGTATAGTTATTTCTTTCCTAATGATTATCCCCCTCACAGAGAGTTTTGGAGATGTGAGACCTTCTAGGTGTGTATAGGGAAGAGGGACTCCAGAGAGGGCTAAATGGTACTCTTTTACTTTCAGATTTCTGATCCCCTCATACAGAGAGGGGTTTCACTTGGTTTTGTTTCACTTGAAAAACCAGAGGTAAGGACAACCACCTACTTTGACCAAAGAGAAGAAACAGGTCATATATTGGCTTTTAGGTATTTTTTTTCAACCAGAATTTTACATTAGAAAATTCTTATATGGCAATAGAAGGTCATAAGCACTTATCAGAGTCTATTTTATTGCTTTGAAATGCCTCCAAATAATTTACCTGAGAATTGCTGATTGCAAGTCAGTCATTATCATTTAAGAAAGGCATACAAGATGATTTTGTAATTGGAAAGCCTGTGCCTTTTTCAAGGAATACTACTGGTACATGCTGTGGTTAAATACTTAACTGCTAACCAGAAGGTAAGTGGTTTGAGCTTACCAGCCTGCTCTTTGAGAGAAAGAAGTGGGAATCTGCTTCCATAGAGATTACAGCCTCAGAAACCCTGGGGAGTCAGTTCCACTCTATCTGTGGGGTTCCTGTGATTCAGAATCCAGTCCGTGGCAATGGCCTTTGTCTGGTCTGGTTTGTGCCTGTTTCAAATGAACTTAATGTTGATCCCTGCAGTAGTTTGTGAAAGTAAGAAAATGAGGAAGGGCATACTGATTTACATGGTCTTTTGAGAAACCTTTTTAGGTCCCTTGTGAGACTCTTTCCAAACCACACAGTACCACTTTAGATTCAGAAATCTTTCTTAATCTCCATGGCCTCTTGTGATCTTAAAGGGCCACAGGATTTTCTGTCTAATAACTGTAAGAAAGAGAAATCCTTAGCTTCTGATATCTTGGACATCAGGTGTGTTCAGGATGGTAGGGCCTTAGACCAGACTGGATCCAGAAGCCAAGGCATAGCTGGCCTTTTTGTGGACAGGCATTTTTGTTCTTTAATAATTAATAATGTGTCTTAATTTCTGCGTTTCATGAACTGTCATTGAGTACAATCTTTAATACAATCTTTAATTTCTGAGCTTCAGTTTCTTCATCTTTACTGCAGGGATGATGATAACTTCTTTGAAGGTTTACTGTGAAGATTAGCTGAAATAATAAAAAATGTAAAACACCGAGTTGTTGTTGTTATGTGCCCTAAAGTCTCTTGCAACTCATAGTGACACTATGTACATTAGCTCTGAACCCTGCCCTATCCTAAGTCAATGTCATTGTCTCAGACTTAATCCCCTTTCTCCAGTCAGTGTCAATCTATCTCATCCAAGGTTTTCCTCTCCTGCTCTGTCCCTCCACCCTTTTAAGCATGATGTCCTTCTCCAAGGACTGGTCCCTCTTGGCTGTGCCCCCAAAGTATATGATATGGAGCCTCAAAATCCTTGCCTCCAGGAAACACCTACTGTGAAAAACCCCCCAAACCAACAAAAATCGAAACACTGTGCTGGGAAGGGAGCTCTGTAATGAGCTGTGCTGCTAACTCTTTGGTGTTTCAGAGTCACCACTGGCTCTTCCTCTCGTTGTGCTTCATGACCTCAGAAATCCAATGGAGTCAGCATCAACCTGGTGGCAATAATTTATGCAGGGGAAAAATAGTGATTTCTTAAGAAGTGTCAGTGAATTTAGTTGTTATTATTACTTATAAAACTTTACTTTTAGGCCAGGGAGGGAAAGGAGACCATTTCTTTGTAAATTAGTTTAGTGTAAACCAGTTAGCCCAGAACCAGTAAGTATCCATAGAATACAGTCACTGGAAGGACTCAGACAAAGCATTCCAAAGAGATCTGAGCAAACACAAACTTTATTCCAACACTTCTTTCACATTGGGTAACCTATCCATGCTGATAGTTCTGTTGATTCAATCTTCAAGACTTTCTCTTATTCATAGAAGACCTCAAAACGAGCAGTTGCCACTGTTTTGTAAAGATAGTGATGTAATAGATCCCACTCTATGCCTCTTATTTACATTTATCCACAAAGCCCTGTTTCAAGCTTAAGAATAAATACCAAAGAATGTTTCACAGTAAACTTGAAAAAGCATATGTCCTCAGGCTCGGGTCTACCTGTCCAAGGGGATGGATTAGACTTACAAACTATCTAATTGCCACTTTTGTACAGGTGTGATGCCAATTGAATAAATTCTGGATTTGAATTCTTCAGGGCCTGAGCTAACATGGGATTTTTAATTTTTAATTTTTTTTTTACACAAGCCAGAATCTCCAAAAAGAGCTGTGTTTTTAGCATTCGGGATCATACAGACTTCACATCTAAAATGCCAGAGGTAGAAACAAATTATGGTAGCTGAGCCAAGGTGTGGGAGTTGGAAAAAGATGCGCTTTGTAATAAAATATAGTGAATAAGAACAAATTGGAGAGGTTCAACTGACACTTAGAGGGTGCTTGGTGACAGTGGTTGGGTTGGCTTAAAGGGCTATCTTTTGTTCTTTCCTTGTATTTCCAGCTCTAGAAAGGAAAAGTGGTTAGGATTAAAAGAACTGATTAACATCAGACAGTTCCACCCTCCATTTCTCCCCCCTCACTACCACTCTCCAAGCAAAGTAAAAACCTTTTAGCATAAATCTTTCCTTTTGCAGTTTAGAAGCAAGTGCCAATGATGAGTCATTATTTTATGTTTATACTTTAAAACCATCCTTGGTATATATTGGTAGGAGCAGCAGCATTAGGGAAGCTTCAGTCTGTTTTGACCCAGGCTACATCCCAGTGGCTCACATCACTGACCTCAGTCCCATTGGTTCTTTGTGAACTGCATATAAATGCCACACCTCCTGAGAACTTTCAGCCCCCCCACCCGGGGAATAATTTCTTTAGAGACCTCTTTAGTGCACTAAGTGGTTTCCTAACACTCACAGAGGGAGGGAAATGGAAAAAGTTTATATTCTACCAAAGAATGGAAAAATTTCCAAATCATTTTGACCAACTTTATAGTGTGGTCAGAGATGCCCACAAAGGCACACACACGGCTTAAAAACCCACTTTCCGCTCTTCCTTAAAGTGGGTGGTTGCAACCTAGGTGGGACAGCATGTGGGAGGAGTAAATAAATAGCACCTTGCTTTAGCCAGATCATATTTGAGTGAGAGTGAAAATTAGCTGACCTTTGTTTCCATGTTACCTGATGGAGAACAATTTAAAAATAATTTATTTAAAAAAACTAAAAGCAAATTATTTCCTAATAAAGAATTCTGCGACAATTATAATTTTCCCCAATCATGATTTAAATTTTTTCTTTAGAAATTAATGTGTAAGCACTACCTATTTTCTGATTAATCTTTTAAAAAGTATAATCCAATAATAATAACAACTTAATCTGATGGTCTGCCTAATAATGACTTTTAACAATTAGTTTTTTAAAGGACTCTGGCTTAGAAATACTTGCTTCTTGATGCATTCACTTTTTTAGCAGGGATTTATTAAACACCTACTGTGTGGAAGATTCTCACCACTGGGCCGATTGGCAGCATCATGATAGATGGTGAAGAGATTGAGATTATTAACAGCTTTAGTTTGCTTGGCTCCACAATCAACACTTTTGGCACCAGCAGCAGGAAATTAAGAGACGAATTGCATTGGGAAAGTATGCTGTCAGAGACCTCTCCAAAGTTCTGAGGAGCAATGGTGTCAATCTGGAGACCAAGGTGTGACTGATACAAGCCGTGGTCTTTGCAATCACTTGCTATGCGTCAGAGAGCTGGACAATGACTAGGAATGATAGAAGGAGAATTGTTGCCTTTGAGCTGTGGTACTGGAGAACAGTATTGAGTAGACCATGGACTGCTAAGAGAACACACAGGTTCATCCTAGAGAGGCTGAGACCAGGCTGCTCCTTAGAGGTAAGGATTCTGAAGTTTCATCTGTCATACTTTGGGCATGTTGCAAGGAGGGATAAGTCCTTGGAGAGGGATGTCACGCTTGGAAAGGTGGAGGGACAGATCAGGAGAGGAAGACCCTCGATGAGATGGATTGATGCAGTGACTGGGGTAATAGAGGTAAGTGTGTTAGAGACAGGTTGGCTCAGGATAGAGCAGGGTTTAGGGTTTTTGTACATAGAGTTGCTATGAATCACAGGCAACTCTATAGCACGTAACTGTGTGAAAGGCACCAGGTGTCAGAGATTCAAGGAGTATTTAGGAAAAAAAGGCACTCAGGGAATTTAGCATTTAGGTTTAATGCTTTTCAATTTCTAGTGAATCTTGTGTGGAATTTTGTTTGTCATGTAATTAACTGAGAGGTAGTTGAGAAACAAATGCCTTAGGAGAGGTGTTATTTTTCTTTAAAAAAAAAGCTAGAAATATATTGTTGAACCAGTGTTTATTGCCACCTCAATGGCAAGCTTTTACATATTTATAAAAAGGAGTAGGGGAAAAAAGAAACTTGGTATGAAGCTTGTGAGAGCAATGGTACTGTTGGAGAGTACTACCCTGGCCATTGAGTCTATTCAGATTCACAGGGACTCCATGAGACAGAGTAGAACTGCCCTATAGGATTTACAAGAGTGACCGAATCTTTATGTAAGCTGACTGCTACATCTTTCTCCCTCAGAATTCTAACCACTGACCTTTCAGTTAGCAGTCAATCACTTAACTAACCACTGAACCAGCAGAGTTCCTTGTTAGAAAGCAGTGCTTCTCACACTGAATTATGGGACAGCTTGTGTCAAAGTCCTCTGAAGGATGCACTTTAAATGCAGATTCTCAAGCCTTGAATCCAAGTCATTGGAGGTAACTCCTGGAAGTCCACATTTTAAAAAAACCAAACAAAACAAATTGTCCTCATTAATCTTGGACATTCTTAGATCTGAGAGTACTGATGGAAACACTTTGCAGATGTCACCAGTACTAGATGAATTACTAAAAAGGGTGATGAAAGAACCAGTAAATGGGATCTTATAGGCAATGAAGATAACTGATGAAATTTCTGAGTCAAGTAGATACGTAAGCAGAAAGACAAGAGGAATAGGTATGAGCAAATAAAAGGGACCATACTCAGACGTGTTTGTATGCAACATAAATATATCCATGTATATAGTAAAAAGGAACAAAGTTATGTAAACATGTTGGTAGGTGGCTTCAAGTAATTTCCAATTCTTAGTGAACTTAATTATGTGCAACAGATTGATACCTTGCTCTATCTTACACTATCTTCACAAGCTCTTCTGTAATTAAACTCATTATTGCAGTCAGTGTGTCAGACCATCTAACTAAAGGTCTTCCTCTCCTTCACTGACTTTCTACTTTTCCAAACATCTTATTTTCCAAGGACTGGCCCCCTCATGACAACATGCCCAAAGTATATGAAATGAAATTTCAGCATCCTTGCCCCTAAAGTGCACCCTGGTTGCACTTCTAAAATCTCCAGCTATGTTTGTTCTCTTGGTAGTCAATTGCATATGCAATCTTTTTTTTGCTAGCCTCACAATTCAAAGGCATTAATTATTCTTTAGTCTTCCTTATTCGTTGTCTAACTTTTACAAGCATATGAAATGATTAAAAATGCCATGACTTGTTTCAGGCTCATCTTAGTCTTTAAGTTGACATCCTTGCTCTTTACTACTTTCAAAAGATACTTGATAGCAAATTTTCCCAATGAAATACGTCTTTTGATGTCTTGACTGCTGCCCCATGGTTGTTGATTGTAGATCCACATTGTAATAAAAAATACAATCATTGACAACTTTAATCTTTCTCCATTTATTATGTGACTGCCTATTGGTCCACTTGTGAGGATTTTCTTAACCATATCCAAACACCTGTAAGGGATCTGTTACTGGATTTGGGGGTTCAGAACAATAGTCACAGAATATGTTAAGATCAAATGGCATTAGTCCACAAAGACCATTTTCTGCATCCTACTTTAGTGAGTAGCAATTAGAATCTTAAAAGCTTCTGAGTGGCCATCTAAGGTGCAACTACTGGCCTGTTATCTTGAGTAAACAAGAGTGAAGAAAATCAAAGATGCATGGAAACACTTCTCTGTGATACCGAGACCAGAATAATTAGCCAAACTACTATTGTTAAGTACTCTGAAAGAAATCACAATAGAAAGTCCTAGATTGAGTAGGAGGAAAATGTGGAACAAAACTAAAAATTGTAAAAAAGATCACAGTTATTGGTCTAATAGAGACTGGTGGAACCCTTGAGACTATGACCTTTAGCCACCTTTCGGTTTTCTCAAACATAAAGTTTAGAAAGCAGAAACAGATAGAAAAGAAGGATGAATGAAAATGGCAAGCAAAGACAAGAAGTGCAGAATGCTGTTACATTGTGAGGACCACAATTAACGCCATGAAACAAAATGTGTATGAATTGTTGAATGGAAAAAAATATGCTCTGTAAACTTTCATTCAAATTATAGTAAAAAGCTTAAAAGGGAAACCAAAGAAATTTCTGACTATGGAACAAAGGCTTGAACTGGGTAAATAGTGCTTCAGAAAATGAGAAGAGTAGTCTGTGTCTATGAGCCATCAAATCCTGATTTAATATTTATTTAATAATAAATCTTTTCTCAAAGAGAAAGAGGAAGTAGCAACCAGAAGCTGTAGAGTTGTGCTTAGTTTATTGGGTACTCCAACACTGAACGTCATGATGGGTTCACTAACACATTGCATCAGAGGATGTCAAAGTTTGCTGCATATTATAACCCTCTAGTAAACTTAAATACTCAAGTCCAATCCAATACATCAGAATTTCTGGAAGTGGGATCTGGGCATTAGTGTGGTTTTTTTTGTTTGTTTGCCCCCCCCCCCTTATCCCACTGTGCAACCTGCTTCAGTGCCTGCTGCCTATGAGAAAGTAGGCCAGGCGATGGTTTGGGGCTACAGCTTGCTCTGACATGGAACACTATTTGTTTTGTTTTTAAACTACAATCAACACTCTTGGTACCAGCAGCCATGAAATCGAAAGATGAATTGCATTGAGAAAATCTACTGTCATGGACCTCTCCAGTGTACTGAAGAGCAACGATGTCAGTCTAGAGACTAAGATACACCTGATCGAAGCCATGGTCTTAGCAATTACTTGCTGTGGATCTGAGAGCTGGGCAATGACTAAGGATGATAGAAGGCGAATCGATGCCTTTGACTTGTGGTGCTAGAAAAGGGTATTGAACTTACCGTGGACTGCCAAGAGAACTAACATGTCTGCCCTGGAGAGGATGAAACCAAACTGCTCCTTGGAGACAAGGATTTTGAAGCTCTGTCTCACATATTTTGGACATGTGGCCAGGAGGGACAAGTCCTTGGAGAAAGATATCATGCTAGGAAGGATAGAACAGTACAGGAGAAGAAGACAACCCCAGATGAGATGTATTGACATAGTAACTGGGGTAATGGGGATAGGTGTGTCAGAGACTGTGTGTTTGGCTCAGGATAAGACAGGGTTCAGAGTGGTTGTACATAGGATCACTTTGAGTCACAAGCAACTCAATGGCACATAATAACAACAACCAGAGATTCTGATAAAATGGAGTACAGCATGGATATCTGGTTTTTTTAAAGTTCCCCAGGTGATCCAACAAAACTGAAGAACCTCTTGTTTATACAGAAGGGGTGCTGGTGTTGGAGTGCATACTTAATGTGTCATAATTTGTCAGGTTGCTGACCAAAAGATCAAGAATTCAAATCAACCAGCAGCTCTATGGAGGAAAGATGGGCAATCTCCCATGAAGATTTCTAATCTTGAAAGCTGATGGAGTTTTGCTAGGGATCAGAATCCACTCGACAACACTGGGTGCTCTGTGTAGAATGAGGCAAATTACTTTCTTTGCACTGTGTGCAAAGAATAAATACCAGCTAATTTTCAAAATCCCTGCAACCTGTAAATGTCTATGATTTAAAATGTCTATAACATCAAATCATGCCAAATCAATTTATTTACCTAGTTAACTCTTCACTTCCCCCTCCCCAGCTAGTTTGGCATGTCAAAGTGTCAGATTCTCCATCTTAATCTCATTTGCAAATAAATATGATGATAGTTGTGTTGGGTAAATTTTCCACCTAACTGATCAAATATGTTTAGATAGTATGAATATAATGGATATGGGAGGACCCTGGAGAATGATTTTTAAGTGAACCACCATAGGCTTGTTTTGATTTTGACTTAACTTTGCTAACCGTTTTTTAACTAAAACTTTGATAAGAAAGACAATTAAGAATGCCTATCAAATTTAGAGATACCTCCAGGTTTTTGTTATTGTTGTTGTGTACCATCAAGTCGGAACCATCATCTGACCCTCCAGCAGGTTTTCAGAGGGAATTAATAGCACAGGAGGAGTTTGCCCATCCTTCTCCAACGGAGCAGCTTGTGGAATCAAACCACGTGCTTTTGAGATTGCAGCACAGCTTCTTGCCACTAAGCCACCAGAGCTCCCTAGGATGGCAAATTAATTTGATTGATACGTAAAAGAATCACATCCAGCTCTGATCAGAAAATCTATTAAGATAATTATTATTTTAAAATAGTTCCACAATTCAACAAGTTTGCTTTTTTTTGTTTTTCCTTCTTAAGTGCTATTCTGGAAAGGGAGTCTAGTGTGAATCTGTAGCATAAATCTAGCCTGAAGAGCTCTGATGGCCACAAGAAATGCTGATGTTTTTAGTGTCATGCTAATGGAAAATGAAAAAATCAAGAAAGCAAAAGACGTGCTATATTGGGGGATTTTTTTTTTTGCCAAGGACTTCTTTATAGTGCTGAAGAGCAAGGATATCAATTTAAAGACTAAGGTATGCCCAACACAAAACATGGTAGTTACTTCATGTTCATGCAATGGTTGGACAATGAATAAAGAAGACCAAAGAATTGATGCTTGTGAGTTGTGATGCTGGCAAGGAGTTTTGAATTTCCTTGGATTGCCAAAAGAACAAACAAATCTGCCTCAGAGGAAGTGCAACCAGGGTGGCTATTAGTGGCAAAGATCGTGAGACTTCATCTCTCACATACTTTGAGCATGTTGTCAGGAAGGGCTATTCTTTGAAAAAAAGACATTAGAATGGAAAAGTGAGGATCAGCATAGGAGAGGAAGACCATCAATGAGATAGAACAACACAGAGATTTAAATGGAGATTGTGAAGATGGTACAGAATTGTGCAGACTTTTGACCTGTTTGTCATAAGGCTGCTGTGACTTGGCATTGAGTCAAGGGTACCTAACAACAACAACAACAATAACAATGGAAACATGGGTCAAACAGGGTTCAGAGCCATTCTCTGACTTTGTTCACGCACACAATCCCTGTGAACCAATTTGTTCTGTAAACTCTCATGCAAATACAACACACACACACATACCCCAGAAAGATAGAGAGAGAGAGAAAGGAAGATGAAAATATAAAACGTAATCATTTGTTAGATCAGTAAGGTTAAAGATATTGAAAGAGAAAATAAACATTGCCCCTAAGTTTCACAAGTCAGGATTGTACAGAAAGGCGTAAAAAATTGTATATATATATAGTAATTGTGTACTGTAGGGTTGAAATCAACCCATAGCTGACCTTCAAGTGGATTTTCAGAGGCTGTAAATCACATGGGAGATGACCCATCCTTCTCCTGTGGAGCAGCTGGTGGATTTGAACCCTGTGCCTTTGGGATTGCAGTGCAGCTTCATATCACTAGGTGACCATATTGCTCTGTGCAGGTGCCACCGAGGCAGAACTGACCCATAGCTGACCCTCCAGGGAATTTTTAGAGGCAGTTGATCACACAAGATGAGATTGCTCGTCTTTTTCCTGTGTAGCTATTGATGAATTCGAACTGTTTGTTTTCGAGATTGCGGCACAGCTTTATATGTATAAATATATCACTCCCTTGAAGTGGTGGTGGAGGATCCAAATTCATGGCTAACTCATCAGAAGGCCTTGAGACCTCCAGGATAGACTTCTTGAGGGTGCAGAAATGCCTGGAGAGCTTGTTTACAAAGGTACCTAGGGCACTCTACTAGGTTTGGTGGGCCCTTGAAATGCCATTGTTCCTAAAGAGTGACCCCAACTGATTCAGATAAATACCGTTGAAGAACTGACTTTGAATTTAATTTTGCCATAGTCATTTAAAGTTATTGTGTACCATAGGAAGTCCTCAATTTGAGTTTTTATAAGTCCAAGTAAGTTGAATAACTTTGAATGTGAAACCAAATCATTTGCATTAGTCTCCTGATATTTCAATGGGAAAATTGCATGCTCTTCCATTTCAGTTAATGCTTTTATTTAATATAGAGCTGCATTTGACCTAGTCATGACTATTATAATTTATGTACAGCAGTAAAGCAATCTATAGCTGCCTGTTGCTGCTATTGCAGCTGCTGCTGTTTGAGGGTGGGGTGGAAATAAACTAGGATTAAATGATGTGTGATCACTTTCCACATCACATGATGCCCAGCAGTTCAGAAGAAGCATAAAATGAGTCCTGCTGAGCAGCCCCTTGGATACCTTGCTGTTAACTGGTATTTTCTTTCCCTCTCTCATGTGTCTTCCTCATTAGTGTCTATAACTGAAGTGAATCAGCTAGGAGTGGCTCCTTGCAGCATAAAGGGAGGTCCTTCTTGCACCCTGAAATCTGAAGTTGAGTTTATGAACCATACACAATTTAGAAGACATGGGCTGTGGCAATACCTCTTTAAGAAGAGACAAGAAATCTGAAAAACGTGAGTGTTGGGAATGGGCCTGCTTCCAGAAATGAAAGCCCAATTTCTCCTCTCCCCTTTATCATTTATTCTTACTGTTCCTGAGTTGCCCTGCATGATTTTGTACAAGGTCTCGTTACTGGAACTGAAGTTACATATTGGGGTAACATAGAAAACGACCTTTAGGAATGTGTAGCTTTGAATTTATGATGCATCAGAAAGTATTATCCAAGAGATATTTTATGTTTGATTTCATTTCAGTGGGAAATGTACCAATATAAAAAACCCTCCATTTCAAATTCAGTGGCAAAGAACAAGAAAGACTTTGTAAATTTATAGCTGTTTATTCAGTGCTCTTATAAATAGCTATATCCATGCCTATGTGACATTTAGTAGCATCATTGAATTTTTATTAGATTTTATAGCTCAGTGATAAAATTATTTTTATAGCTATTCAACACTGAACTTCATGAGATTTGCTTGATGTTTAAAAAATATTCTAGCTAGAATTGGGGGATACTATATCATCCGTTTTCCAAAAGATGTATTGTGTCTATATAGATGACATGCCTTTGACCCCTCTCAACTCCCCTCTACCCCTCCTCCCCATCACCATATAATTAGAGGCTTAAATATTTTCTTTGTTTACTTTGTACTGAAGTTCTTTTCATAGCTACTGGGATCTAGTTGGAATTCAGGTGAGCATTTAAAGGACCTAATTTCCATAAGCAAATGAAAATAAAAATAAGGAAACAAGCTGAGATGATTATATGACTAATTAGCTCTTAATTTCTCTTGTTTGAAATCTAGGATATAGACCTTCTAAATTTCTATTCCACATTTTGAGTTTGGAGTTTTATTCAAGCTTAAGGTGAAGCATTTATACTGCGCAGTATTCTACATTAATTAGTGTGGATGTTTCCCTTGGGGAATCAAATGTTCTCCCTCCCAGCTGATTTGTGCTGGTGAGTTAGCAAACTATTCTCTGAAAGTACCCAAGGACACTGGAGAAGTGCCAACTCTTTCAAATCTTTACACGTACTAAGAAATAAATATTTCTAAAGCTCCAAGTGAACAAATTCTCTAGTAGTAATTTGTAGGCAAAGAAAGAAGCAAAAAATTATCTTTTTATGTCTAGGTATAAAGAGCCTTGGTGTGCTAGTGGTTAAGTATTCAGCTGTTAACTGAAAAATCATCAGTTTGAGTCCATTCTGTGGAAGAAAAAGAAGGTACTCTGCTTCTGTAAAGATATACAATCTGAGAAACTCTATAGAGCAGCTGTGCTTTGTCCTGTAAGGCCCCTCTGAGTTGCAATCTAATTGTTTTCGTGGCAATTGGTATCTAAATATTAGCCACAGTTATTCCAAATAGGTTAAAAAGAAAATAAAGAGCAACTTATAAAAGTAAATTCTCTCTGGGTCTGAAATACTTTTTAACATTTTAAAATGTTACATGTAATTGGCAGAATTAGCATATATTTACAGATACTTTTTTAAAATAGCAGCTCTGTTGAAATATAATTAACATACTACATAATTCACCTGTTTAAAATGTACATTTCAGTAATTTTTAGTGCATTCACAGTTGTGTAACCATCATCACAATTTTAGAACATTTTCATCACTCCCATAAAAACCTGTCCTCCTCTCCCTACCATGCTAACCATAGGAAATCCCTTCATCTGCTTACTGTCTCTATGGATTTGCCTATTATGGAAATTTCTTGAAAATACAACCATATGTATGTGGCCTTTTGTGACTGGCTTCTTTCATTAAGCGTAATGTTTCTAAGGTGTATCAAATGTACCAGTATATCATGTGTCAGTATTAAATTCCTTTTTTACTGCTAAATAATCTTCCATGGTCTGGATATAGCACATTTTGTTTATTCATTCATCACCTGATAGACATTTGAGTTATTTGCACTCTGGCTATTATGAATAATGCTTCTATGAACATTCATGTACATATTGTTTTGGTTTTCACTATTTATTTTGGGGTAGAGTTGCTGGATCATATGGCAACTCTTAGAAGGGTCCTGATGGCACAATTATTTAAGTGCTTGGCTTCTGATAGAAAGGTTGGTGGTCTAAACCCAACCAGATACTCTGTGGAAGAAATATTACAGCACTGGAAACTCGACTTTGTAGGGTCATTATGTCAGACTCAAAGGCAGGTTTTACTATTATTAGGGTAACTCTAAGAAGTGTCCCTTAAAGATGAGGATGGCTTGTGTTTGTTCACTTGATTTTGTTTCATGATTTGACTGGACTTTAGAAGTCTATTTCTACCCTGATGTTGCTCCTTGGAATATTTGCACAGTTATCCTGGGATGTCAGTGGTTGAGCAGGATCATCTTTCTCTGTTTCTCTCATTTTTAAATTGAGAACTTGTGGTGTGTTCACATGAAGGAATACTATGCAGTTTAGGAGCAAAGACTCAGGAACAATGGTTTTGAAAATTACTACCTAGCTTGGGAGAGACTAGAAGGCATTATGCTGAGTGAATGAACTCAGTCTCATAAGGACAAATACTGCTCAAGACCATTATTATAAAAATAGGGTAATGAGTAAGATATGCATAAAAGTCCAAAGAGAGAGGGCATGGATGCTAGGAGTGAAGAGTAGGGGAAATCATGGGGTTGCAGAGTTTGGTGGGCAGAGGAGGAAGTGAAGGAGTTAGGAAAGATCCAGTGGGGATCGTGGGCATAGATAAATTCTGATTGGTTTTATAAAACTGAAATGTATGGAAATGATCACATGAAGCATAATGTAAATGAAGGAATGTGTGAAACAGAGTGTACATCAATGAAACCCAATGTATATGAATTTTGTATTCAAACCAATATAAAATAAAGAAAAGAGCTACCAGTTACTGAGTATCTACTCTGTGGTGGTGGTGGTGGTGGTGGTGTTACCTACCTCCCCTCCAGCAGGTTTTCAGAAGCTGTAAATCACATGGGAGGAGATTGCCTATCTCTCTTCCATGGAGCATGTGGTGGATTGGGACAACATATCTTCAGGTTGGAAGTGCAATTTCTTAACCACTAGGCCACCAGAGCTGTCCCTGACTTATAAAACTGTAAACTATCCCAATAATGGGAATCAAACACTGCAGTTTCATTCCCTGAACGTCACGTTACAGTTAAAATTTTATATTGATGGGTTTTGCATTAATAATCTATTGCCTTTCTCTCCCTTCCTCCTTGGAGCACTTTGAAAACATTATGATGTATTTTATTTCTTCCCTTGAGACTATTTAGAAATGCATTTATGCAATTTCTCTAAGTGCTGAGAAGCCTACAAAGGCTATCTATATTTTTTTTACTTTGATGTATAAGCGATGACAAATGGAAAAATTCTCTAATGGCGACTGGTCTTTTAAAAAATATTTCCCCATATTTTTATTTAAGAAATTAAAAATATTAAATAGCACACCAAATATTTCCTTAATGCTATGTAGGATTTTTTTTATAAAGCATCTAGTTAATTTCGTTTTTTAAAAAATCTAACAATCAAGCAATTCTCAAGTGCTTGAGAGATCTCTCTCCCACCACCCCCTCACTCCTGTTTTTCAGTCCTTTACAGTGATGTATGTTTAAATTTAAGACTCTCTTGGAAAAACAATGAATTTCATTTTCCCCTTTCATCTTTGGTATACTCTAAAAAATATTTTTCTCAAAATTAAATAGACCCTTGCCATTGTTCTTATTTTTGGAGAGTTCTTGGTTATAATTGCCATGAAGCCGTTTTAGTTGACATTTCTTTTTCTTTCTCTCTCTCTCCCCTTTCACTCTATCTTCTACTTCATTTGAATGTCAGTTGTTGACATTATGATACTAACCTTTACATGCTTTACATCCTTTGGCATGCATCTCTTAAAAAAAGAATATTCTCTTAGAGAATTACAGTGCTCTATCACATCGAAGAAATTGGATATTGATAGAATACTGTTATCTAATATGTAGTTTCTATTAAAACTTTCCCAGGTGTACAAATTTGTTCTTTATAACTGTTATTTTTCTTCCCTTGAAAAGAAAGAAGTAAATCCTTATCCTCTTGTCCCCTCTAGTTCTTCTTCCATTTATCTCTTCCATTTCAGAGCTTACTTCCAGAGACATTTATCTTCTACTTCTTCATCTATCCCATTCCACAGAAAATAATTTTGATAGGCTCTTGAATGACCTCAAAGTCCAATGGAGCATTTTTTGCACTCCCTTTGCTTAACTTCCTGACAATACTTGGCATTCCTGTATACTGTCTTCTTAAGATATTCATTGCCATTGGCTTCAGTGACAGCACATTTTTCTGGCTCTCCATCTGTGTCCTGTTTATGATAGCTCCTGACTTAAATATGGGGATTTTTCTTGCTCCTCTTATTGTATCACTATGCTTTCCTTGGGTAGCATTATCTACTTTCATTGCTGTAATTGTCACCAATATGTCATGGCTGCAAACTTTACAACATATACCATGATCCATGGTTTGTGGGTATCCACTGGGAATTGTTTTAAACAAGTAATTTCCTTTGTAAAAGGAGGACATTTTCTTCATCTAAAATGATGATCTCTCTCAATAACATTTTTCATTATTTACTTTTTAGAATGATTTACTGGCCTTGAAGTTTGTATAGAATTGGTACTACAATCACATTTATTGCTTGAATGAAACAGGTAAATAAAAGACGTCTATATTATTTTTTTTATTATTCCAACTAACTTGTATCTTTCTCTCTTTCTTGTTTTGCTGTGTAATTAATTTATCTATTCTAGAAATTTCAAGTCTTTTGTCCATCTTTCTCCCATAGAGAAGCTGGTGGATTTGAACCACCAGCCTTTTGTTTAGCAGCCCAATATGTAATACAGTAGCCACAAGGAATTTTTTTTTTATTTCAAGTCTTTTGAAAGACTAGATGTTGCTCTATAATCATGACTTTTTAGAAGGCAAAAAGGATTGCTTAAAGGATTTGGACTTTCACCATTCCATTTGAATTATCATTTACTAGATTCTTGACTTTACTAGACAAATCAAAAAACCCAGCTTTATAATTGAATGTTGTAAACCAGGGACATAGAAAAGGTAGGGACACCAAGACTGAGAAAAAGAACAGAGAACATGAAGCAGGAGGAGAACAGCTGGAAGACTGAAGCCCCAACCTTTATAGAAAATCACCAGGGAACAAATCACAGAGAATTCTATGCAAATGAAGCTAGGCTCTTTCTAGTGACATCCTTATGCTTCTCTCAGGAAGGAAGTAATTCACAAGTACAGATGCTTAACACTCCCTCTCTAGTGGGCCCTAGCTGCTTCTTGTCTGCAGGAAGCAACTCATTTCTTGTGAATTACAGAATTGTGAATTCAAGGGGAATTACAGTTTATGTTTTGTGTTTTCTTCAATTCCTGATTAGGCAATTGGTTTAAATATTTGGCTTCAGACAATTGAGCCCTTAAATTGTTTAAATATTGTGTTACAGAAAGGCATTATTTTAACTCAGTGTAAGGATAGACACTACCTCAATTCCAGTTATCATTTATATCCTATAATCAGAGCCCTTTTCTTACATGATATGGTTTTATATTGCATTAGCATTTTAGCCACCACAGAAGACAAAAATTTAAGTATTTGACCTTGAATGAGCAAAAATGGCATTATGACTCATATCAGTCAGTAAATTAATGAACGAAAAAAACTCAAACTTTCCATCACTGAGTCAATTCTGACTCTTAGGAAGCATATAGGACAGAGTAGAACTGTCCCATTGGGTTTCCAAGGCTGTAAATTTGGTGAATTTAAACTGCTAACTATAAATTAGCAACTTAGCAGTTTAACCATAGTGCCTCCAGGACTCCCAATTAAGGACAAGACTCAAAACTCATTATCTGTGAGTCTAAACCAACTCAGAGCTGACCCTTATTGGTTTTTGTAGGCTGTAAATAGCACGGGAGGAGACTTCCCATCTTCTCCCCCAGACCTAGACTGTAGCCAGAGCATTTCATTTTTTCCACAAGTGAGCCTTAAAAGGTCATTCTTCTTCTTCTTCTT